>NC_139706.1:46225840-46533710 GCF_964188405.1 Protomyctophum parallelum | reverse complement strand
CATGGGCTATAGCCCATATCGTATGGCATACTATAGCACGCCGTTTTTCATCGTTTTTGAGGAATTGAAAAAATTCAAAATTTCAAAAAGTTGGGTTATAGCCCATCGTCTTTTGAATTTTTGAATTTATTTTTTATCCTCGTTTTTCATCATTTTTGACCATGGGCTATAGCCCATATCGTATGGCATACTATAGCACGCCGTTTTTCATCGTTTTTGAGGATTTGAAAAAAAATCAAAATTTCAAAAAGTTGGGTTATAGCCCATCGTTTTTTGAATTTTTGAAGAAAAAAAAATATCCTCGTTTTTCATCATTTTTGAACATGGGCTATAGCCCATATCGTATGGCATACTATAGCACTCAGTTTTTCATCGTTTTTGAGGATTTGAAAAAAAATCAAAATTTCAAAAAGTTGGGTTATAGCCCATCGTTTTTTGAATTTTGGATTTTTTTTTTATCCTCGTTTTTCAGCATTTTTGACCATGGGCTATAGCCCATATCGTATGGCATACTATAGCACGCCGTTTTTCATCGTTTTTGAGGAATTGAAAAAAATTCAAAATTTCAAAAAGTTGGGTTATAGCCCATCGTTTTTTGGATTTTTGAATTTATTTTTTATCCTCGTTTTTCATCATTTTTGAACATGGGCTATAGCCCATATCGTATGGCATACTATAGCACGCCGTTTTTCATCGTTTTTGAGGATTTGAAAAAAAATCAAAATTTCAAAAAGTTGGGTTATAGCCCATCGTTTTTTGAATTTTGGATTTTTTTTTATCCTCGTTTTTCATCATTTTGAACATGGGCTATAGCCCATATCGTATGGCATACTATAGCACGCCGTTTTTCATCGTTTTTGAGGAATTGAAAAAAAATCAAAATTTCAAAAAGTTGGGTTATAGCCCATCGTTTTTTGAATTTTAGATTTTTTTTTTATCCTCGTTTTTCATCATTTTTGACCATGGGCTATAGCCCATATCGTATGGCATACTATAGCACGCCGTTTTTCATCGTTTTTGAGGAATTGAAAAAAATTCAAAATTTCAAAAAGTTGGGTTATAGCCCATCGTTTTTTGAATTTTTGAAAAAAGAATTATCCTCGTTTTTCATCATTTTTGACCATGGGCTATAGCCCATATCGTATGGCAAACTATAGCACGCCATTTTTCATCGTTTTTGAGGATTTGAAAAAAAATCAAAATTTCAAAAAGTTGGGTTATAGCCCATCGTTTTTTGAAATTTTGAAATTATTTTTTATCCTCGTTTTTCATCATTTTTGACCATGGGCTATAGCCCATATCGTATGGCATACTATAGCACGCCGTTTTTCATCGTTTTTGAGGAATTGAAAAAAATTCAAAATTTCAAAAAGTTGGGTTATAGCCCATCGTTTTTTGAATTTTTGAATTTATTTTTTATCCTCGTTTTTCATCATTTTTGACCATGGGCTATAGCCCATATCGTATGGCATACTATAGCACGCCGTTTTTCATCGTTTTTGAGGATTTGAAAAAAAATCAAAATTAGAAAAAGTTGGGTTATAGCCCATCGTTTCTTGAATTTTTGATTTTTTTTTTTATCCTCGTTTTTCATCATTTTTGACCATGGGCTATAGCCCATATCGTATGGCATACTATAGCACGCCGTTTTTCATCGTTTTTGAGGAATTGAAAAAAATTCAATATTTCAAAAAGTTGGGTTATAGCCCATCGTTTTTTGAATTTTTGATATTTTTTTTTATCCTCGTTTTTCATCATTTTTGACCATGGGCTATAGCCCATATCGTATGGCATACTATAGCACGCCGTTTTTCATCGTTTTTGAGGATTTGAAAAAATTTCAAATTTTCAAAAAGTTGGGTTATAGCCCATCGTTTTTTGGATTTTTGAATTTATTTTTTATCCTCGTTTTTCATCATTTTTGACCATGGGCTATAGCCCATATCGTATGGCATACTATAGCACGCCGTTTTTCATCGTTTTTGAGGAATTGAAAAAAATTCAAAATTTCAAAAAGTTGGGTTATAGCCCATCGTCTTTTGAAATTTTGAAATTATTTTTTATCCTCGTTTTTCATCATTTTTGACCATGGGCTATAGCCCATATCGTATGGCATACTATAGCACGCCGTTTTTCATCGTTTTTGAGGAATTGAAAAAAAATCAAAATTTCAAAAAGTTGGGTTATAGCCCATCGTTTTTTGAATTTTTGAATTTATTTTTTATCCTCGTTTTTCATCATTTTTGACCATGGGCTATAGCCCATATCGTATGGCATACTATAGCACGCCGTTTTTCATCGTTTTTGAGGATTTGAAAAAAAATCAAAATTAGAAAAAGTTGGGTTATAGCCCATCGTTTCTTGAATTTTTGATTTTTTTTTTTATCCTCGTTTTTCATCATTTTTGACCATGGGCTATAGCCCATATCGTATGGCATACTATAGCACGCCGTTTTTCATCGTTTTTGAGGAATTGAAAAAAATTCAATATTTCAAAAAGTTGGGTTATAGCCCATCGTTTTTTGAATTTTTGATTATTTTTTTTATCCTCGTTTTTCATCATTTTTGACCATGGGCTATAGCCCATATCGTATGGCATACTATAGCACGCCGTTTTTCATCGTTTTTGAGGATTTGAAAAAATTTCAAATTTTCAAAAAGTTGGGTTATAGCCCATCGTTTTTTGGATTTTTGAATTTATTTTTTATCCTCGTTTTTCATCATTTTTGACCATGGGCTATAGCCCATATCGTATGGCATACTATAGCACGCCGTTTTTCATCGTTTTTGAGGAATTGAAAAAAATTCAAAATTTCAAAAAGTTGGGTTATAGCCCATCGTCTTTTGAATTTTTGAATTTATTTTTTATCCTCGTTTTTCATCATTTTTGACCATGGGCTATAGCCCATATCGTATGGCATACTATAGCACGCCGTTTTTCATCGTTTTTGAGGATTTGAAAAAAAAATCTAAATTTCAAAAAGTTGGGCTATAGCCCATATCGTATGGCATACTATAGCACGCCGTTTTTCATCGTTTTTGAGGATTTGAAAAAAAATCAAAATTTCAAAAAGTTGGGTTATAGCCCATCGTTTTTTGAATTTTGGATTTTTTTTTTATCCTCGTTTTTCATCATTTTTGAACATGGGCTATAGCCCATATCGTATGGCATACTATAGCACGCCGTTTTTCATCGTTTTTGAGGATTTGAAAAAAAATCAAAATTTCAAAAAGTTGGGTTATAGCCCATCGTTTTTTGAATTTTTGATTTTTTTTTTATCCTCGTTTTTCAGCATTTTTGACCATGGGCTATAGCCCATATCGTATGGCATACTATAGCACGCCGTTTTTCATCGTTTTTGAGGAATTGAAAAAAATTCAAAATTTCAAAAAGTTGGGTTATAGCCCATCGTTTTTTGGATTTTTTAATTTATTTTTTATCCTCGTTTTTCATCATTTTTGAACATGGGCTATAGCCCATATCGTATGGCATACTATAGCACGCCGTTTTTCATCGTTTTTGAGGATTTGAAAAAATTTCAAATTTTCAAAAAGTTAGGTTATAGCCCATCGTTTTTTGAATTTTTGAAAAAAAAGATTATCCTCGTCTTTCATCATTTTTGAACATGGGCTATAGCCCATATCGTATGGCGTGCTATAGCACGCCGTTTTTCATCATTTTTGAGGATTTGAAAAAAATTCAAAATTTCAAAAAGTTGGGTTATAGCGCATCGTTTTTTTAATTTTTGATTTTCTTTTAATCCTCGTTTTTTTTGACCATGGGATATAGCCCATATCGTATGGCATACTATAGCACGCCGTTTTTCATCGTTTTTGAGGAATTGAAAAAAAATCAAAATTTCAAAAAGTTGGGTTATAGCCCATCGTTTTTTGAATTTATGAATTTATTTTTTATCCTCGTTTTTCATCATTTTTGACCATGGGCTATAGCCCATATCGTATGGCATACTATAGCACGCCGTTTTTCATCGTTTTTGAGGAATTGAAAAAAAATCAAAAATTCAAAAAGTTGGGTTATAGCCCATTGTTTTTTGAATTTTGAAAAAAAAGAAAATCCTCGTTTTTCATCATTTTTGACCATGGGCTATAGCCCATATCGTATGGCATACTATAGCACGCAGTTTTTCATCGTTTTTGAGGATTTGAAAAAAATTCAAAATTTCAAAAAGTTGGGTTATAGCCCATCGTTTTTTTAATTTTAGATTTTTTTTAAATCCTCGTTTTTCATCCTTTTTGACCATGGGATATAGCCCATATCGTATGGCATACTATAGCACGCCGTTTTTCATCGTTTTTGAGGAATTGAAAAAAATTCAAAATTTCAAAAAGTTGGGTTATAGCCCATCGTTTTTTGAATTTTTGATTTTTTTTTTATCCTCGTTTTTCAGCATTTTTGACCATGGGCTATAGCCCATATCGTATGGCATACTATAGCACGCCGTTTTTCATCGTTTTTGAGGAATTGAAAAAAATTCAAAATTTCAAAAAGTTGGGTTATAGCCCATCGTTTTTTGGATTTTTGAATTTATTTTTTATCCTCGTTTTTCATCATTTTTGAACATGGGCTATAGCCCATATCGTATGGCATACTATAGCACGCCGTTTTTCATCGTTTTTGAGGATTTGAAAAAATTTCAAATTTTCAAAAAGTTAGGTTATAGCCCATCGTTTTTTGAATTTTTGAAAAAAAAAATTATCCTCGTCTTTCATCATTTTTGAACATGGGCTATAGCCCATATCGTATGGCGTGCTATAGCACGCCGTTTTTCATCATTTTTGAGGATTTGAAAAAAATTCTAAATTTCAAAAAGTTGGGTTATAGCGCATCGTTTTTTAAATTTTTGATTTTTTTTTAATCCTCGTTTTTCATCCTTTTTGACCATGGGATATAGCCCATATCGTATGGCATACTATAGCACGCCGTTTTTCATCGTTTTTGAGGAATTGAAAAAAAATCAAAATTTCAAAAAGTTGGGTTATAGCCCATCGTTTTTTGAATTTATGAATTTATTTTTTATCCTCGTTTTTCATCATTTTTGACCATGGGCTATAGCCCATATCGTATGGCATACTATAGCACGCCGTTTTTCATCGTTTTTGAGGAATTGAAAAAAAATCAAAAATTCAAAAAGTTGGGTTATAGCCCATTGTTTTTTGAATTTTGAAAAAAAAGAAAATCCTCGTTTTTCATCATTTTTGACCATGGGCTATAGCCCATATCGTATGGCATACTATAGCACGCCGTTTTTCATCATTTTTGAGGATTTGAAAAAAATTCAAAATTTCAAAAAGTTGGGTTATAGCGCATCGTTTTTTGAATTTTTGATTTTTTTTTATCCTCGTTTTTCATCATTTTTGACCATGGGATATAGCCCATATCGTATGGCATACTATAGCACGCCGTTTTTCATCGTTTTTGAGGAATTGAAAAAAAATCAAAATTTCAAAAAGTTGGGTTATAGCCCATCGTTTTTTGAATTTATGAATTTATTTTTTATCCTCGTTTTTCATCATTTTTGACCATGGGCTATAGCCCATATCGTATGGCATACTATAGCACGCCGTTTTTCATCGTTTTTGAGGAATTGAAAAAAAATCAAAATTTCAAAAAGTTGGGTTATAGCCCATTGTTTTTTGAATTTTGAAAAAAAAGAAAATCCTCGTTTTTCATCATTTTTGACCATGGGCTATAGCCCATATCGTATGGCATACTATAGCACGCAGTTTTTCATCGTTTTTGAGGATTTGAAAAAAATTCAAATTTTCAAAAAGTTGGGTTATAGCCCATCGTTTTTTGGATTTTTGAATTTATTTTTTATCCTCTTTTTTCATCATTTCTGACCATGGGCTATAGCCCATATCGTATGGCATACTATAGCACGCCGTTTTTCATCGTTTTTGAGGAATTGAAAAAAATTCAAAATTCAAAATTCAAAATCCAAAAGATGGGTTATAGCCCATCGTTTTTTGAATTTTTGATTATTTTTTTTTATCCTCGTTTTTCATCATTTTTGACCATGCCCATATCATATGGCATACTATAGCATGCCGTTTTTCATCATTTTTGAGGATTTGAAAAAAATTCAAAATTTCAAAAAGTTGGGTTATAGCCCATAGTTTTTTGGATTTTTGAATTTATTTTTTATCCTCGTTTTTCAGCATTTTTGACCATGGGCTATAGCCCATATCGTATGGCATACTATAGCACGCCGTTTTTCATCGTTTTTGAGGAATTGAAAAAAAATAAAAAATTCAAAAAGTTGGGTTATAGCCCATTGTTTTTTGAATTTTGAAAAAAAAGAAAATCCTCGTTTTTCATCATTTTTGAACATGGGCTATAGCCCATATCGTATGGCATACTATAGCACGCCGTTTTTCATCGTTTTTGAGGATTTGAAAAAAAATCTAAATTTCAAAAAGTTGGGTTATAGCCCATCGTTTTTTGAATTTTTGATTTTTTTTTTATCCTCGTTTTTCATCATTTTTGACCATGGGCTATAGCCCATATCGTATGGCATACTATAGCACGCCGTTTTTCATCGTTTTTGAGGAATTGAAAAAAAATAAAAAATTCAAAAAGTTGGGTTATAGCCCATTGTTTTTTGAATTTTGAAAAAAAAGAAAATCCTCGTTTTTCATCATTTTTGAACATGGGCTATAGCCCATATCGTATGGCATACTATAGCACGCCGTTTTTCATCGTTTTTGAGGATTTGAAAAAAAATCTAAATTTCAAAAAGTTGGGTTATAGCCCATCGTTTTTTGAATTTTTGATTTTTTTTTTATCCTCGTTTTTCAGCATTTTTGACCATGGGCTATAGCCCATATCGTATGGCATACTATAGCACGCCGTTTTTCATCGTTTTTGAGGAATTGAAAAAAATTCAAAATTTCAAAAAGTTGGGTTATAGCCCATCGTTTTTTGGATTTTTGAATTTATTTTTTATCCTCGTTTTTCATCATTTTTGAACATGGGCTATAGCCCATATCGTATGGCATACTATAGCACGCCGTTTTTCATCGTTTTTGAGGATTTGAAAAAATTTCAAATTTTCAAAAAGTTAGGTTATAGCCCATCGTTTTTTGAATTTTTGAAAAAAAAAAATATCCTCGTCTTTCATCATTTTTGAACATGGGCTATAGCCCATATCGTATGGCGTGCTATAGCACGCCGTTTTTCATCATTTTTGAGGATTTGAAAAAAATTCAAAATTTCAAAAAGTTGGGTTATAGCGCATCGTTTTTTTAATTTTTGATTTTTTTTTAATCCTCGTTTTTCATCCTTTTTGACCATGGGATATAGCCCATATCGTATGGCATACTATAGCACGCCGTTTTTCATCGTTTTTGAGGAATTGAAAAAAAATCAAAATTTCAAAAAGTTGGGTTATAGCCCATCGTTTTTTGAATTTATGAATTTATTTTTTATCCTTGTTTTTCATCATTTTTGACCATGGGCTATAGCCCATATCGTATGGCATACTATAGCACGCCGTTTTTCATCGTTTTTGAGGAATTGAAAAAAAATCAAAAATTCAAAAAGTTGGGTTATAGCCCATTGTTTTTTGAATTTTGAAAAAAAAGAAAATCCTCGTTTTTCATCATTTTTGACCATGGGCTATAGCCCATATCGTATGGCATACTATAGCACGCCGTTTTTCATCATTTTTGAGGATTTGAAAAAAATTCAAAATTTCAAAAAGTTGGGTTATAGCGCATCGTTTTTTGAATTTTTGATCTTTTTTTATCCTCGTTTTTCATCATTTTTGACCATGGGATATAGCCCATATCGTATGGCATACTATAGCACGCCGTTTTTCATCGTTTTTGAGGAATTGAAAAAAAATCAAAATTTCAAAAAGTTGGGTTATAGCCCATCGTTTTTTGAATTTATGAATTTATTTTTTATCCTCGTTTTTCATCATTTTTGACCATGGGCTATAGCCCATATCGTATGGCATACTATAGCACGCCGTTTTTCATCGTTTTTGAGGAATTGAAAAAAAATCAAAATTTCAAAAAGTTGGGTTATAGCCCATTGTTTTTTGAATTTTGAAAAAAAAGAAAATCCTCGTTTTTCATCATTTTTGACCATGGGCTATAGCCCATATCGTATGGCATACTATAGCACGCAGTTTTTCATCGTTTTTGAGGATTTGAAAAAAATTCAAATTTTCAAAAAGTTGGGTTATAGCCCATCGTTTTTTGGATTTTTGAATTTATTTTTTATCCTCTTTTTTCATCATTTCTGACCATGGGCTATAGCCCATATCGTATGGCATACTATAGCACGCCGTTTTTCATCGTTTTTGAGGAATTGAAAAAAAATCAAAAATTCAAAAAGTTGGGTTATAGCCCATTGTTTTTTGAATTTTGAAAAAAAAGAAAATCCTCGTTTTTCATCATTTTTGACCATGGGCTATAGCCCATATCGTATGGCATACTATAGCACGCCGTTTTTCATCATTTTTGAGGATTTGAAAAAAATTCAAAATTTCAAAAAGTTGGGTTATAGCGCATCGTTTTTTGAATTTTTGAAAAAAAAAATTATCCTCGTCTTTCATCATTTTTGAACATGGGCTATAGCCCATATCGTATGGCGTGCTATAGCACGCCGTTTTTCATCATTTTTGAGGATTTGAAAAAAATTCAAAATTTCAAAAAGTTAGGTTATAGCCCATCGTTTTTTGAATTTTTGAAAAAAAAAATTATCCTCGTCTTTCATCATTTTTGAACATGGGCTATAGCCCATATCGTATGGCATACTATAGCACGCCGTTTTTCATCGTTTTTGAGGATTTGAAAAAATTTCAAATTTTCAAAAAGTTAGGTTATAGCCCATCGTTTTTTGAATTTTTGAAAAAAAAAATTATCCTCGTCTTTCATCATTTTTGAACATGGGCTATAGCCCATATCGTATGGCGTGCTATAGCACGCCGTTTTTCATCATTTTTGAGGATTTGAAAAAAATTCAAAATTTCAAAAAGTTGGGTTATAGCGCATCGTTTTTTTAATTTTTGATTTTTTTTTAATCCTCGTTTTTCATCCTTTTTGACCATGGGATATAGCCCATATCGTATGGCATACTATAGCACGCCGTTTTTCATCGTTTTTGAGGAATTGAAAAAAAATCAAAATTTCAAAAAGTTGGGTTATAGCCCATCGTTTTTTGAATTTATGAATTTATTTTTTATCCTCTTTTTTCATCATTTCTGACCATGGGCTATAGCCCATATCGTATGGCATACTATAGCACGCCGTTTTTCATCGTTTTTGAGGAATTGAAAAAAAATCAAAAATTCAAAAAGTTGGGTTATAGCCCATTGTTTTTTGAATTTTGAAAAAAAAGAAAATCCTCGTTTTTCATCATTTTTGACCATGGGCTATAGCCCATATCGTATGGCATACTATAGCACGCCGTTTTTCATCATTTTTGAGGATTTGAAAAAAATTCAAAATTTCAAAAAGTTGGGTTATAGCGCATCGTTTTTTGAATTTTTGATTTTTTTTTATCCTCGTTTTTCATCATTTTTGACCATGGGATATAGCCCATATCGTATGGCATACTATAGCACGCCGTTTTTCATCGTTTTTGAGGAATTGAAAAAAAATCAAAATTTCAAAAAGTTGGGTTATAGCCCATCGTTTTTTGAATTTATGAATTTATTTTTTATCCTCGTTTTTCATCATTTTTGACCATGGGCTATAGCCCATATCGTATGGCATACTATAGCACGCCGTTTTTCATCGTTTTTGAGGAATTGAAAAAAAATCAAAATTTCAAAAAGTTGGGTTATAGCCCATTGTTTTTTGAATTTTGAAAAAAAAGAAAATCCTCGTTTTTCATCATTTTTGACCATGGGCTATAGCCCATATCGTATGGCATACTATAGCACGCAGTTTTTCATCGTTTTTGAGGATTTGAAAAAAATTCAAATTTTCAAAAAGTTGGGTTATAGCCCATCGTTTTTTGGATTTTTGAATTTATTTTTTATCCTCTTTTTTCATCATTTCTGACCATGGGCTATAGCCCATATCGTATGGCATACTATAGCACGCCGTTTTTCATCGTTTTTGACGAATTGAAAAAAATTCAAAATTCAAAATTCAAAATCCAAAAGATGGGTTATAGCCCATCGTTTTTTGAATTTTTGATTATTATTTTTTATCCTCGTTTTTCATCATTTTTGACCATGCCCATATCATATGGCATACTATAGCATGCCGTTTTTCATCATTTTTGAGGATTTGAAAAAAATTCAAAATTTCAAAAAGTTGGGTTATAGCCCATCGTTTTTTGAATTTTTGAATTTATTTTTTATCCTCGTTTTTCTACATATTTGACCATGGGCTATAGCCCATATCGTATGGCATACTATAGCACGCCGTTTTTCATCGTTTTTGAGGATTTGAAAAAAATTCAAAATTCAAAATTCAAAATCCAAAAGATGGGTTATAGCCCATCGTTTTTTGAATTTTTGATTATTTTTTTTTATCCTCGTTTTTCATCATTTTTGACCATGCCCATATCATATGGCATACTATAGCATGCCGTTTTTCATCATTTTTGAGGATTTGAAAAAAATTCAAAATTTCAAAAAGTTGGGTTATAGCCCATAGTTTTTTTAATTTTTGTTTTTTTTTTATCCTCGTTTTTCATCATTTTTGACCATGGGCTATAGCCCATACCGTACGGTATACTATAGCACGCCGTTTTTCATCATTTTTGAGGATTTGAAAAAAATGGAAAAAAAAACAAAACATGGGTTATAGCCCATCGTTTTTTGAAATTTTGAAAAAAGAATTAACCTCGTTTTTCATCATTTTTCACCATCCTACTGAGCAATAGCCGGCTATTAGACGTGCGTCTAACAATGGGATAAAAAACGTCTAAAGATAGACGTCTAAAAAACGTCAAAAAATAGACGTGTTTTAGACGTCTATTTTTAGACGTTTTTTATCCCATTTTTAGACTCTCGTCTAATAGCCCATATCGTACGGCATACTGTAGCACGCCGTTTTTCATCATTTTTGAGGATTTTAAAAGAATGAAAAAAAAAGAAACGATGGGTTATAGCCCATCATTTTTTGAATTTTTGATTTTTTTTTTATCCTGGTTTTTCATAATTTTTTACCATGGGATATAATAGACGTCTAAAACACGTCTAAAAATAGACGTGTTTTAGACGTCTATTGTTAGATAGTTTTTTTTTGTTTTCATTTCTTTTAAATCCTCAAAAATGATGAAAAACTGCGTGCTACAGTATGCCGTACGATATGGGCTAATAGACGAGCGTCTAAAAATGGGATAAAAAACGTCTAAAAATAGACGTTTTTTAGACGTCTATTTCTTTTCATCCCATTTTTAGACGCACGTCTAATAGCCGGCTATTGCTCAGTGGGATGGTCAAAAATGAAGAAAAACGAGGATTTAAAAAAAAGAGAGAAAACGATGAGCTATATATAACCCATCGTTTTTTTTTGTTTTTTTGTTTTTTTTCAAATCCTCAAAAATAAAAAAACGCAGTAGATTACAAACACAGTAGAAAACCTGGGGGTTATCTACTGTATGAAACGGCAACACAATATAAAAATAAACCATTTAAATACAACAAATTGAGCAGGGCACCGCAGGGAGTTGAACCCCGTTCTGGTAAACCAGGAAGTACCACAACCAGTGCCTTAGTAATTTACAGGTCCAACAGCAATCACATTAATTTACATTTCTTTCAACAATAAAAATGCCATCATATCGCACACACCATACCTGTAACTTTCATTAGCCCTCTTATTATTCCCAGAATAAAAAAATAAACTTTCACGATATCAGAGGATTTGAAGAAAGGTGAAAATCACGGAAAAGTGACAGGCTACAGTCCATCGTCTCGGGCCGCAGATGGCCCGCGGGCCGCTAATTGGGGAACCCTGCTATAGAGCGTCGCAGTCCCACCCCCTTTCATGACGTCGCCAGGCCCAGGAAATAATTCCCAATGCATTTTTCCCCATAGACATTTCAAAAGGTATTTATTTAAAGACGGTTACGCCACGGACAAAGCCAAATCGAGTCGTGACAACTCATGACAACAAACACAATATTTTGGACCAAACAAAGAAGAAAAGAAAAAAGAAAAAAAGTGTTGTAACCTTCCGTTTCTCTTCTTTCTAATTATTTGTTTGGCCCAAAAAATTGTGTTTGTTGTCATGATTTGTCACGACAAGAGTTGGCTTTGTCCGCGGCGTAAACTTCTTTAAATAAAAACTTTTTGAAATGTCTATGACAAAAATGAACGGAGAATCATTTCCTGGGCCCTGGTAGGGGGCGGGACTGCGACGCTCTATATAGTCCATCGTCTCGGAGTGCATGCTATAGGGTGCCATTTTTCGTGATTTTGGAGGATTTGAAAAAAAAGGTGAAAATCACGGAAAAGCACATGCTATAGGGTGCCATTTCACAATTTCGGAGGATTTGAAAAAAAGCTGAAAATCACGGAAAAGCGACAGGCTATAGTCCATCGTCTCGGAGTGCATGCTATAGGGTGCCATTTTTCACCATTTGAGGATTTGAAAAAAAAGCTGAAAATCACGGAAAAGCGACAGGCTATAGTCCATCGTCTCGTGCACCCAAATTGTCCCCATTGATCGATCCACCGATCGTTCCATCAATCGAACGATATGGTTCCATCGATCCATTGATGGAACCATCATTGGATCGAACCACGGTCTGGTTCCAATATACCCAGGGGGCAAATGGGGGTTGACCTGCATTTGTCATAACATACAAAGTTGTCCACCAGAAATAATATCTATGACCCAGTAGGATCACAACCTATATGGACAACTCGGTCAATTTTGTTGCGAAAGTCCAATATGGCCGCCCCCAATATTAGCCCCTATTAGTTATAATGGGGGGTGAATAGGGCAAAAAATTTAAACAGATATTTCCACGAAACTTCTCAGGTTGATCAATGATATGAATACGAGCATTTCTTTTATTGCAAGTTTCCATGAAATCCAATATGGCCGCCACTATATGGCCGCCACAATATTAGCACTAAGAAAATAGGTTTTGGCTCTAACTTCTGAACCAGATGAGGTAGAAATGCAAACTTGGTGTCTATTTCATGGTTTCTGACGATGAGACTCAATGGAATACCTATTTTTATTATTGGGTGTGTGGACCCTTATCTTGTTACAAGATGGTGGCTACCCGAAAGTGCTTTTTTCATGATTTCTACCATGATTGTTGACTGTTATGGCAAACACAAGCAATATTAATCCATTGGCTAAGATTCATGGCACAGAAGGGACATAATTATATTCTTGAGCTTGCATATTGTCAAAATGGCTGCAAACATGAAAAAGAAAAGAGACATTACATTTCCTGTCAGATCCTATTACCCTGCTGGGGGGCAAACCACCCCTTTTTGGATACCTGCATTTGCCATAACATCAAAGGTTGTCCACCAGAAATATCTATGACCCAATAGAATCACAACCTATATGGACACACCGGTCAATTTCTTTTTCTGGAAATCCAATATGGCCACCACAATACTAGCACCCAGAAAATAGGTTTGGTTCCAAATTCTGAACCAGATGAGCTAGAAACAAACTCATGGTTTCTAACCACGAGATATATATAAATATTTTAGCCATAATTTCCCTCTATTAAGTATATTATTGTTGTTGGGTGTTTCTTTGCAGAAAGACATCCCTCTGGCTGTATTTTGGTTTTGTTCTGCTGTCTGTTGGCTTTTCCTCTGTTTATGTTGACAATCATCCCTGGCAGGGACGTGCATTGCCAAGCCGGACATCCCTTCTTTCACTGAGTATGGATGGTCTCTCAGTGACGGGAATGCAGTCCCCTGTGGTTTATTGGAGTGCTTTCACTGTCTCTGCACTGTTTCGCGGGGTCAGCCAGATCAGCTTTGATTGGCAGCTGGGGTATCGTGGCAATATCCTCTTTGGAAATTGAGGACTCCGTTGCTAGGTTGCTCATTCCCAGTCAGAAATGGAGTGAAGCTCCTGCTGCATCTTGTCTCCAGTCCCTGGCACATGAACAGATTTTCTGGCAGCCTTTGATACAGCTACATGATATTGTCTTGTTCATTGACATATGCCAGGCTGGCTCTGTAGATGGAGAGGGGACTGCATTCCCGTCACTGAGAGACCATCCAGACTCAGTGAAAGAAGGGATGTCCGGCTTGGCGATGCACGTCCCTGCCTGGGATGATTGTCAACATAAACAGAGGAAATGCCAACAAACAGTAGAACAAAACCAAAATACAGCCAGAGGGATGTCTTTCTGCAAAGAAACACCCAAGAACAATAATATCTTTCATGGTTAGAAACCATGAGTTTGTATTTCTAGCTCATCTGGTTCAGAATTTAGAGCCAAACCTGGCTTTCTGGGTGCGAGTATTGTGGTGGCCATATTGGATAACATGGAAACTTCCAATACAAAATAATATGGTATTCATATCATTGAACAACCTGTGAAGTTGTGGAAATATCCCTCAGTTAAAAATGTTGCCCTATTCACCCGCATTATAGACTAATGGGGGCCAATATTGTGGCGGCCATATTGGATTTCGAGCAAAGAAATTGACCGGTGTGTCCATACAAGTTGTGATTCCATTGAGTCATAGATATTTCTGGTGGACAACCTTTGATGTTATGGCAAATGCAGGTATCGAAAAAAGGAGTGGTTTGCCTCCCTGGGTAATAGGATCTGACAGGAAATGTAATTTTTCATGTTTGCAGCCATTTTGACAATGCAAGCTCAAGAAAATATGTTCCTTCTGTGCCATGAATATTAGCCAATGGATTAATATTGCTTGAGTTTGCCAAAACAGTCATGGTAGAAATCATGGTGAAGCACTTTCGGGTAGCCACCATCTTGTAAATATGCACAATAAGGGTCCAGACGCACCCAATAATGAAAATGGGTATTCCATGGAGTCTCTCATGGTCAGAAACCATGAAACAAAGTTTGCATTTCTAGCTTATCTGGTTCAGAAGTTAGAGCCAAAGTTGTGGCGGCCATATTGGATTTCATGGAAACTTGCAATGCAAAAAAATCGTATTCATATCATTGATCAACCTGAGAAGTTTCATAGAAATATCTCAGTTTTGGATTTTGCCCTACCCCCCCCCATTATAACTAATAGGGGCCAATATTGAACTTTCGAGTTGTCCATATAGGTTGTGATCCTATGGGATCATAGATATTTCTGGTGGACAACTTTGTATGTTATGACAAATGCAGGTTTCCTTAAAAAAAAAGTGGTTTGCCCCCCTGGGTAATATACATTTATATTTATAATCAAAGTTAATGTAAAATCAATCTTAATGTAACTCTGAGAGTTTACACATGTGTACTCTCAGAGTTCCAAACTATCATTTAGCTGGGGACCCCCTGGAACTCCTTCAAGGACCCCTATGGGTCCCCGGACCCCACTTTGGGAACCACTGCACTAGGGTTTGAATCCTGGGACGACCGTTAACCAAACCTACGGTCTGGTTCCAAATAAAAGGGGCTCCCCTCCCCATATGTGTGTAATTATTTGTATTTGTACACAATTATATGAAATATATATGAAAGCATGGAATCATAGCTTCAAATTGACATATTGGTCATGTTCAGTTTGAGGAATGGGTTATAGAGTAATGTCTTGCAGAGAAACAGCGAGTTGAGAAAACAGGCTTGGTTAACTTGTGGTCTAACATTACACCTAGCTACATGTTTAAGCATTCATTTCATATTTACATGTTTTCAGCTCCGACACTTATGTCAGACATGGTCTAGTATGTGGAGTCTGCCTGTACTATGTACAGGCAATGTTTCTCTCCTCTGGTGAAAAGCTGGAATTTGCACGATGGCAGACTGATGTGTGGAACTCTGCAGTTCCATGGACCTCTAATATAGACCCCCAACCCCTAACTGACTGCCGAGTGTGACAGTGGACGGTGGACCCGGCCTCTTCACAGGGGCCAATCAAAAGTGTGACTGAACCATGTAAATACAACAAATTGAGGGCACCGCAGGGAGTTGAACCCCATTCTGGTAAACCAGTAGTACCACACCAGTGCCTTAGTTGGTTTTGTTGTAATTTACAGGTCCAAAAGCAATCACAATTTGTATCATAATGGACTATAAATGATAGCCATGATTATATCTTTATACAATTGAAATCGAGAAGAAGACTCACTCCACAAATAACTTAAGGAAAACTCCTCAGACATAAACTAAGAAAATCTTTTATTTTTTCGTGCTCATAAAGTGCTGCAAAGTGCTAAAAGTGAAAAGTTCAGCAGAAACCTTTTGGGTCATAGGCCCATCATCAATACCTCGCCTACTGACCGGCATGAATGAAGTTTTAACTGCAAATTGCAGCATAAATAAATCGCATCAATACACACCACATAATGTGATCTGAACTGACACGATGAAGCTTCACTCGCACATTATAAAAGACATACATCACATCAATCCACATCACATTCCTAACCCTAGCCCTAACCCTAAGTTCATCATGTGATGTGGGGATGACGTGATGAAGCCTTACTCACCAATGTGAAATGATACGAGACATAAACACACATCACATACCGGGCCTGTGTTCATATGTGATGTGGGCTTACTTGACGAAGCTTTACTTTACAAATTAGATCTGATAATATAGCACCAACAATAGTCTCATGACCTAGAGGTTTGCTGCTGGACTTCTCACTTTAAGCACTTAGAGCGCTTTATGAACACGAACAAAAATAAAAAGATTCTTGGTCTCCGCCCAAGCAGTTGGCCTTAGGTTTTCGTGGCGCAAGATTTTCTAGCCAGTTGTCCCACGTTTCCTACATTTATTTTAAAATTGACATTTAAAAAGTATTTTCAAAAGAATTGCCTACATTTAAGAAATATTACAATTTATGCCATTTGTGGACGATTGACATAAATTATACGAGGTGCAAATTATGCAATGGCAGCAGCATTCTTTGCACCCCAGTATTTGTCAGCAATACAGCAACACTATCAACATGAGAACACAACATACAACACTACAGCAAAGAACAAAATTTGTATGGCGTGCGACGAGCTATCTGCAATTGCTGTGAAATAATCACATACAAAATTAAAAATAAATCACATAAATGCACATCACATACCGGGTGTGTTCATATCTGATGTGAACTGACGTGATGGTGCTTTAACGGCAAATGACGCAACGCAAACGACGCAACACGATACAGCTCCAATATGATTAGAAACTGTATGTGAGACACAACCCGACACACGCACCACATACACTAGTGAAGAACTAGTGATAGAAAGGCAAGAAAGAAATTACTTATGAAAAAATAAAGCTAATGCGATTAAAAACTCTGAGACCACAAAAACCAATAACTTTATTAAAGCAAAGAACAGAAGAGAAGATGAAAGGTTGGGTAGAAACCGTGCACGTCCAAAATGGTTACTTTTCTGGACCAAAAAAAAAGTGATATTTATTATTAATATAATAATCTGTGTTCCAATGTTATTTAGTCACAAGCTCTCGTTTATACTTAAACGGTTCGATACATTAAATGTATATAATAGGTTATATTCAATATTCGATGATCTTTGCATCGTGAGCTTGTAGATCAGCCATTTGCTACTTTAGTGTGTGACACTGTAGCATGACCAAGTAAGGAAATTTACAAAATAAGGTTGAACTATGGAGATACAAGGTTTCTGCCCGACAGCCAAAGATAATGAACTACGCTCACTTACCTTCAATATCAGCACTAAAAACACATACCAACCAAGGAAGAAAATCTGCCATAATTTTCTTCCTGTTAGTTTGGACAGATCTACAGCATAGAAGGCTGTAAACAGTGTTAAGCAGGCCACATGCTACCATGATACCAGACATAAGTCACATACCGCCACATCACATTTGTACACACAGGACAATAGATAGGCAAGGAGAAAGAAAAAAAAAAATACTTTAGTGTTTTTTTTCCTGAGACAACCAAAACAAATAACTTTATTAAAAGCAGAAGAGAAAGGAGACACTAAAAACAGAAAACAAACAGTACAGAAAGACTAGAACAGAACATACATATGTGATGTGACGTGAAGTGAAAGCTTTACCCGTAAATTATGTTAAATGATAAATAAATCACATTCCTCCACAAACATCACATAGCCCATATTGGCATGTGATGTGGAGTGGCATTATACACAAATGTGAAACAATACACGGTGCAAATGACAACCTACGGTATGGTAGCATGTAGCCCACTTACACAAGCAGCAGGAATCAAAAGGTTCATTACTAACCTTCACAGCACCCAGCAGTGGCAACAGCATAGAGTTTGCACCTTCAATACCGACGTCGCCTTGTCAGCTTCACGTTCTGAAATGACAGGGGGGGGAAAGAAAAAAAAAGGAAACATTTAGTTGTCGGCTCACAGGATGACATTTTGGAAGTCATAAGTCACCGACAGGGCTGTGTCACCAATATTGTACTGTATTAACAACTGTCACTGACAGGGCTGTCACCAAATATTTTACTTTAATAGTCACAAATTGTGATTAAAGCTGCTATAAGCAATAATGTCGATTTTAATGATTTTTATTTTATTCAGACAGCCAGCAATGAGTAAAACACTCCCAAAAATGATTTAGTCTCTGCGACACATCCAGTGGCCGCAATCTGCAGTCAAAGATGTTCCTAGACACTTTGTCATTGGTCGGAAAAAAAAGAAAACCCGTTCGAAATGACTAACCAATCAGGAAGTAGACAGGCAAATGGACCAATGACAAAGCTATAGGAAAATCTTTGAATGCAGATTGTGGCCCCTAGATGTGTCAGAGACAAAATATTTTTTAGTTGTACCCATTGCTGGCTGTCTGAATACCAACAAATAAAAAAGTAATTACATTTGACATATTGCTTATAGCAGCTTTAACGATTCAACGCATTATAGGGCAACTTCACCCCTTTTGCAACCAGAGCTGTCCATGGGCTCCATGATTGTCATGGACACTGGGCTCACTTCCTTCCTGGACTACATGTTGTCTCACTAAGACCACCTTCCCCCAATCCACAAGGAGGAGCAGTGCACCAAAGCATTATGGGAATTGTAGTCTAGGTAGGAAGTGTCCATGACATCATGGACACTTTGATGTACTAAAAACACATTGCCCACAACCTCAGTAAAGTATTTATCTCCCAAACATAATTAAAATAAGATTTGGTTGCAAAAGGGGTGAAGTGTACTTTTTGGCAAAGTATAAAAGTAATTAATGCATATAGTCATATCGGCCTCATGTAGCTTGTTTATGAAGCCTAAAAGCCATAAAGAAATTTAAACTTTGTATCAACTTAACATGTAATGGTGACACAGCCCTAGTTTCTACTACAGCCACATGTAATCCAGGTACGTACCGTGGGGGGCCTTCCGTCGCTCGGTTGAAGATAGCCGGTATTAATAGAGCCGCGTAGGTTGTATGGCACAATACGTCCCGAGCACCGTACGCCTCGTAATCTCAGGGAGCGTTTGTTGACACCGTTATACGTTTCAGCTCAGCCGAGTAGACACTCTATTACCAATACCAGCCATCTCCTGATGACCCCATCCAAGGTCACTGCATGACACCAAGGTCACATGATTAACCTGTAAGACACATACATAAAAACAACATTACACTCTTTATCCAGATTTCACACATTGTAAAATTCATATAATATTAAAGGGATATTTCACTTTATCCTCTACTCAGGCTTATGTGAACACAGCAGACAGCTTTTAAGTTGCTTGATTCAGTATTTAGATATTAATTTTAGCTGCCCCGCTCCCTCCCTATACAAACCATTGTAACTTCAAACTCTATTTTAACCATGATAGATTGAAAACACCCAACCTTGGTGGGTGTTTGTTTGTATCCTTTTCTAAGGCCTCGATCACAGCTAAAAAACACCCGTCTTGTGTCTTGTCTGCGTTTGATGGCCGCCTCAATGCTTTTCCAATGGAAGTCACATGGTTTGAGCAAACATTTGTTTGATGGCTGTGTTCTGTCCCCCTCCCCACCATGTGACTTCCATTGGAAATACATTGGGGCGGCCATCAAACACAGACAAGACAAATGTTTCACACATAAACATGTTCTGTGCTCTGCCTGTGTTCGATGACCGCCTCAATGCCTTTCCAATGGAAGTCACATGGTTTGACCAAACACTTGTGTTTGATTGCCCCCCTCCATCAAATGTTTGGTCAAACCATGTGCCTCCCATTGGAAAAGCATTGAGGTGGCCAGCAAAACAGGCAGGGCAACAGAACATGTGTGAATGAGGCCTAAAAGGACAAACATTCCTGACATTGTCGTCCATTTAGTGTCACAATAAACAACAGTCCTATAAATCCTCTTATGTTTAAACAATAAACAGTCCTATAAATCCTCTAATGTCTAAACAATAAGTGTTAAAGGATAAAACCATGTTTCTCAAACAAACTCTTCTTACCTTGGAACAAGCAGCTTGGCTCCCAGACAGCATGGATCCCAAACAGCATGCTGGGAAATAACATGGCCGTTCCTATTTAAATCCAAAGCCCCGCCCACTGGATCCGGTCACCTGTTCAACTAGTCCATCCATCTCATGCATCAACTCAACTCCCATCCCAAAGTCTTGGGACTTGATCTGCACAGTGTGGAGTGTAACAGGTGGTCTGTTGTTGCTACAGCGCTATCTTGTGGTGGTTTAAATACATGCAGTGTGTTAAAGAAAATAAGTTGTTCCATGATGTTTGAGGCAATAAAGTGCAATAACAGGCACAATCATTGGCTGTTGCCATTGAGAATGCATTGGGCGTTTAAGTTAAATAACTCAGACTACAAAACATTTCAAAGTAAAATGTTCCAGCATGTGTGCCCACAGTAAGCTGAATTATAAAAAGTGTGAATGGAGTTTCTAGGACGGTGAAAGTGACTTTTTGTCATAGAGCTGCCATTGAGCCCCATTATAAATGTATCCAATTTGAAAGCACTATATTTCTGCTGGCACATTTGACCATGCAGACAAAGTACTGCGGGCCGTGTATTTAATCAGCTGTTATACACATAATACTACTACTAATACCTCTAGATCTTAGCTCTGCTTTGAATAATACATTATTTGCCTCAGCCAGCCATAGCATTTTCTAAGCTCTTTCAATTGTGTGGATTGTTAGTGCCAGAATATATTTTTCTAAAACACCAGGGACCACCACGAACATTATGCAGAAAAGGAGTATGTTTGAGCTGACCACACAAATGTATGACTCAGGATAATTACTCAGGGACGCGCCGCAGATTTATTTATATATTTATTTCCCCCAGATGGTCCAAAAATGAGTTACTTTGACCAAATTAGCTCACGAAAGCAACACCCTTGACCCAATTATAGCCACTGCATACAACTTTTAATTAAAAGTTCCCCGAGCATTGTTTTTGGCCGATATGGGGTATTTTTCTCGAGTCAGTGTGGAGATTACCCGGCGGTGTGTTGCTGCATGCCCCTCCCGGCTCATGGCTCTTCACAGACGGCACAGAGACAGCAGCCACTCCGCTGAACGTGTCAGTGTTGCTGCAGACAGTGGTGTGGACTGTGAACCGTGCGGACGGTCACTGCATGGTGCTGCTGCTGAGTGCCTGACAGCCGAGCCGACTCACAGCTTCTTCTTAGTTCTGAATTACTTTATCTTTGCCTTGAAAAAGACCGTAGGGCGTACTATAGGCTATATCCATTTTGCGTTTAGCTGTTTTCCCAAACAAACCAGCGTTGAAACACTCTAAGATGGTTGGAGACCACCTGATGACCTCTCTCTTCCAGGCCATTAGAAATGGATTATAATCGCATCTTTGATGTATTTGCAAACTGAAAAGGTAACATGTTTAAAAGAAGTTATCTCTGTAATGTAAGGCATTTTCCTTTTATATAAATGATCTGAATCTACACTTTAATTTACTTTTTAGTTTAGTTTTATTTTAATAAAAATGATAAGGAATTTTAAAAGTTGTAAAATAAACCCCAGTTACATCACCCGATCGAATGTTATATGTGGGCATCATCATTTGAATAATTACAGTCAGAAATATTACACAGTGGTACAGTATTAAAATGTAACTTTATTACACACACACACAGGAAATCTAAAATACACTTGAATCTGTGGTTTGTACCTTGTAAATAATATAATCTCACACATGCACCCTTATTATAAACTTACAACCATAAAACTCAATGAGGCAAGGCGAGGTCAACAATGGTACACAAATATTGCTTCTGAAAAGGCTATCGACGGACATCTAGTGATAGTTTTAGATTAGTTTAGATGCACTTGTACAAATCTCTCAATAATCGCCTCCAATCCTCACTGCACATGAAGAGCAATAATACAACATGTGACGATGTGAGATTAATCCATTAATCCATTTAATGGATACATTTTTCACACGCATGGTGACGAATCTGTAATACCTGCTGAACTGCTGAACTTATGACATCATAAGGCCAGCTGGCCATTACTGTGCGTCTGTTACGAGTGAGTACGGAAGAGGACCCAAATGCAGGCGACAGTATAGGCAGAGCAATAAACTTAGAAGGATTTATTAAACAAACTGAGGTTCTTCCATAAACAGGGCAAAGAAGGCAGGACAAAAACACAGAAACTATACAGGAACTCACACCACAGGGAACTACGAACCAACAAGAACAATATGCAAACACAGGACTTAAATACACACAGGATAACAACAGGGCACAGGTGGAACCAAAACACAATCAACATTAGGATAGGCTGGGGGACTAAAAGGACACAGGTGGAAACACTGACAAATTACAAGGCAGAATTACAACAGGGTCCACCATGTTCAATTCAGCAGAACATTTAGAGACGTACAAATATACACTTCTATAAAAGAACAGTAAGGAGGTAAAAAGGGAAAGGAAACATATACAGTAAGGGTAAGAGGACGGGGGGATTCCGATTTTACGGGCTCAAGTTTCCCCCCCGTAAAATCTGATCTGTAAGTGCAGACGGCTGCACTGTTGGTAGGGCGTTCCACATTTTGGTGGCATAGCAGCGAAAATAATTTAGTCCCTCGTTTGTGCCGAATCTGGGTTGAACATGGTTTTGTCCCTCTGGTGTTGTGGGTGTGAACTTTGTTGACATTAAGGAAGTATTTAGACAGCTACATGGGTATCTTGATGGTGTAGCGTGCTTGTTGGTCACTGAACACATTAAGTTCCAAAGTAATTTGTAATAATTACATTCAATCATCAAATAACAAATTATTACCCATTAGACACATGACATTTTTATTCGATTACTTCATGGTGGTATGAAAGACTATTAAATAATGTTTTATACTTGGTACAGAATTTACCATCTAAAAATACCACCTTTTCAGACTCCATCATGGCCCATAGCACTTACCCTAACCCCTTAGATAGCATTTCTGTTGGCTTAGATAGCATTTGATACAGACTTATAGCATGTTATGTAGACAGCACTATAATTGTATTGTATATAGTCATAGCACGCCATAGTACATATGTATAGCATAGTAGTAAATATGTATAGTTTATATGTATAGTGTATGTATAGTTTCGTTTCATTATATAGATATTCCACTGTTACTTTCTTAGCTTACGCATGTTTCATGATATTGATAAATGCTTTTTTGTGATGTATTCCCATGCTTTTGTTCTTGCTTAAATGTAAGTCGCTCTGGATTAAGAGCGTCTGCTAAATGCCTAAATTGTAAATTGTAAATTGTAAATTGTAATCTAATGTTGATATTATAGTTACCTGAGGTGTACATGCGGGTAGTTCTCCAAAAGACTGCTAGGATGAAGAATGTACCCTTCCTGTGGGGACAAACCATTATGAGACATAGTTAAAGAAAGATCTTTACACTATTTATTATCTTTCTCCCTCTCACTAGTGTGCACACAAATGCAGGCATCCCAACGGAAATAAGCCAATTAGCTATTCTATATAGTGTTGTACTTTTTCTCTGGAGGATCAAAATACCAAAAACAAAGCAGCTCAAACAAGTCATCTTACTGTTATGAGTATGTACAGGGTCCAAATGCTCGACACCAGGTGGAACACGCACAGCTGACCCGACTCATTGAACTTTGTGTTCTTGCTTTTGGACAGGTGGAGACGCCGGTCACCTTCTGCAAACCAAGACAATACAATACAGGGCAATGAATGGGTCACGTGATCTGAACAGGAGCCAGTGTCAGTGTAGAGTAACTGAAATCCCTTGACACAATAGACAATACACACTATTTATAGTCACTACCTGCATACACACTTCTGAGCAAATGGTTTGTGTTTAGAGTTCAGTATCCCATTATGTTAACTTATGTTGTAAATAAATCATGCTTAATTGAATGTATAATCTATGAGACCCGTGGAGGTTCTTTACAACAAACAGCATGGCAGAATGCAGTAAGTCAGGTCTTAACTTGAACTTATGACACATGGAAATAATATCTATAAGTGTTGTAGTAATAGTAGTAAACATAACACAATGACTGAGGGCCTTGGAGAAGTTGGCAATATATCAATGATTATATATATATATATATAGTGACATTTGTCTTCCTGGTTTTCAATCACTCAAGCCCTATTTTATCATTGTATCATTCAATTAGCTTATTCTATCATTTAATATCAACATTATAAAACTGTGAATACAATAATATACGTATAGTCATGATAGGTCATAATTTGGCTGTTGGTCATTAACTGACAGCTCACAATTGTGTGTACAATTTCCCATTGCTGTTATACACTGGTGGTAACTAGTAAAATAACACATTTGAGAAAGTACTAGACTACTAGAGGACTAGTGCTATAGTGGCATAGTAAATTATTGTCGTAGGCCTACCCTACATAATCATATTAGATTATGAAGAAAACTAGACTTGACATTCTGTATTAAAATTGGTGTTATGATTAAAATAAGAACGTTCGACATTATCGACTCGGCTACATTGACTGAATGAGTGAAAGGCAACAGCCCGGCTTTTAATGGTCTTAAATCCCTTTATTTTAGAGCGTTTTGTAGTTATAGTACAACATAAACATTACAGAGACTTTAGTTGTCACTGTACAATACTTTTGAAACAGTTGTCATTTTGCATACATACCAAAAATTGCCGATATCCGCGGCGCTCTCGTTCAAAACAATGTACTTCAGCTCCAGGCTCTGTCCCTAATCGAGCTCCCAGTAAGAGCGCAGCTGTGCGCACGAGCGCTTCCGGGATCACGTGACCGGGCTGTTCTGTGCCCCCTCACTAACAGAACTCTTCTATTATACGGCTCTGGCCCAAACAACGTCTCTCTGAGCTAGTGAGACGTGCGGCTAAAAAAAAGGTCACTTGCCCTCGCTGATTTAGCAAGCACTGATAATCACTTCACACGCAGCATATCACGGTATAAAACGCTGTGTAGACGTTCAGTCCGAGTCCACACGTGATTACTGCAGCTTCACTGTAGTTGTCGAGCAGACACACACAGAAACTACAGCTAAATACTATTTTACATCGTAAAGTTAAAACTTTAGATCGCACAGCAAAAACGGACGCAGCCTCTGTGCTCCGCTCTCCTTCTCTCTCCCCTCGATTAGAAAATCACAGGCACCTGTAGACTCACTGACTGCGGCTCTCTGAAACTACCCAATTCCCCACATCCACCAATCACCTTAGGCAAGTTATAATTGACACAATAATGACATCATCATTAATTCAGCTTTGACCAAAATACACAGACCCATAGAAAATAAAAGCACCAGTCAATGTTACAAAATAAAACACAGTTCCACCACACCAGGTTAATACCCACTATATAAATATCCACCGGGTTACACAATGATTTATTATAAGTGACTTTACAGAAAAAGAACTAGTCAAAGGTTGCTTATATTAAGCAGACATGGCAACACGGCCTGTGGGAAGCAAAGCACACGATTCAATTCAATTCAAAGGGCTTTATTGGCATGAGAAAACATACGTTAACATTGCCAAAGCAGAAAGAACAATACAGTAATACAATCAAAACAAAAATGATGTACACACACACACACACACACCCCTAAGGTCTTCCGCTGCTGGCCTGCTCGCTTTGCCTAAAAAAATGGCAACTAAAAAATACGGGGAAGCAGCTTTTTGCTTCTAGGGGCTGTCGGCATGGAACAAGCTCCCACTGTACCTTCGTCAGGCAGCCTCTGTAGAAATTTTTAAAGCACAGCTCAAGACCCACTTCTACAACATTGCTTTTAATTGATCTTTAAAATAAATTCTTATTCATGTCCTGACTGTATTGCATTACTGCTCTTGTGTTTTAATGTTTATGCCTTGCTTTTCTTTTCTCCATTGTTCTGTAAAGCACTTTGAGCTGCATTTCATGTCATGAAAGGTGCTATACAAATAAAGTATGTATTATTAGCATTACAACACAGCGGACCATGAAACCAAACATGAACAGATCAACCATTCAAAAGTTCAAGAAGACAAAAAACTAGGTGTCGTCATTCATCTTTACTTTACTTGCACAAGTTGGTAAAACTGTAAACGAAATACAAAATACAATAAATGGCATTCACATGCAAACTTCCCGACACAACATTATACAATAGACTTACAGACGTGGCCTTCTGAGGGCTTCTAGTCAAAGGAAAGGCAGAAAGTGAGCTCTGCACAGCACCAAACATTTCACACACTGAGCATCAGCACACTGAAAACACACCAAGCTGAACCCAACTACCAATTAGGCTGCTAATACAATGAATGAGTGAGTTGCAAACTCAAAACACGCCAGCAGGTGGCAAACTTTTCACTTGGACACAAAAGGTTAACACATTATTTCAGAATACACTTCTATGTAGAATATAGCCATGGCACCTACTGTAGGGCCATGACAATCTCAAGAGTTAAAGACCTATAAGGGTCCATTTGGTTGACCAACTCTCCATCATTTAGAAGTTTAGCTGCAGGGACCGCCTGGGATCCCCTCAAGGACCACTGGTGGTCACCAGTGTTGTTTTCGTCGACTAAAACAAAGGGCCGATTCATACTCCTATTTTAGAGCCGAATAAAAGTCGGTTCGGCGCTGTAGAGCCTACAATGTGACGTCATTTGAGGTTCGGGGGGGGGGGGGGGGGGGGGGTACCGTCCTAAAGTCGGCTCTTCGGTGCTACTGAAAATTTCTGACGAGCCGAAATCATTTGGGCACTACAGCGCCGAAACAGCGTTCAAATAGGAGTATGAATCGGCCCTAAGACGAAAAATTTCCCTCGACTACGTTTTTCCACTGAAGAAAACTAAATGTAAACTAAATGAAAACTGTGCTATGATGACTAAAACTAAGACTAAATATACTGACAATTTCGTCAACAAATAAAAACTAGACTAAAATGTTAGGAAGGGGACTAGTGGACAAGAGATCCACTATAAGTCATTTTAAACTTGGTTGTTGCGACGCGTTGTGAGCTTGTAGATCGGCTATTTTCAGCAAGTGTAAAAACACTCATTACGACGGCATCAAGACACCGCCAAAATACATTTTAGTCAACTAAATCAACTGTAGATTTAGTCGACTAAAACTAGACTGACACTAAGACATTCCAGGTGACTAAAATGTGACTAAAACTAAATGAAGTTTCAGTCCAAAGACTATGACTAAAACTAAAATAGACATTTGCTGCCAAAAACAACACTGGTGGTCGGTCACCCCTTCCATCTCTCTCCCCCATGTCCTGACAGCCTATACTCTCTATAAAGAATATAAAATAAAGGTGAAAACAACATTTAAAATAGTATGATATTTAGTCGGCTGAAACTATAATAGACCAAAACTAAAACATCCCAGATGACAAAAAAATTGACTAAAACTAAATGAAAAAAACTTATAGTCAAAAGACTATAATATGACAACTCAATTAGAACGCACCGCTGGCTCAATGCCAGGGATTAAATATCCTATTCCATTTAAAACCTGCTCTTTGTGTTCAAAGCCCTAAACTATAGGGGTGTCCAAAGTGCGGCCCGCAGGCCAAATGCGGCCCTGGGATGGATGTTATATGGTCCACAGCTTCATACCTGAATTGTATTATGAACGACTACCCTTATATGGGCATTTCCCAGAGTATAATTGTGTTCCTTAAATGGTAAATGGTGCATTTATATAGCGCCTTTATCCAAGACGCTTTACATAGATTGTGCATTACATTCACCCATTCACACACACACACACATTCACACACCTTTACATAGATTGTGCATTACATTCACCCATTCACACACACACATTCACACACCTTTACATAGATTGTGCATTACATTCAACCATTCACACACACACACACACACACACACACACACACACACACACACACACACACACACACACACACACACCTTTACATAGATTGTGCATTACATTCACCCATTCACACACACACACACACACACACACACACACCTTTACATAGATTGTGCATTACATTCACCCATTCACACACCTTTACATAGATTGTGCATTACATTCACACACAGATTGCGGCGGAAGCCATGCAAGGCACCAACCAGCACATCGGGAGCAATTTGGGGTTCAGTGTCTTTGCCCAAGGACACTTCGACATGTAGACAGGAGGAGGAGGAGCCGGGATTCGAACCGCCGACCCACGGATCATTGGACGACCTGCTCTACCTCCTGAGCCACAGTCGCCCATTGTCGTTCCTTGTTCCTTGTATTTGTTTTTTACCTTGCTTGTATGGTTACATATTACATTTGGTAATGTGACATATGGCTGATGAAAAAAACATTGATATTAAATATTGATGACGACAGTTAAATAGAATCGTTTAAATGTGACGCGTTATGTATAATGTGACTTTGTCATAGTCTGACGGTACAGTATGTTATAGGAGATGTATTTGGCCCGCTTTGGTGTTTTAATATTTTCTAATATGGCCCCCCTTTGGAAAAACAGTGTGGACACCCCCCTGCCCTAAATGGTCCTGCCCTCTCCTATATTAGCGCCCCCTGTCTGTCACTATAGGACACTTATAACCTCCATCCCAAACTAAAAGGTGACGGGTCTCTCTCTGTAGAGGCCTCAGCTGTCACTATAGGACACTTATAACCTCCATCCCAAACTAAAAGGTGACGGGTCTCTCTCTGTAGAGGCCTCAGCTGTCACTATAGGACACTTATAACCTCCACCCCAAACTAAAAGGTGACGGGTCTCTCTCTGTAGAGGCCTCAGCTGTCACTATAGGACACTTATAACCTCCACCCCAAACTAAAAGGTGACGGGTCTCTCTCTGTAGAGGCCTCAGCTGTCACTATAGGACACTTATAACCTCCATCCCAAACTAAAAGGTGACGGGTCTCTCTCTGTAGAGGCCTCAGCTGTCACTATAGGACACTTATAACCTCCACCCCAAACTAAAAGGTGACGGGTCTCTCTCTGTAGAGGCCTCAGCTGTCACTATAGGACACTTATAACCTCCACCCCAAACTAAAAGGTGACGGGTCTCTCTCTGTAGAGGCCTCAGCTGTCACTATAGGACACTTATAACCTCCATCCCAAACTAAAAGGTGACGGGTCTCTCTCTGTAGAGGCCTCAGCTGTCACTATAGGACACTTATAACCTCCACCCCAAACTAAAAGGTGACGGGTCTCTCTCTGTAGAGGCCTCAGCTGTCACTATAGGACACTTATAACCTCCATCCCAAACTAAAAGGTGACGGGTCTCTCTCTGTAGAGGCCTCAGCTGTCACTATAGGACACTTATAACCTCCACCCCAAACTAAAAGGTGACGGGTCTCTCTCTGTAGAGGCCTCAGCTGTCACTATAGGACACTTATAACCTCCACCCCAAACTAAAAGGTGACGGGTCTCTCTCTGTAGAGGCCTCAGCTGTCACTATAGGACACTTATAACCTCCATCCCAAACTAAAAGGTGACGGGTCTCTCTCTGTAGAGGCCTCAGCTGTCACTATAGGACACTTAGAACCTCCATCCCAAACTAAAAGGTGACGGGTCTCTCTCTGTAGAGGCCTCAGCTGTCACTATAGGACACTTATAACCTCCACCCCAAACTAAAAGGTGACGGGTCTCTCTCTGTAGAGGCCTCAGCTGTCACTATAGGACACTTACAACCTGAGATCAGATTCATACGAGGTCTTCCACTGGACACACACTGGGTCTGATGAACCCATTCTGACCTGAGATCAGATTCTAAAAAAAAAATGTCTGTCGTTCTTCGATTTTTCAAAAATAGCAGACCTACAAGCTCGTAGCGCGCCACTCGGTGGCCCGCTATGAGCTTGTAGATCTGCTATTTTTCAATAGCTAAAGCATAACATGATGCTAACACCAAAAGGGGTTCCCGTTCAGAATGGGTTAAAAGTACCATATAGGGTATGGTATACCTCCCTATAATGACTGGGTTTTTTTTACTTGCTGAAAATAGACGATCTACAAGCCCACAGCTTGTAGATCGACTATTTTCAGCATGCAACACATTGTAAAATGACTTATACTGGATCTCTTGTCCACTATAGTCCATTCCTAACATTTTAGTGTTTGAATTTGTTTATTGTTTATAAGGATCCCCATTATAGCTTTTGCCTTGAAACAAGCTAGTCTTCCTGGGGTCTGACACAGACAAACATTTAACATTTAACAAAGGCAATACTTACAATTGATTACAAACACTATAACTCAAAATAAAACATAGTAAAACAAAATATAAAATAAGAAATAAAATAACATAGGAGGAAATAAAAAACAAAGAAAAACATAGCAAAAAAATCACTTTCAACAAATGATACATTTGAATTATTATCTTCCCATGGGTTACTGCAGTATGGTTTACATAAGGTGTTCTTTGTTTGTTGATGAAATTGTCAGCATATTTAGTCTTAGTTTTAGTCGTCATATAGCTTACTTTTCATTTAGATTCCATTTAGTTTTGTCCTTTTTCTTTTTCTTTTTATATATTTTTTATCCCACGATTTTGTAACCCATTTTTCACCCCTGTGTCAATCATCTAATGTGATCCTGGGCTCTACACACCCTCCACCAACCTGGTCCCCATATATGGGGGACAAGGGAGACCAACCTAGTCCCCATATATGGGGGACAAGGGGAGACCAACCTAGTCCCCATATATGGGGGACAAGGGGAGACCAACCTAGTCCCCATATATGGGGGACAAGGGGAGAGCAACCTAGTCCCCATATATGGGGGACAAGGGGAGAGCAACCTAGTCCCCATATATGGGGGACAAGGGGAGAGCAACCTAGTCCCCATATATGGGGGACAAGGGGAGACCAACCTAGTCCCCATATATGGGGGACAAGGGGAGAGCAACGGACTTGAACTCATGCTTCCTTCATGCCTGAGTGTCCAAGTTGCTCCTTTACACCTGACAGGGGGGAGTTTCCCTGGTTGGACGTAGCGTGTGGAAGGAACACGTTATTCCAACCAGTTCCTTTCCCCTCCATCAGGCGCCCCGGCTGGCCAGGGGGAGGCAGTTTAGAGACCAGGATTGCAATTGATTTATAAAGCAAATATCTCTGCACTGGGGAAATTGCCAACATAACTATATACTGTATGAAATATTAAATGTATCCGTTTGTAAGAAGAGATCCTTAATAGACAAGGTTCTCCCGCTCAGCTCCGTTTGCTAGAACCAGTGTTGTTTTTGGCGAGAAATTTCTATTTTAGTTTTAGTCATAGTCTTTGGACTGAAACTTCATTTAGTTTTAGTCACATTTTAGTCACCTGGAATGTCTTAGTGTTGGTCTAGTTTTAGTCGACTAAATGTCATGAGATTTTAGTCGACTAAATCTACAGTTGATTTAGTCGACTAAAATGTGTTTTGGCCGGCCTTGATGCCGTCGCAATGAGTGTTTTTACACTTGCTGAAAATAGCCGATCTACAAGCTCACAACGCGTTGCGTTGCGTTGCGACGCGTTGTGAGCTTGTAGATCTGCTATTTTCAGCATGCAACCAAGTGTAAAATGACTTATACTGGATCTCTTGTCCACTAGTCCCTTCCTAACATTTTAGTCTAGTCTATTTGTCGACGAAATTGTCCATATATTTAGTCTTAGTTTTAGTCACCATAGCTTAGTTTTCATTTAGTTTCCATTCATTTTTGTCAGTGGAAAAAGGTAGTCGACGAACATTTTTCGTCTTAGTTTTAGTCGATGAAAACAACACTGGCTAGAACTGAAGTAGACGTTGATTATACGAGGGCAGTTGTTCTAAAATAAAGTGTTTAAACTGTAGCCTAAAGATAGACTAATACCATAATATAAACTAAAGTGTTTAAACTGTAGCCTAAAGATAGACTAATACCATAATATAAACTAAAGTGTTTAAACTGTAGCCTACCATGCACTTATTGAGCCTAAAGATAGACTAATACCATAATATAAACTAAAGTGTTTAAACTGTAGCCTACCATGCACTTATTGAGCCTAAAGATAGACTAATACCTTAATATAAGAATATAAGAAGATCTGAGGTTTATTTGTCAAACATAGTTCTTATATGAAGCGATCTAAACCCCCCCCCCCCCCCTATGGGGATTACAATGCAACTAAAAACAAACACATGAACCTGTGTGCTACTGGCGCCCTCTACTGACAGTGACGTCAGACTTCGGTGCTCTATAATACAGTCCATCTAGTGATTCATCAAGTTGAGGAAGAAAAGGATATAGAATGTGGAACGCACATCTCTGAAGAACTCCATGTTGGCCATAATTAGAAGAACCTTTTCTTCCAAGTATCACACAGTGGTTCAAGGAATTATGTTTATGTTTACCTTTGGAAAAGATTGCAGACATTCTTAAGGACAAACAGGAGGTGTGGGGCCGTTTTATAAGTTACATAAAGAACAATAATTTGTCTCATTTAATGGATGGAGCTGAAGAGGAGTAGTGTTGTTGTTGTTGTTGTTGTTGTGTTGTTTCTTTAGGTTATTGTTGTTTTGTTGTTGTTCTGTTGTTGTTGTTGTTGTTGTGTTGTTTCTTTAGGTTAGTGTTGTTTTGCTTTCTTTATAGTAGTAATTGTATTGTCTCGTAATGTTCATTGTTGTTTTCTCTATGTTTGTATTGTCATTTGTGTGTAAAAAAGGAAAATAAATACATTGTTTAAAAAAAGAAGAAGAACCTTTTTTAAATGTACGTAAATAACTATTTATGCCGTTATACAAATCCTCGAGATGACATCACATGTTGAATTTGCAAAGCTCGGCCTGGTGCCCTTATTACTAAATCATTAATTTATTCATTTATTCATTCATTTATTACTAAATCAAATACATATAGAGAACATAGAGAAGGTTCAGAGACGGGCTACTAAACTAATACCAGGGCTGAAAGAAGTGTCATATGAAGAAACGTTAATAATAATAATTAAAGGACCACTTCACCACTTTTAAACCTATCTTCATATAATAGGTCCTCACTAATAATCTTGAAAAGAATGGCGCAATTTTTTCCTACTCGGTCTTCCAGTGACATCATCGATGGGGAATATACAAGCTAATAGAAACTGCAGGCTTTCTAGTCCTGAAAAGTTGCAATGCGAAAATGGAAGCCATCGTTCTCACGATAATGAAAATCTGAACATTTTTGTAAAATAAATCTCGTTTAAAAAAATAATCTGCCTAATGATGATGTCACTGGAAGACGGTTTCTAAACTGCCCACAGCCCTCCTATGAGACACAGACTGAACGGGAACCCATTTTGGTGTTAGCATCATGTCGTGCTTTAGCTATTGAAAAATAGCAGATCTACAAGCTCATAGCGCGCCACTCGGTGGCGCGCTATGAGCTTGTAGGTCTGCTATTTTAGAAAAATCGAAAACCTCGTATGAATCTGATCTCAGGTCAGAATGGGTCAAGACACTTACAGTTACCAACGTTAGTGTACAGGAGGCACAGAGGAGTTATGATCCAGGTCTTTACATTAAGACACTTACAGTTACCAACGTTACTGTACAGGAGGGACAGAGGAGATATGATCCAGGTCTATACATTAAGACACTTACAGTTACCAACGTTAGTGTACAGGAGGAGGAGATATGATCCAGGTCTTTACATTAAGACACTTACAGTTACCAACGTTAGTGTACAGGAGGAGGAGATATGATCCAGGTCTTTACATTAAGACACTTACAGTTACCAACGTTAGTGTACAGGAGGAGGAGGAGATATGATCCAGGTCTTTACATTAAGACACTTACAGTTACCAACGTTAGTGTACAGGAGGAGGAGGAGATATGATCCAGGTCTATACATTAAGACACTTACAGTTACCAACGTTAGTGTACAGGAGGAGGAGGAGATATGATCCAGGTCTATACATTAAGACACTTACAGTTACCAACGTTACTGTACAGGAGGAGGAGGAGATATGATCCAGGTCTTTACATTAAGACACTTACAGTTACCAACGTTACTGTACAGGAGGAGGAGGAGATATGATCCAGGTCTTTACATTAAGACACTTACAGTTACCAACGTTAGTGTACAGGAGGAGGAGATATAATCCAGGTCTTTACATTAAGACACTTACAGTTACCAACGTTAGTGTACAGGAGGAGGAGATATAATCCAGGTCTTTACATTAAGACACTTACAGTTACCAACGTTAGTGTACAGGAGGAGGAGATATAATCCAGGTCTTTACATTAAGACACTTACAGTTACCAACGTTAGTGTACAGGAGGAGGAGATATGATCCAGGTCTTTGTTCACCAGATAGATAATATATGACTTTACAGCCGAGCCCGGTGTCCATTTCTGGGACAGCAGGTATATGAGTTGAGAGGGAATTCCCTTAAACCCATTCTGACCTGAGATCAGATTCATACGAGGTTTCCGCTGGACACACACACTGGTCTGATTAACCCATTCTGACCCGAGATCAGATTCTAAAAAAAAATAGCAGACCTACAAGACCTACAAGCTCGTAGCGCGCCACTCGGTGGCGCGCTATGAGCTTGTAGATCTGCTATTTTTCAATAGCTAAAGCATAACATGATGCTAACACCAAAATGGGTTCCCGTTCAGAATGGGTTAAACTCTTACCACTAAACTGTCATTCAGACAAGAGAAACACTGGAGACCCCTGAAGGACCCCTGGGGGTCCCCGGACCCCCCTGAAGGACCCCTGGGGGTCCCCGGCACCACCTGTTTTTAGGATTGATTTTAAAATTATTTTACTTGTCTATAAAGCTCTCAATGGTCTCGCACCTTCCTACCTACATGACTGCCTGCCTAAATATGTCCCAAACCGCCCCCCTAAGGTCTTCCACCGCCGGCCTGCTCGCTTTGCCCCAAAAAATGGCAACTAAAAAATACGGGGAAGCAGCTTTTTGCTTCTACGGCCGTCGGCATGGAACAAGCTCCCACTGTACCTTCGTCAGGCAGCCTCTGTAGACATTTTTAAAGCTCAGCTCAAGACCCACCTCTACAACATTGCCTTTAATTGATCTTTTATTTTTTATTTTTCATGTCCTCACTGTAACTGCTTGTTTTTTAATGTCGTTGCCTTGCTTTTCTTTTATTCTCCATTGTTCTGTAAAGCACTTTGAGCTGCATTTCATGTCATGAAAGGTGCTATACAAATAAAGTTTATTATTATTATTATTATTATTACCTCAGTGCACCTTGACAAACTCACCCAAAACTACATAGAAATCAATCCGGACACTTCTATCATCAATAAGCATTTATTTGATGTTATAGTTTCAGAAATGCTTCCAGAGCATTAGGAATATAATAATAACATACATGTGTAGCTGCTTATGAACGCTATAGACATTTACAATTTACTTTATGAACGCTAATGTACTTTATGAACGCTAATGTAAATTATGAACGCTAGACATTTACAATTGTATATGTCAATATTGTAACAAGAACATTACAGAGTACAACTGATCCAATTTTTTTATCTTTCTTTTTTTTTTATATGAAATAAAATACATGGAAAAAGTAATAAAAAACATGGCCTCCTCACGCATCAGAAGGACAATATCAGTCACCAGAAGCAGAGACGTGTGTTTCCAACCAGTCTAACGTTCATCAGAAGGACAATATCAGCCACCAGAAGCAGAGACGTGTGTTTCCAACCAGTCTAACGTTCATTAGAAGGACAATATCAGTCACCAGAAGCAGAGACGTGTGTTATGAGAGGGTCAATACACCTGGGGAGGCGTGGCTGTCTGCGTGGCTGTCTGCGTGGTCGTTATGAGAGGGTCCATATACACCTGGTGAGGCGTAGCGCGCCACCGATCTTCTCTCTCTCTCTCTCTCTCTCTCTCTCTCTCTCTCTCTCTCTCTCTCTCTCTCTCTCTCTCTCTGATCAGAGACGTTGTCTGTCCTAACAAAGACACACTGAGGAGTCGTCATAATAAACCCTAAAGACAGGGTAGAGAGCTTCAGTAAATCTGGTCTGGAAGGTATAAAGGTGTGTCAGTGAGTCAGAGGACACTTCATAGAAGGACAGAGTCCCTGCAGGGCAGTCTAGATGCACTGCTACTCTGTAGACAGACTCACCGCTCTCATCCACTGCTCTGCTGTAGACAGAGGGACCAACAGGGAGGAAAGTCCTCCTACTATTGTGAATGACATAGTAAAGGCCTCCACTACAGTACAGACTCCAGGAATGATCATTCCATCCAAGCCTCATATTCTCTCCTCTCCTGCTGATTGCTCTGTAAGCCCCTCCTATCTCAACCCATCCCCTCCTCTCTACCTCCCACAGGTAACGGCCTCCAGAAAGACCCTCTGAACACAGAACCTGATTATCACCATCACTAAATCTATCAGGGTGGTCAGCGTATGGCTGAAGCTCCTCCCCCTTTGACCTTGTGACCTTCCTGTTGTCGTCAGACAGACAGAGTGCTCTGCTTGCTGTGTTTGGGTCCAGAGTGAGACGATGGGAATCTGATGAGAAAACAACACAGTAGAAAACATTAAATATTAAACATTAAATATTAAACATATTTATACCTGTCTCACCCTCCTCCACCCCGGCTACCCCCTGTCTCACCCTGCTCCACCCCAGCTACCACCTGTCTCACCCTCCTCCACCCCGCTACAAGCTGTCTCACCCTCCTCCACCCCCGCTATCACCTGTCTCACCCTCCTCCACCCCGCTACCACCCCGCTACCACCTGTCTCACCCTCCTCCACCCCGCTACCACCTGTCTCACCCTCCTCCACCCCGCTACAAGCTGTCTCACCCTCCTCCACCCCGCTACCACCCCGCTACCACCTGTCTCACCCTCCTCCACCCCGCTACCACCTGTCTCACCCTCCTCCACCCCGCTACCACCTGTCTCACCCTCCTCCACCCCGCTACAAGCTGTCTCACCCTCCTCCACCCCGCTACCACCTGTCTCACCCTCCTCCACCCCGCTACCACCTGTCTCACCCTCCTCCACCCCGCTACCACCTGTCTCACCCTCCTCCACCCCGCTACCACCTGTCTCACCCTCCTCCACCCCGCTACCACCTGTCTCACCCTCCTCCACCCCGCTACCACCTGTCTCACCCTCCTCCACCCCGCTACCACCTGTCTCACCCTCCTCCACCCCGCTACCACCTGTCTCACCCTCCTCCACCCCGCTACAAGCTGTCTCACCCTCCTCCACCCCGCTACCACCTGTCTCACCCTCCTCCACCCCGCTACAAGCTGTCTCACCCTCCTCCACCCCGCTACCACCTGTCTCACCCTCCTCCACCCCGCTACCACCTGTCTCACCCTCCTCCACCCCGCTACCACCTGTCTCACCCTCCTCCACCCCGCTACCACCTGTCTCACCCTCCTCCACCCCGCTACAAGCTGTCTCACCCTCCTCCACCCCGCTACCACCTGTCTCACCCTCCTCCACCCCGCTACAAGCTGTCTCACCCTCCTCCACCCCGCTACCACCTGTCTCACCCTCCTCCACCCCGCTACCACCTGTCTCACCCTCCTCCACCCCGCTACCACCTGTCTCACCCTCCTCCACCCCGCTACCACCTGTCTCACCCTCCTCCACCCCGCTACAAGCTGTCTCACCCTCCTCCACCCCGCTACAAGCTGTCTCACCCTACTCCACCCCGCTACCACCTGTCTCACCCTCCTCCACCCCATCTACCACCTGTCTCACCCTCCTCCACCCCGCTACCACCTGTCTCACCCTCCTCCACCCCGCTACAAGCTGTCTCACCCTCCTCCACCCCGCTACCACCTGTCTCACCCTCCTCCACCCCGCTACAAGCTGTCTGACCCTCCTCCACCCCGCTACCACCTGTCTCACCCTCCTCCACCCTGCTACCACCTGTCTCACCCTCCTCCACCCCGCTACCACCCCGCTACCACCTGTCTCACCCTCCTCCACCCCGCTACCACCTGTCTCACCCTCCTCCACCCCACTACCACCTGTCTCACCCTCCTCCACCCCAGCTACCACCCGTCGTTTTCGATCTGCAGTTTAGGTACGGAGAATTCGGAGTCCCTATGGTTGGGACTGATGTGTGTGTGTGTGTGTGTGTGTGTGTGTGTGTGTGAGGGTGGGTGTGTGTGTGTGTGTGTGTGTGTGTGTGTGTGGTTACCAACAAGCATGAACAGACAGAGTGGTGTATGTGTGTGATTGGCTAATTTCTAAGAGGACAAGTGATGAAGTGTTGCATCACAATGCGTTGTAGAATAGAAGCTTGTAAAAGCTTGTAGATCTGCTATTTTCAGCATGTAGCCAAGTGTAAAATCAACCATTACTATATGACGACATAAAGGCCGCCAAAATACATTGTAATTGCCTAAATCAATTGTAGATTTAGTAGACTAAAATCTCATGATATTTAGTCAACTAAAACTAGACTAACACAAAAACATTTCAGATGACTAAAATATAACTAAAACTCAATTAAGCTTTATTCAAAATGACTAAACTACAATCTAAACGTTGTTGTTAAAATCAACACTGATACGTTTTGCAGAAAACCAATTAACCCATTAAGACCTGAGACCAGATTCTACAAAATGTACTTTTCCGTTTTCTGAACTTGAGTAAATGTACTTAGTTACTTTCCACCACTGCACATGCCAGTAGCAACACATAGCAGACAGACAGACAGACAGACAGACAGACAGACAGACAGACAGACAGACAGACAGACAGACAGACAGACAGACAGACAGACAGACAGACAGACAGACAGACAGACAGACAGACAGACAGACAGACAGACAGGTACTCACATTGTGTAGGGAGTTGAGGATTTGTCCAGAGTTCTCCTCCATGTTTCACTCTGTAGGAAGTAGAACAACAATGCATCAATGTCTGACTGTCTAACACAACGTCTCTGACACTACAGTGTTTCTGCTACCCTTATCTTCACCAGGGCAGGCAGCCTGACCGGACCAACTCACTGCCACCTGGCTTGGACCAGAGGACGTTAAAATACTGTTGTATTTACATTTCTAATATGATTTCTTCCCATGGTACTGGCCAGCAGGCTGTGGTCATACAACGATACACTGAGGACACTCAAATGGAAACTGTTATGAAATGACTGAGAGGGAACCTTCCGTGTCCTCTCCTGTTAGACCTGCTATTTGAGCTTGTAGATCTGATGTTTGAGCTTGTAGATCTGCTAATTGAGCTTGTAGATCTGCTTTATGAGTTCTCAGAATGCTTAGGCATACTATAGTTCAGCTGGTTAATCACGTTTATTGCCAAATTAAAGTTTACATGTGAAGTATGCTACAATATAATCTTTTCATATAATTGTACGTTTCAATTAAAAGTATATTCCTTACATCCAGCATTATTAATTTGTGTGTAAATATTAACTAAATCAATCAATTTAAAGTTGACTTGAGGGAGTAATGTTCAGATGTGCAGAGTGGGAAGTCGGTCACAATGGTTGTGAAAATCACACCCATGTGAAGTGAGGGGCGCTCTTATCATCGTACATCATCATGGATCATCTCATACTGGCCAATCAGAATGCTTGTTTCCTGTTCTCACAAATTGACGTCATACTTGGCGGACATTTGACCTAATGTCTCCTTTCATTGTCGATGGAAAATATGAGACGTGTGGGGACAAGATGACGTACATTTAATGATTGTGTTGTGGACATTTTGTGGGGACAGAATAAAACATGTCATCATAATTATGATGATGATCATAATTATGATGACACTCCAATCTCTAGTCTATGAGGTCATAGATTACCCTGGATTCCATATTTGGGCATGCCTCACACGGAACTCCATGTATGGGCATAAAAGGGACTCGCAGACAGACAGACAGACAGACAGACAGACAGACAGACAGACCAAGTCCACTCACTTGAGCGTTTCCAGTCCAGAGAAGTTCTCCAGTCCAGACACCGGCAAGACGTTGAAGGTCAAGTCTAATTCTCTCAGATGAGGATTAGATCTGAGAGCTGAGGCCAGAAGTTCACAGCTTCTCTCTGTCAACCAGCAGTTCATCAGTCTAAATGAGAAATAAAACACCACATGTTTGATTGTCTGCTATAAAAGACATCATTCTGGATAGAAGACAGTGAAGCTGATAACTGGTGATGTCACAGACACAAGAAGGACATCTGCTGGAGCAAAAGACAATACAATTATTTTTATTATCGGCTATGTTTTTGAACATGTTGATAAATCATGAAAAATGCTAAAATGTTCTCTTACGGGGTCACTAGAAGACCCCCCCCATGCTAATTTTCCCAGTCAATCACTTAATCCACAATACGCGCCTGACTGTACCTTATCATTATTCTCGTCAAAGTGTGTTACTATGATATCAACCTTATTCACACGTATTCAATATTAATACTATAATCACATGAATCAATAATATCTGACCGTAGAGTCTCCAGTCTACAATGTGGACTCCTCAGTGCGTCACAGAGCAGGTCCATATTTGGCTCCAGGTGGTTGGAACTGATGTCCAGGTGTCTCAGATGGGACGGATTAGAACTGAGAGCTGAAGCCACAACTTCAATGTGTTCCTTCTCGAGTTTTCTGCCAAAACCAACAAGTCTGTAATGACAGATTAAATGTAAAATCAGAGATGATCAAAACAGGTCAGACCAAGTTAACTCACTGTCAAGGAAGTAAACTGAGAGATCTTATATTGCAGATCTACAAGCTCACATTGTGTCACATTGCGATGTTGCAGATCGGCTATTTTCAAAAACATATTTAAGTAAAATAATTGACAATAATAAATTAACACAATTATGGTGTGGGGGTCCCTGGCACACAATACATTCAGATAGAGGTCTGTTACATAATACATATTAATTCATACAAAGTCCTTGGTTTGAGAACCACTGGTTTACATTAAACACTGCAGAATGAACCAGCAGTTGTGTCCAAGCAGTCTTTTAACACATTTAGACCTGAGGCCGATTCTTAGAAAATGGCTTCATCACAGTTTTCTGAAAAACCCTGTTTCTATGTTCAGTGCACTAGTTCTCAAACTATTTCATGTCAAGGACCCCCAGAATTATATGTAATTGGCTGCGGACCCCCATCTGAAAATATGTTGTTCCAGGGACCCCCCCAGAAGCAAAGATTTGAGTAAAAAATGTTTGCTCTGAAAGAATATTCAAAGATTTGCGCCACATTTTCACGCGCTATGAGTTTGTAGATCGGCCTTTTTTCAATAGTTATGTATGTATGTATGTAGTTTGACATACTACATACTAACTAACATATATACTGTATCGCGGCACAAGGTGTGGCGCTACGAGCTTGTAGATCTGCTATTTTTCAATACTTAAGCTGTATAACATAATGCTTAAAACACCAAAAAGGGTTCCCGGCCGAAATGGGTTAATTTGTGATGATTCCACCTGTGTGCGTGCGTGCGTGCGTCCGTCCGTCCGTCCATGCATACGTGTGTACAGTACGCATGTGTGTGTGTGTGTGTGTGTGTGTGTGTGTGCGCGCGTTCCGTGCGTGCATGTCTGTTTATTATTTGTATTAATTTGTAATTAATGAATGTAGTAGTTATATAATAATTTTAAATATAGTATTTGTAATGAATGAATACAGTAGTAATATATGAGTGAATGGTGCTCAGGCATGTTGTTATTCACAGGACTACTAACTTGGCTGTTGTGCAGTTCCTCACAGCTGGGATCAGTCTCAGTCGCATCCCCGTGTTGTATTTGTCCAGGTCCAACTCCTCCAGAACCTGCTCTGACATCATAGAGACCAGAGCTGAACACTGGGTCTCAGAGAGTTCCTTCCCTGATCTGCTCTGAGACTCCAGGTACTGTTGGATCCCCTGACTTACTGACGGGTCGTTCATCTCCATCAGACAGTGGAAGATGTAGATACATCTGTCAGGAGATAAGTCACCATTCATCTCCTTCAGGTTGTTGATGGCTCTCTGGATCTCCTCTGGACTGTTCTGACCCAGCAGACCTCCTAACAGACTCTGGTTGGACTGCAGTGAGAGACCATGAAGGAAGCGGACAAAGAGGTCCAGGTGGCCGTTCTCACTCTTCAGGGCTTTCTTCATTGCAGCCTCCAGGAAGTCTTTCAAGGAACTGACACGGCTGGTTCCCAGGAATGTCTCCAGGACCTTCCTGTTCCTCGGGGTCTTCTGAGTGAAATGTTGGAACCATAGACTCTTGTTCTTCTGAGTGAAACAGTGGAACAGGTAGACTGCAGCCAGAAACTCCTGGAGGCTCAGATGAACGAAGCAGTAGACCGTTTGTTCAAAGAACTTTTCGTCTTCTTTGAAGAAGGTTGTGCAAAAGTCTGAGATCAGCAAGTCCTTGCTCACATCAAGACCACACGCTTTCAGGTCTTTCTCATAGAAAATGATTCGTCCTTCGTCCAGTTGGTCAAACGCCAGGTTTCCCAGCATCAGAAGAATGTCCCATGCATCCTTTATGAGCTTCTCTCTGTCTTCATCGTTTAGTGAAGGATCCTTCATCTTCTCCCGCAGTATCTCGCCCATCAGGAAGTGGCAGAACAGCTCAACCAGGGTTTTGGGCAGCTTTGTCATCCCCTTGTTCTGCACAACTCTAGCAAGGAACCAACAAAAGACTGGGATTTCACACATGGTGTGGAGGATCTTTGATTTCCGGATGTGTGAGTAGAGTGAGTTGGCCTGGTTCTCATCACCGATGCTCTTCGTGAAGAATTCCTTCTTCTGGTCATCTTCGATGAACCCTCGTACTTCTGTCATTCTGCTAACAAACGCCTTAGGGATCTGATTGGATGCTGCAGGTCGTGAGGTTATCCAGATGCGAGCAGAGCGGAGGAGCGTCCCCTTGATGAGGTTTACAAGTAGATGTTCCACTGGGTACGAATCCACCAAGTTCATGGGTCCAAAATCTGTTTCGAAATCGAACTTTTCGAACTTTTCATCAAATCCATCCATAATAATCATGACTTTGAAGGGGCTCTTGTTGTAGTCTACTGACTTCTGCAATTCGTTAAAGATGTCATTAAGAATGTCTTCCTCAATAAACATGGTTTCCGTGATGCAGTGGTGAATTAGCTGTGCCAAACGAAACGTTTTCCCCTTGAGCATATTTAACTGGCGGAACTGGAGCGGGAACACGAGGTGTGGATCGTGGGGGAAACATTTATTGGCCCAGTCAAACAGAAATTTGTGCACGAGGAAAGTTTTGCCAATTCCTGCACAGCCAACGGTCAGCACTGTTCTTATGATTAGTCCAGAACGGTCTTTGAACATTTCAATGAGTTGGATTAAGGTTCCCTCTCCTGCCTTCTTCGTCTCCATCTGTCTGACCTCATGGTGGCTGTGGATGTCTGTGTTTTTGATGTCTACATTGTAGAGCCAGATGAAGATATTTTCGAACACGACCATGAGCATTGTACCCAACCTTACACCCAGATATGTGCTGCTCATGTTGCGTTGAAGCTGGTCTTCATACCCTGATGTTTTCTCCAACAGACCTGTAGTGAACAAAGCACATTCCATCTTTAACAGCTTTGCCCAGAGAGAACATACCCCTCTCTGGTATGATGGTATTAGTATTAGTAAATGGAGGCTATAAGCACAGTGTACAGATGGTATTAGTAGTAGGACTGCATTTATTCTCAGAGGCTCTCTCTATGATTGCTGCCAATTAATCCTTCTACTAAACAGTTAGGAATCCTAAGCTAAGTATGTCCTTCTAGAAGTAGTGTTAGTGAACACAACTATAATAAATATCTTTGTCTAACTGTGAGGCACGCACGCACACACACACACACACACACACACACACACACACACACACACACACACACACACACACACACACACACACACACACACACACACACACACACACACACACACACACACACACACACACACACACACACACACACACACACACACACACACACACACACACACACACACAACTTACCTCTCAGTTTGGCGGCTCTCTCTCGTCTTGCCTTCTCTTCTAAAGCCAAAATGTGAGACAGTGATTGGTCAGAGTGGAGACACATCATCATATTGGGTCCGTCTCCTCATGCTTTCAATGAATTATGCAGTCAAACAAAGTAGACGTTACATCCACCTGGCACAACAAATACAATTAAGCGCCTTTTCTTTACTTTCTTACCTGGCAGCGCAGCAGAAGGATTCCATTCCTTGAGTTGTGGATACGTGTCGAGAATCTCTGGCTCTTTGAGAAGTGTAAGGAACTGAGATGAAGTTCCCTCTCCTCCACTAATCACTGTATCAATAAGCTGAATACAAACCTCTTCTGGCTGTTCTATATTTCTCAGTTTTGTATAAACTCTATCATCGATAATTTCATCACACTGAGCATGCTGTAGAATGAGGAGATCTGATCTGAGCCACTTGATCAGTTCCACCTTGTTGGCCACCAATATGTCCACAGAGCCCTATAGGATGAGTAGCAGGTAGTATTATTTTCAATATGCAAATTAATTGTATTAATGAACCTTATTTTGAGCTGCTATTTGCCAGTAAACCAACCTGTAGAGGATCTCCGTGAGAGGAAGCCATGGTCTTCTCTGGATGAGGCACAGCTGTTGAACAAAGAAGAAATGTAACCTTTTCTCATTGGAGGGAGTGTAAACTCCACCTCATTGGACAGAACTCACTGGTCCTCATTCACAACGGCGTGTACGCTCATAACGTGAGCGGAGTGTCACGGGTTGCTCCCATGGCTCGCTACTTAACAACAATATAGGAGCTACCCTGACCTAAAAGACGTGGATGGACGTGTGCGTGTGCGCGTGCATATGTCAAACTAAATCAAAAACGGCACCGGCCCCCGTATCAACAACACCCCCGGTCCACTCACCTGCTGGCTACGGCCAGCTCTGTCGTTGGCCCACAGCCGAAGAGCGGTGCTGGATCGGTAGTCGTTCAGGTGCGGGGATAACAACCCGCGTAGGTATTATTTTTATAGCTTTAGTTTGTTTTCTTCTTTTTTTGGTCCCCCGTAGGGTATTTTCTCTTTTTATGTATTAGTCTTTGCACAGCGCCGACACAGGATGGCAACAGGTGACCATCAGTAAACTTTCCCACTACGCGAAGCTCCACTATACTCTCAACCCACTTTAAACTATAAGCCTACGTAGGACAGCGCTATCCATCCGTTGTGCTTATCTTCTAGTCCAGTGCGGCTGGTCGGTGGCCTTCGTATGTGCAGGTCGGTAACACTGAGTCGCGTCCTCCTAACAATTGCCTCATTCCCTAACCACCATGCTGTCCAAACATTTCCTCCGTCTCCCGTCACGTTGTGATGACGTCTATTTTATGACGTCGTGCTTGCAGTGGCCGGCCTCCAATGTTGTGACGTAGAGGCGTGCCAACACAATAAAACAAATAAACAAACCATGTGTGCATGAGGTGGAATGATATGACTGATGTATGTATATGTGAGACCCTCTGCTGCCCCAGAGCACAATATCCTAACAGGAGCGTGAGCGGACAGGCATTCACGTGGATTCCCACATTGCGTGGGAATTCATGGCCATCTCCGTGAACTTCGCGGTGACGTTGGTTGGTCGGAAACTCTGCACATATCAGCTGGCACGGCAGCTCTCATGGTAGTGTAAAGGCCATACGCTTGCGTAGAAGGCTTTAGTCTTCATGCTGAATCAATAAATAGTTCCCAAATCTCAGACAAAATATGTAGGCAATTAGGCATGTGTCCGCAACATTGGTCAGCACATAAAAAAATGATATAAAAGCCAAGTATCACTTGTATGCCTAAATGCATGCAGTCTAGAGGCAAGTTAGCCTAGAGTCCCATACAGAAACTGCCCCCGCAAGCACGACACCTTTTTATTTATTTATTAGGATATTTCTATCATACGCGATTGGGGCTGCTCACTCGGCAGCCTTCTACTCGAAATCCAACACGTTGTGAGCTTGTAGATCGGATCTCGCGGACTCGCGCTGCATGTTAAAAAACATACTCACAATTATAATCATCTGCATTCTGCACTGTACGAATCCAACGTTGTTTAGTGTAGTAATGCCTGCAGTAGGCCTATTGAAATTGTTATACGGAGGTCCTTTGAGTCAGTTGACTGTCGGTCAGACAGCAGTCACTAGGGCTAATTAGCCCTATATAAAAAATAGAAGACCACATTAGCCTATACTGAATGAATGGCATCAGCGTGTTTGAAAGTCGGCCAGTCATACGCTCATATCATAGTTTTAAGCCAGCTCACCTCCACTCGCGCTTGTTCACAAACATGACGACAGACAGTCAGACAAGAAAGGCTGTTGATGATGATTATTATTACCACTGTAACTCGCTGATCAGCATATGTTGCCAATTAAAGTTTCACGTAGGCCTAAATGACTTTGCTGCAAGCACCTATATCTGCCTATTGCGTTGTGGTATTAATTTATAATAATGTATATTGATCACATGCGGACGCCACACAGAATAGCCAACGCTTACCTGCAGCTGAGGAAACATATGGATCATGAAATATAGCCTTTAGTCCAAAAACAAATTAATCCCACAATAAAAAAAATAAAGAAAATATGTCCTGTGTCCATGCATGTCCATATATTTGCTTTCCAATTCCGACAGTGCAGGGCAGGGAATCATTCACCGCAGTAGGCTAATCAATATAGGGCCTTTTATCATTGCCGAGTTTTAATATAGCGTTTGGTCGTGTGGTGAACAGTACAAATTAGGGATGCACCGAAAGGGAAATTCTTGGCCGAAACCGAATACAAAATATAGGAAACAGTTGGCCGAAAACCGAATACCGAATACATCTTTGTTGTAAAGCTACCTGATTATGGCAAAAGACATGATTATGGCAAAACCTAACTTAAATAATAAACACTTATGGGACAATTAAAAAACATCTAATTAATTGGAGGCTTTGTGATTAATTAATCTCATTTAATCACATTTTAATCGCATATTAATAGGCCTATTTAACCTGAGCAGTGAGCTTTTTTTTCTACATAAGCATAGGCAATAAAACAAGTTGTAATAATAATATTATTTGTATAATGCTTCTCTGAGTACTTAAATATGCTTTTCAAGGGGAACATGATAAAACAAATAAAAACAACTTTATTAGGGAAAAACTAAGACTATGGAATAAAATAAATGAAAGTGGAATGAGATAGCTGGGGAAAGTAATATTCTAGAGGTGGGTTTGAACCATAGACTGTAAAAAATATGGACAAAGCGTTCCCCGGGTCTAACATGAACGTAAAATGAAGCCTGAAATTCCTTGCACTCTAATGCACTGTAAGTCGCCATCTTTCTTGATCCGTTCTGGTCCAGCTGGCACATTGGCTGGCCCAGACAACGAGGCGGGACTACCCCCCTTCTTCTCCGTTGGTTTTTATTTTGACTCGAGTGGGTGGGGGATCCCGATCATAGACTGTAACGGTAGCCACGCCCCTCAGAACATACGCGGCTTTATGGTCATTTCTTTTATAAATGGGACCATAATTTTCCAAAAAGAATATTATGACATTAGAAATGAGACTTTAAACTAGTGACTGGAAGCAGAAAGTATTCATGACCATGTTTATTAAGGTAATACAGTCTAGGTGAAGTGCCACAACAGGCCATTATATGAACTTTCAGTAGGTCCCGATTTCAAAAGAGGCTTCACGAAATATCTGGCTGACTGCCCCCCTGGTTTGAACTTAGCATTCACTTCTCAACTATGCACTGAGAAGTGCGTAGTTTCGACAGGTCTGCCTGCTGTGGACACTGGACAGTGAGACTAAACACGGGCAGACGCAAGGATAGTCTATCATTCATTTATAATGGAAACCAGCAACATGTTGATGCAAAGACGTGTAGCTGCTCCAAATGATATTCATTTATAATGGAAACCAGCAACATGTTGATGCAAAGACGTGTAGCTGCTCCAAATTATATTCATTTATAATGGAAACCAGCAACATGTTGATGCAAAGACGTGTAGCTGCTCCAAATGATATTCATTTATAATGGAAACCAGCAACATGTTGATGCAAAGACGTGTAGCTGCTCCAAATGATATTCCCATTCGTCTTTGTGTCTGCCCGTGTAAAGGCAGCATGTACATGTGAAAGTAACATCAGTTAACTTATTAACGTTCTGACATTTAACAAGGAGTGAAGCAATGCGTGCCAAGTTGGCAAGTTTCCTTTATAATTATATAGGCCTACATGTAACTCGCGCTATTTGATTGAAGATCTGTCCGTGCAGAGACCCGCCTGTCAAAATGAACTGTTATATATCATTTAAAGCTTGGGAATCCCGGATCTGTGCAGGCTATGATGACGTATTTTGATATTTCCTGTTGCCTTATATGGTGTTGAATGGGTGTGGAAATTGCGATACCTCGCTGCCTCTGCTCCACACCAGCTCATCCTAACTCAGCCGGACAGGCGAACACTCCACCTCACCATCGACAAACACCACGTTGTGTTGACTAGTCTACACTAAACAAGACCAAATAAACAACTACACTTTAGAAACAAGACCAAATAAACCACTACACTTTAGAAACAAGACCAAATAAACAACTACACTTTAGAAACAAGACCAAATAAACATCTACACTTTAGAAACAAGACCAAATAAACAACTACACTTTAGAAACAAGACCAAATAAACAACTACACTTTAGAAACAAGACCAAATAAACAACTTCACTTTAGAAACAAGACCAAATAAACAACTAAACTTTAGAAACAAGCCCAAATAAACACCTACACTTTAGAAACAAGACCAAATAAACAACTACACTTTAGAAACAAGCCCAAATAAACACCTACACTTTAGAAACAAGACCAAATAAACAACTACACTTTAGCAACAAGACCAAATAAACATCTACACTTTAGAAACAAGACCAAATAAACAACTACACTTTAGAAACAAGACCAAATAAACAACTACACTTTAGAAACAAGCCCAAATAAACACCTACACTTTAGAAACAAGACCAAATAAACAACTACACTTTAGAAACAAGCCCAAATAAACACCTACACTTTAGAAACAAGACCAAATAAACAACTACACTTTAGAAACAAGCCCAAATAAACACCTACACTTTAGAAACAAGACCAAATAAACAACTACACTTTAGAAACAAGCCCAAATAAACACCTACACTTTAGAAACAAGACCAAATAAACAACTACACTTTAGCAACAAGACCAAATAAACATCTACACTTTAGAAACAAGACAAAATAAACAACTACACTTTAGAAACAAGACCAAATAAACAACTACACTTTAGAAACAAGCCCAAATAAACATCTACACTTTAGAAACAAGACCAAATAAACATCTACACTTTAGAAACAAGACAAAATAAATAACTACACGCTACGCTGAAAAACATTGAAAAATTGGGTCATTTCTGGTCAACCCCCCCCCCCCCCAATTTCAGGTATAAATTACGTTAATCAATTACATGAAATTAAACAACACAGTAGGCCTACAATCTTTTGGCTTCCAGCGACCCCACATTGTTTCTTCAGGAACAATATTTCTTGTTGTAATATTGTAATTGTAATATATTATATAATTAATATCAAATAGTACCTGACCTGTATTGACATGTAGGCATTATATGAGCTGTTTGAGAGTATAAAAGTGCTATAGGCCTATAGTATGCATTATTTATATTATGAATAAATATTAGTCATTACATCTACTTGCATTAGGCTATAATATGATTTAGTTGATCTTAATGGTTTAAAAATATCACAGTGTATCAGTGTTGGGGTACTTAATTAGATTGACCATTTAGCAGTATGAAATTGACAAAAAACTAAATCGAAATGTTAGTAAAGGTATGATTTGGAAAGTATACATGACTTGAATGAATCTGCAGTCTGCACTAACCTGAAACTTTGCTCTACCCCTTCCAACATATAGTCCATGCCATAAGGACTTGGTTGTATAGGTTTAACAAACAAGCTTACAAAATATTAAGCCGTAAATGTAAAATGTTCAAATCATAAACTTGACTTTATTTCAGAGCATTTTACAAATAATACAGGCTTCTCAGTCCCCACTCTTCTGGTTTAAATTCACATTTACAGCTACGAAGCCAGTGGTTCCCAAAATGGGGTCCGGGGACCCCCAGGGGTCCTTGAGTGAGAGTTAAATTAACATTGATTTTACAATATAAATTGGGGGTCCCAGAGGTAGAAATGCCATTAAATGGGGGTCCGTGTAGACTAATGCATGTCAAACTGGGGGTCCTTGAAATTAAACGGGTTGAGAATGATTGCTAGAGCCTTAAAAATCTTCTCTTATGGGGGGTCCTTGGCATTATGTTGTTTTCAAATGGGGGTCCACAGGCTCATTAGTGTCAATTCGGGGGTCCTTGACATGAAAAGGTTCCAAAACTGTGGAATGCACTTCCCGTTGCAGTCAGAACTGCAGCATCACTCCCCAATCTTCCGCCGTAGTCTGAAAACCCACCTTTTAAGACTCCATCATGGCCCGTAGCACTTACCCTACCCCCTTAGATAGCATTTCTGTCTTACTTTGCATTTTCAACATTAGCTGTCCCCCCTCCCCTATTCTGCAGTGTTTATTTAACTCTAAAAAGTGTACTGTATAGTGTACACATGATGATGGGTCCATTTGTACACTCATTTGAATTAAATGAAGACTAAGACTTTTAATGTGTATGAATTCATTCATTACAGTCTAAATGAAAACCACACCTGGGCAACAGATAATGCCCAGGTGTCATTGTAAGCAATCTTTGAACAACTTCTGTTGTTTATTAAAGCAAACAAATGCTATAGTTGCTTAAAAATATATATATATATATATATTGTGGGGTCTGGTGAGCGACCCCCATGATGGTAAGTGCGTTGCCAGGGCAACCAGGCACGCTGTCAGACAGAAGACGCCTCGGGCCGTTAGGAACGCCCTCCTCCGCCAGATTGAGCTGATTGACGGACCGCACCCAAATCAGCTAGCGGCTACACCAGTCATATAAAAGGCAGAATCAGTCTGCGTCTGGCAGCGGCTGGTTCACACACACGCTCAAGGAGGCACGCACAAGCACGCCGTCGGGGGGTAAGCAGACACACACACACTTCCACCAAACACACACACTCATGTGTATGGCTCTGCATGTCTTAAACTGTCACTCTCCTCTCGTCACAGGTTTTATAGGATCCGTCTAGGATTATGTCAGAGGGACAGAATCCACGGGACTGTATGAAGGAAATGCAGTCCAGGATTATGTCCGAGGGACAGAATCCACGGGACTGGATAAAGGAAATATAGGAACAGGAATCACAGTTCCACGTATCGGGCTGCTGGAGGAAAGCAGCCCCGCCAGCGACGGCGACGTGAGAACCACAGAGAATCAGAAGAGGAGTTCCAGTTTCCACGGACCGCGCTGCGGGAAGGAGCCTGCCCCGCCACAGCGACGAGGACGAGGAAACTACGAACAATAAGGTCGGAAAGAAACCTACAATTCTTTATATAATTCTGAGACATTGCATTGAGGCCTGTCTAGCAAACAGGCGCTCATTATCTACGCCGGATCGGCTGAACGGCTTGTGCTCTTTTGGAGCGATAAGATAAAGACTGATGACATCACGAAGCAAGCCATCGACGTCACCTCTTATCGTTTATTAGTAACTAAAGCCCTCCAGGGAGGAGAAGAGCTATCAGACTGTATATCGTTTATTCTTAAACAAAGCCCTCCAGTGAGGAGAAGAGCTATATAAGAAACTGTATAACCTGAATTGAAGCTAATCATTTGTTTTCACCCTTCTCCAGGCTGTGGAAGATGCCTGTGAATCCAATATTGTGTGGAATATAATTCATGAAGGAAACCGTGGGGTTTCTCCTGTCTCCTGCATTCTATTATTTATTGAATTACTAATAAAAAGCCGTTGGCTACTGCTGCAATCCCTTGTTCCGCCTCTTGGTGACCTCAGAGATCTCACAATATATATATAAATTGGTCACAAAAAATAAACAAAGTGCTATAGGGCAATAAAGGCTCTGCAGTGCATGTCAACTTGACTGAAATAAAAATATAAAACAGCAGCAAATGTATGCAGTGTAAACTTTCCCTGTGGAAAAAACAATCAATCTGTCTCTGTCTGATTAGTGCCATAGAACAATTAACATACAGTAGAACAACTTTTTTTTTCACAGCATGCATGGAGCATCACATGCACACAATATAAACATGGAGCATCACATGCACACAATATAAACATTCCCTGTGGGAGAAACATGGAGCATCACATGCACACAATATAAACATTCCCTGTGGGAGAAACATGGAGCATCACATGCACACAATATAAACATTCCCTGTGGGAGAAACATGGAGCATCACATGCACACAATATAAACATTCCCTGTGGGAGAAACATGGAGCATCACATGCACACAATATAAACATTCCCTGTGGGAGAAACATGGAGCATCACATGCACACAATATAAACATTCCCTGTGGGAGAAACAAAAAAGAATCAATCTGTCTGATTGCTATTTTAGTGCCATAGAACAACATAGAACACATATAGGTGTCTCTGTCTCCTCCACCTCCTCCATGCTTAGTTTGTTTACGTCTCTTCTCTCTAACAGTGCAGTCTAACGAGTTACACACACTAGTTTAGGTTGTTGTTCCGACGTTCCGGACGGTTTAAGCCAGGCCCGCCCTTCTGCATCCGATACGTACCGACGAGTGTGCATCGTTTCCGTATCCGCTCTAGAATCTAGATCTAGAGCGAATCAGCAGCCTGCAAAGCAACTTGACCCCTATCCAGTCTACCATTATAAATAAACACTCAAACCCACAGTTCCACCAAGGCTCGTGAAAATAGTAATAATATTACTTTTGGAAAAAAGTTAATGTAATATTATTACTCAAAATGTGAAAGTAACTAGTTAAGTTACATATTACAGGAAAAAAGTAATATTATTACTGAAAGTAGTATATTACTTAAAGGAGAATTCCATACTAAAAGGCTTTGATACCTTTCTTTGTAGTTGTTACGTCCCCACCAAAGAGGTCCAGGTTTTATTTTGTGTAAAAGCTCCTTATTGGCTATTTCCCTACCATAAGCCCTAAATGAATTGCATTTAATTGAATGGGAATTTAATGGGGCTATGGGGTGTTGTGCTAATTTGCTTATTTATATCGCTCAAAATTATAATTTCTTTGTATATGTAACAGTATTATATAATTACACAAAATATGACACAAATAAGTGCTTCTACCTGACTTAATTCTCCATGGTTCATGTGTATAGGGATACATAGTGCATTAGAGGTCACAGCCCCTTTAAGTCTTCCCCTTTTGCCCCCTGTATAAATGTCCTGCGACACCTCCACCTCTTCCTTCTTTACTTCCGTCTTGGAACGAGGTGGGTGTCTTTGTTGACTTCTCTGTATAACATAATACGAATTGTACTTGCAAATCGATTTATACAGTGTTTGTTTCACTCTGTTTAGAGAGCCATTGCACTACTAAGAACTAACGTGGAGACGTGTGTGTTATTATTCCTTGTCAGGTATGTTACGTTATATTATTTGTTGTATTACTGTCGCTTGCTTCTTTACTTCCGTCTTGGAACGAGAGAGCCATTGCACTACTAAGAACTAACGTGGAGACGTGTGTGTTATTATTCCTTGTCAGAATAAAACGTGGTTTCCAAAGGCAGTTCTGGGTCCGTCTGTCCATACTCCATTCAACACAACGCAGAGAGAGACAGATTACACCGGTTACACTTGGTGCCGTGACGACCCGTTGCATCGCCGACCAGCGCTCGCCTGGTCCCCGGGGAAAAGCTGCCGAAGCCCCGCTCCTCTCGTTCGTCCACACCCCCCCCCCCCGCACTGCAGCCCATCTGCTCCGCCTCCGTGGAGGCATGATCTATCGTGACGGTCAGTCTGTGCCTGGGGTTCAGTGAGCTCGTCTTTGTTTCTTTTGTTTGGTTACTTCCATGGACTTTGTTGTTTTTTATTTGGGACACGAACTTTTGGTTTTGACACCAGTTATTATAATTGAGTAAGGGAATAAATGAAAATAACAGAGAAAAAAAAGAAAAGAAAAGAGAAGTGCATTTGTTTTGATGCAAATTCCCCATGCTTACGTCAAGTCTGTTTATCTGAGGGTTTATGAGGTCTACAAATCCCTACATGGTTTTCCTGAGTTTTGGGTTGTGATTTTCATGCTGTGGGATTGTGCATATATATTTTTTATTTTTATCCTACCCCCCCCCCCCCACACACACACACACACACACACACAATACTTTGATTAATTGACTAGGGGAGACACTATTGATGATTTTACGATGGCTAGTCGTGACAATGCTGGGCGTGCTCGTATCACTGCTGGGAATGGGAGGGCACAATGGCTTTCCATGCATCATGGGAGGAGTGGGTCTGTGGGTTCTTTTGGGTGTTATGATGACCTATCGATGATTAACTTACCTGTCCCTGTTGCCAGTTCCACACCATTAGCCCAGTCTGGCCCTGTTAGCAGTTCCGCACCAGTTTCCCAGTCTAACCCTGTTGCTAGCCCCATGTCAATAGCCCAGTCTAGCCCTGTTAGCAGCTTCACACCAGTTTCCCTGTCTAACCCTGTTGCTAGCCCCATGTCAATAGCCCAGTCTAGCCCTGTTAGCAGCTTCACACCAGTTTCCCTGTCTAACCCTGTTGCTAGCCCCGTGTCAATAGCCCAATCTACCCCTGCTACCAGCTCCGTGTCCATGGCCCAGTCCGGTCCTGTTGGCAGATCCACACCAGCTGCGGAGTTCAACCCTCCCCCTGTCCAAATCCCTACCCCCACCCAAGTCATTACCACAGAGGCATTTGGTAGTATGATTGCTGATCTTGCGAAACAGATTGGGGAGAACATCGCAGCCAGTTTTACTACCATGCACCAGCGCAGTAGCACCCAGCCGGCGGTCCCAGCCCAGCCCACCAGTCATGTTGATCCGTCCCAGTTGAGGGTTGTTGTTCAGGCCCCGCCATACTTCAGGGGTGACCAAGCGGACACGTTTTCCATCCATGAGTGGGAGGACATGATGAGATGTTTTCTGAGGAGGATGGATTGCAAAACGCATGAGGAGATGTTGGAGCTTATTGTGTCGAGACTGACTGTCAAGGCTAGGGATGTGGTGAAGGTGTCGCTCCGCAGCCGTCCTGGTTTGAATGCTGCAGATATGCCCACTGCTGTGTTTGACATTCTGAAGAGCAACTTCAGTGAGTTGACATACTCCAATCTGCCCATGAAGGATTTCTATAGCACTGTTCCGAGAGCTGGTGAGAGTGCCATGGATTATTGGATTCGCCTTAACAAGTCGGTGGATGCCGCAGATGAGTGCCTCCGCAGGCGGGGTAAATATGTGGAGGACCCAGGGGCTGAAGTGGTGTTGATGTTCATTAGTCACTGCCCAGACCCCAGTCTTGCCATGTTGTTTCAACTGAAGACACCTGAACAGTGGACTGCAGCTGAAGTCCAGGAACGCATTGATGCTCACGTGAGGGGTCTGAGGAGAACAGCGGTCCAGTCCCCACATGTATTGACCTTGTCAGCTCACAGTCAGATGCCCATGGCATTTCCCTCCCATTGTTCTCATGCTGTGGAGCTGCAGCCAGCGCAAGGGGCACACCATCCGGCTCTTGAACCTGTCTCTTCTGTTCCTGCCTCAGTCTATTATGGTCATTCTCAGCCCACCACTGCAGTGATGAGCCCCCAGCCTCCTGCTTCGTCCGCCCATCCCCCTACTCCTACTGTCGCCCCGGTGACTCCTACAGCCAGCCCCACAGTGACTGATCCTGGTGTTCAGCAGGTGGTTGCTATGTTTGACAAGGTCCTGTCCCTGTGCACTGCTTCTCTTGCCCCGGGTCAAGGGCCTCCCCACCAGTCTGGCCGCTCTCATCAGCAGTTCCGCCCCCGCCAGTCTGGTCGACCCCAGCAGAGCTCTCAGCCTTCGTCATGCAGAGTTTGTGACTCTGGAGAACACTCAACTCATGCACACTGCAGGCTCTACAGGCTGTGCCACAACTGCTACTGTCCAGGGCACATGAGACATGAATGTACGCAAGCCGCTCAACCTGCAGCTGCCTCTGGTGCTGATTTAAACTAGCCTGCCCATGTTGTGAGAGGGGTAGCATGGGCAGTGACGCGATAACCCTCGTTGAAGATTTGCAGTCTGTCTATGTTAACTGCTGCCGCAAGCTTCCTGATGATAAGACAGTAATCCTTGTGGGGTCACAGAGAGTGGGAGTAGCCAGTGATCTGTTTTATTCTCCTGTGCTGGTCGGTGGCCAGTCTACAATGAAGGGGATGCTTGATTCAGGCAGCATGTCTTGCACACTCAGTGAAGACGCGGAGGCTAAGCTGAGGTCTGTGTTCTTCTGCATCCTAAACCTGTGCCTGGGAAGGTGGTCCTCATTGGCTGTGGTGGCCTAGTTACACAGCCCAGATGTATCTATGATTTGGAAATGGAAATTTATGGATTCAAGTTTGTAGTCCCTACATTCCTCGTGCCTGGGCAGAGAGATGAACTCATCATTGGCAGCAATGTGATCAGGCCCATTGTGAAGAGGATGAAGTCTACTGAGAAGTATTGGGATCTCATATCTTCCACTAACTCTGACCCACAGTGTGAGGAGTTCATCCAGCTGCTGAGTTGCATTAACCGCTGGTCTGAACCAGATCTACCGGATAGAGTTGGCACTGTGAGATTGAGGCAAGCAGTCACTCTACTGCCCCGGCGGGAGTACTTGGTGTGGGGCAAGTTGCCGAGTGATGCCCCTGTGTCGCCTGGGAGTACTGTCATTGTCGAGCCCACCTCTGCCCGATCAGCTCCTAAGAACATCATGGTGGGGCGAATCGTGACACCCATGTGGGGTGACCGCTGGGTTCCTATGAAGATCCTCAATCCCACTGAGAGGTCTGTGACGTTGCGCCGAAATGCCAAGTTGGCCGACGTCTTCCCTTGTGTCGCCATGGAGGACCTGCCCCTTACTCAAGGTGTATGCAAGTCACAGACTGCTTCCCACCCTGACTCTATGTCCTACTCAGACCCTGGGCTCGACCCTTTACAGCAACTCAGAAGCTGTGGCTTGGCAGATGTTGATGTTGAGAGCTGTGAAGTGACTGAAGAATGGAGGAGAAGGCTGGCCGAGTTAGTGTTGACCTATCAGGATGTCTTCTCAAAGGGCAAGTTGGATTGTGGAGAAGCGCATGATTTTGTCCACCGTATCCACCTCACTGATGAACGCCCCTTCCGACTGCCCTACCGGCGTGTTCCTCCAGCCGACTATCACAAGCTGAGAGAAGTACTGACCGACATGGAGGAGAGAGGCATCATTAGCAAGTCTATCAGTGAATATGCTTCCCCACTGGTCATGGTCTGGAAGAAGTCAGGGGACTTGAGGATCTGCACGGACTTCCGCTGGCTCAACGCCAAGACCGTAAAGGATGCCCACCCCTTGCCCCATCAGGGAGATTGTCTGGCTGCCCTTGGTGGTAACGCCTTCTTCAGCACTATGGATCTGACCTCAGGGTTTTACAACATTCCCCTTCATGAGTCTGATAGGCGGTACACAGCTTTTACAACACCCTTAGGTCTGTACGAGTACAACAGGCTTCCCCAAGGCCTGTGCAACTCTCCGGCATCCTTTATGCGGATGATGCTCAGCATCTTTGGCGACCTGAACTTCTCCAGTCTCCTATGTTACCTTGATGACCTCCTGGTCTTTGCCCCGTCTGAGGAAGAATCCCTGAAGCGGCTTGAGGTGGTCTTCTCACGTCTCAGGGCCAACAACCTAAAGCTGTCGCAGAAGAAATGTCATTTTCTCCGTAGATCGGTGAAGTTCCTAGGTCACGTGGTAGACAGCAGTGGTGTCGCTGTTGACCAGGAGAAGGTGGCTGTCATTTCTGGCTTCAAGAAGGAGGACCTCATGGATGTCGATGGCTGTACGCCTTCTCAGCGGAAAGTGAAGTCTTTTCTAGGCATGGCCCTGTTCTACCAGCATTACATCCCCGGTTGCTCATCTATTGCAAAGCCTCTCTATTCTCTAACGTCGGGTCAGAAGAGGAAGGTTAAGGGTGCCAGTGGCCGTCGGAGGGCTGGAACCTTCCGTAAGCTGACACCCGAGGATTGGACCCATGCCTGTGAGAAGGCATTTGAAGATCTCAAAAGCGCACTCCTCAACAGTGTGGTGTTGGCACATCCTGATTTTGACAGGCCGTTTATGCTCTCCACTGATGCTTCCCTAGATGGTGTGGGTGCTGTCTTGTCTCAGGTGCCTGCGGGTGAGGAGAAGGCAAGGCCGATAGCTTTCGCGAGCAAGTCTCTCAGTCGCAGCCAAGCCAACTATCCTGCCCATAGATTGGAGTTCTTGGCTCTGAAATGGGCTGTATGTGATAAGTTCAGTCACTGGCTCAAGGGTCATTCATTCACTGTCTGGACAGACAACAACCCCCTCACCTACATCTTAACCAAGCCGAGACTGGATGCCTGTGAGCAGCGTTGGGTCTCCAAACTTGCCCCATACAACTTCGACATCAAACATATTCCTGGGAGACTGAATGTGGTGGCCGATGCCCTCAGCAGAGATCCATTCGTGAAGCCTCTGAGCCAGCGCCTGTTATCTGAACCATACACTAAACTGCTGCAACAGGTCAGTGATGTGCAGCATGAGTGTGTGCAGGATGTCTTCCGGCTGACATGTCAGCCCCAGTCACTGTCTTCATCTGCTGCCGGGCACGCTTCCATGTCGGAGGGGGACGTCTCCTCTATTCTCTCCCTCCCTGATGAGTGGGACACTGTCCCGAAGCAGCGTGCAGCATCTCTGGCTGGCCATCTGGCCACACTGAGCCCGCCAGGTTCTGACATGTTCCCTTCAATGTCCCTCACTGACCTCCAATCCCACCAGCAGCAGGATCCCGTTGTCTTGAGAGTCTGTTCTTACGTTGAGAGGAAACTCAGACCTTCCAGGCGTGAGCGCTGCAAAGAGGACCAGCGAGTCTTGAGAGTCTTAAGGCAGTGGGAGAAGCTGACACTCCTGAATGGCATCCTCTACAGGGTCACGAAAGACCCACTGACTAGGCATAAGAGGTTTCAGTTTGTTATGCCTGAATCCTTGAAGTCGGAGGCATTGTCTGGTGTTCATGATCAAGCTGGTCATCAGGGTCTGCCCCGAACTCTGTCACTGGCCCGTCAGCGCTTCTTCTGGTATGACATGGAGAAAGACGTGCGCAATCATGTGAAGTGCTGCCACAGATGTGTTCTCAGCAAGACTCTGGAGCCTGCAGCGAGGGCCCCGCTGCAAAGCATTACAACATCTGCCCCGCTGGAGCTTGTATGTATCGACTTTTGGTCTGCTGAAGACAAGAACAATAAGTCTGTGGATGTTCTTGTGGTCACTGATCACTTCACGAAGTTGGCACATGCGTTCCCATGCCAAGACCAGACGGCGAAGAGGGTGGCAAAGAAGCTGTGGGATAGTTTCTTCTGCGTTTATGGATTTCCCCAGCGTCTCCACTCTGATCAGGGTGCAAACTTTGAAAGTGAACTGGTTGCGGAGCTGCTGGAGTTGGCTGGGGTTGACAAATCAAGAACCTCTCCTTATCATCCCATGGGGAACGGGGGAACAGAGAGGTTCAACCGCACCTTAGGCAACATGTTGAGGTCACTGCCCCCGAGATCAAAACTGAAGTGGCCTCAGATGATCCAGTCCATGACCTTCGTGTATAATTGCACTGTCCATGAGACCACAGGGTTTGCTCCCTTCTACTTGATGTTTGGGAGGGTCCCCAGATTGCCAATTGATCTCATGTTTAGGAATGTCCTACTGGATGACACTGTCTGTGACTTTGATGCCTATGTGAAGTCTTTGGTAGGCGACCTGCAGTCCGCTATGCTCCTAGCCCAGAAGAACAGTTCAGTTGAGCAGAAGCATCAGTCTGACCAGTACAATAAGAGGGCTAAGGGACTGCCGCTCTCGCCTGGTGACAGGGTGCTGGTGGCGAACAAGGGAGCGAAGGGGAAACGGAAGCTTTCTGATAAGTGGGACTCTGTTGTCTACACCGTTGTTTCATCGAATCCTGCTCTCCACATTCACCGGATCAGGAACCGGGAGGGTCATGAGCGAGTAGTACACCGCAACTTGTTGCTGCCAGTCAACTTCCTGCCCCTAGATGACTCCTTAGCCACAGTCTCTCAGCCTGCCGCCAGTGGGTCCGGTGTTTCTGCTGTGACGGATCCGCGTGGGACTGAGGTGTCGGATGTGGATACAGCAGCAGCAACTGTTGCGCCCTCTCTGTCTGACTCACTCTCTTGTGTCAGTGATTGTGATGACCGCACAGCGTCATGGGTCCGTGGACAGTCCTCCAATGATGGTGGCTCAGACACTGCCAGTCTATACGCTCCATCCAAAACATCCTCCCTGGCTCCGGATGACTCGTCTGAGTTGTGTGCCCCCTCTAATCCACATTCCCCTCCTGGGCCACATGACTCTTCGGCGCCAAGCCCCTCCCCTGTGCCAGGCCCCTCCCCTGTGTCAGTTCCCTCCCCCGCCTGTTCTGTTTTACCTCAGGGCCAAGATGCAGGTTCCCGACGCACCTCAAAGTTTGGTAGGGTTATCAAGCCTGTGTGTCGTTTGATTGAGTCTGTGGCTCGACTTGGAACAATGGTTGATGTTAGTGTTCATGTGTGATTTCGTCACCGGGTTTCTCCTGTGTGTTTTTGTTCCTTTCCTGACTGCCTCTTGATCTGTTTAAAAAAAAAAATATATATATACTGTATATATTGTGCCCACTTCAACTACGGCCTGGATATGTGTGGTGTATAAGGCACCTCATGTTGCCTACGGAGTATTGTGAGGTTTCGCTAGTCAAGCGGATCTCTGGTCTCTTAACCTTCTCATGGGTAGCTGCTATAGCTGGTCATTCCACTGTTGTGGTTTTGTTTTCCTGAGGCCTGTGTTGTTTGGGATGTGGGTTGCTAATTTTGTGTAATTCTGAGGGGGTGAATGTAACAGTATTATATAATTACACAAAATATGACACAAATAAGTGCTTCTACCTGACTTAATTCTCCATGGTTCATGTGTATAGGGATACATAGTGCATTAGAGGTCACAGCCCCTTTAAGTCTTCCCCTTTTGCCCCCTGTATAAATGTCCTGCGACACCTCCACCTCTTCCTTCTTTACTTCCGTCTTGGAACGAGGTGGGTGTCTTTGTTGACTTCTCTGTATAACATAATACGAATTGTACTTGCAAATCGATTTATACAGTGTTTGTTTCACTCTGTTTAGAGAGCCATTGCACTACTAAGAACTAACGTGGAGACGTGTGTGTTATTATTCCTTGTCAGGTATGTTACGTTATATTATTTGTTGTATTACTGTCGCTTGCTTCTTTACTTCCGTCTTGGAACGAGAGAGCCATTGCACTACTAAGAACTAACGTGGAGACGTGTGTGTTATTATTCCTTGTCAGAATAAAACGTGGTTTCCAAAGGCAGTTCTGGGTCCGTCTGTCCATACTCCATTCAACACAACGCAGAGAGAGACAGATTACACCGGTTACATATATATCCTCTCTTCATAATGTAAATAATATCCCAAGCGGCACACTTTACTACTTCTTTCGATGGAAATAAGTGAATTAGCATAACACCCCATAGCCCCATTCAATTCCCATTCAATGCAATGCAATTCATTGAGGGCTTATGGTAGGGAAAATAGCCAATAAGGAGTTTTTGCACAAAACAACACCTGGACCTCTTTGGTGGGGACGTAACAACTACAAAGAAAGGTAAGAAAGATAAGAAAGCATTCTAGCATGGAATTCTCCTTTAAGTTACTTGCCAACACTGGTCCCTGTCAGGGCTAACTGGAACATGACAGCACAGTCCTTTGCAATTTGCAACTCTAGATTTATTATAAGGGGGGGACGGACTCTCGCCACTGCTCGCTTGGTCTTCAACCAACCAATATTCTCACATGTCTCCCCCCTGCTCCGCTCCCTCCACTGGCTCCCGGTCGCTGCCCGCACAGAATACAAAACTCTGATGCTGGCATTCAAAGCAACCAAAGGTATGGCTCCCCCATATCTTGCAAGTATGATCGAACCCTACAAACCCTCCAGCGCACTCAGATCAGCCAACGCAGGGAAGCTGGAAGTACCCTCACTAAAAACGCCTGGACAACAACGCTCCACACGTCCCAGACTCTTCTCCCTTCTGGCTCCAAAACTGTGGAATGCACTTCCCATTGCAGTCAGAACTCCATCATGGCCCATAGCACTTACCCCACCCCCTTAGATAGCATTATGTAGATTTAGATAGCATTTGATACAGAATTATAGCATGTTATGTAGACAGCACTATAATTGCATTGTATGTAGTCATAGCACGTCATAGTACATATGTATAGCATAGTATAGTATATATGTATAGTTTATATGTATAGTTTCATTATATAGATATTCCACTGTTACTTTCTTAGCTTACGCATGTTTCATGATAAATGTTTTTATGTGATGTATTCCCATGCTTTTGTGTTCTTGCTTAATGTAAATCGCTCTGGATTAAGAGCGTCTGATAAATGCCTAAATTGTAAATTGTAAATTGACTGGGAGGACGAGGTTTACAGACATACCAATAGTAGCCAATCATTCCGGTGGCGCTGCTCAGTGGCGACCCGGGCTCTAGTGCTGCTGCTACATTGAGCGCTTTTTAATTGTTTTTACTGTTTTTATCGTTGTATGTCCTTGCATTATTGTACAAGCAGTAAAGAGAAACACAGGGCTTTTCTCTCTGGGAAGCAACGAAAGCTGGCGCTGTCTCTCTTTCAGTAACATTGTTGCCTGCCTGGGAACTACTATTCTGCAGCCATGGCAGCACTGTGGACGCTGCTTGTGTTGTTCTTGGTCTTTGGGGAACTCCTGTACACAAGTGGGTTTGAAACAACACTTCCCACAAACACGGCAGTGCTCCGTGCCTACACGAGAGAGGCCCTGCTCGCCCTTCGGTTGAAAGGGAATACACCGCCAACGAACCTCCCTGAGGCCGTCATCAGCAGCCCCGCCGGGGGAGCCAGACGGAGGAAGAGGGGTAGGAAAGGTGGCGTCAGGCAACGCGTCCGCAGAAGAGGAAACAAACCTCCGCTGCCTTCAATCATCTTGAGCAACGTTCGGTCACTTCGAAACAAAATGGATGAGCTCCGCGTACACACAAGATTTAGCCACGAGTACCGGGAGGCTAATATCTTGGTGTTTACCGAAACGTGGCTACGGGAGGATATACCGAACTCCATGCTGGAGCGAGAGAGAGAATTATCGTGAACTCACTTAAGTCTCAGGTGGCTTCCTTTATGGATCCTTTACAATTCGCTTACAGGGCTGGGCGCAGCACAGAGGATGCTGTAGTCAGTATAACCCATTTGATTAGCAAGCACTTGGAGGAGCCAAAGGCGTATGCTCGTGTCCTTTTTGCAGACTTCAGTTCTGCTTTTGATACTGTAAGCCCTCTGTTACTTGTCCAAAAGCTAAATAACATGAATGTAAATCCATTCATCATTAGATGGTTCCACTCCATGTTAACAAACAGATCTCAACAGTTAAAGGTGAACTCAGTACTCTCAAGCTCTAAATTGTGTAGCACAGGTGTGCCACAAGGGGGGGTGAGTTCACCATTTATTTTCACCGCTTACACAAATGACTGCAGAAGCAGTCAGCCAAACAATTTCATCTTGAAATTTTCTGATGACACTGTAATAGTCAGCCTGTTGAGGGGTGTTGAACACCCGGTGAGTTATATCAGTGAGATCAATAACTTTAAAGACTCGTGTGATAATAGCCACCTTATGTTAAACACCACAAAAACCAAAGAGATGATCTTCGATCCAAAAGGTGTCCACATCCATGTCCCAGTGGTCATGGGGGGCACGCAAATTGAGCAGGTTGTAGGCCTATCATACAAGTACCTGGGGATCCAAATGGACAACCAGCTCAAATGGAATGTCCATGTGGACTATCTGTGTGCCAAATTGGCACAACGCTTGCACTTTCTCCGCAGGCTTAGGCTCTTTGGTGTGAGCAAGGGAGTCATGTCAACCTTCTATGATGCAGTGCTAGGTAGCATTATTAGATATGGCATGTCAGCTTGGTTTGGGACACTCTCTGTCCAGCTCAAATCTAGAATAGCTAAAATGGAAAAAACAGCCATGAAGGTAATTGGTAGGAAAGATTCTCCATCTCTTCAGACAATCTTTGAGAAAACGGTGCTCAGTCTGTCAAATAGAGTGTTGTCTGATCCTTCACATATATTATCTTCAGAGTATGAGCTGTTGCCCTCTGGTAGACGCTACAGAGCGTGTCGTTGCAAGAGCAACCGCCTCAAACTTTCTTTTGTTCCCACTTCAATTGTTCTACTAAACAACCGCCACATAGTTCATAGTTCTTAGTGGGGAAGGGACTTCTTGACCTTCATCAGTTATTTATTGCACTTACTGTGATTGTGTACTATAAACTGTGAATACTTTAGCACTTTTTTATATTATATACCTTTCTTATTGCAACTTGCACTTCTTTGTGATACTCTTGTGACTTGTACTTTGCTGCTACTGTGTATTGTCTTTTTTGTATTGTCTGTCTGTTTTAAAAAGCGTTGATGTAGGCCTACTAATGCACTTTTGCCCAAGAGATATTTCCCCTTGTGGGACAATAAAGTATATCTCATCTCATCTCATCTCATATGCTGATTTGGCCAGTTGCTGTAGTATAGCCCTACACGATCAGCGATCACCAGGGGGCAGCGACAACACACACACACACACACACACACACACACACACACACACACCCACACACACACACACACAATAGCCTTCTATAATGCTGCGCACATATATTATATATATTTTAGGGCTGTCAAATGATTAAAAAAATTAATCAGATTAATCACAGCTTCAAAATTAATTTAATCATGATTAATCACCATTCGAACTATGTCCAAATATGCCATGTTTTCCTGTTTATTGTTGTGGAAATGGAAATATAAATGACAGAAAGCGGATATACATTCGTTTTTGAATGTTTTTTGTTTTCTAATGCATTTAGTATAGCCATGATGTGATGTGAGCATTTGTAGGCCTAGCCTACACTTTGAGTTAAATCAACACTGGCTTTTGGCCATGTAGACTGCGGTCCCCCAGGAGGAAGTCACTAATGTTGCTCTGGAGAGGGAAGTCTGGAACACTCTGGTGGAGCTGTTGCCCCCGCGACCCGACTAGGGATAAGCGGTTGAAGATGGATGGATGGATGAATGGAGACTGGGGTCCCAGTCCAGAGATGAAAATCATAATAAAATGGCCTAGGCTACTTTCTATCAATTTAATTTGGGGGTCCTTGAAATTAAAATAGCTGAGAAGCAATGGGTTAAACTGTAGACTATAGTTAATTGAAATTCACAAAATACAATAATGGCACATAAGCATTTTTGGAAACGGGGCTTGGTTTAGAAAAGCCTATATTTTGCGCTAAAGTAATTATTGAATAACATATAAATGTAGGTTTTAAGGCTAGAATGGCATTGTAGTGGACTGTAGTGAGAGGCGAGATTGTCTCTCCTTCATTGCGGGACTGCAGGACTAGTCTGGAGATAGTTAGTCGTGAATCAGCTTCAGTCAGTGTTTTGGTTCGTACCTGGAGTTGTGCATTATATCTCCGCTGTGCACAGCAGCACAGGGGAACTGTCTGTAATATATCCATGGTCGTTTTCAGTTGCTTTCCATGTGCGACACAAAAATACCATGTGTTTGTTTTGGTAATAGCCTACTGCAGGCGCAGCCATGCTGATTCACGTAATCGCGTAGGACAAAACGAAACCAGCCGGACAAACATTAATGGCATTTTCAAAATGTCCACAAGTTGCGACGGACCCGAGTGATTCTTGCAGCGCGCTGATAGCTAACACTAGTAGTGTGTGTGTGTGTGTGTGTGTGTGTGTGTGTGTGTGCAGTGTAGCCTAATGGGGCTTTGCTAGGCAGACAAAGTAACGCAACAGAGTTACAGAATCAAACCACTTTGCAACCAAACTAGGCTACAATACACAAGCTATCTCTCTGGTGTTGTTCAATCATGACTGTGTGCTACACAGTGACAGATTTGTTATGCTCTGGACGTTCCTGAGCCTGCGCACGGGCCATGTTAGGGGGAACACTAACATGCGTTAATTGCGTTAAATATTTTAACGCAATTAATTAACGCAATTGATTAATGCCATTAACGCGTTATTTTTGACAGCCTTAATATATTTAAAAACATACCCGGCATAATCTTTGGGAAGGCTAAGCCTTCGCTAGCCTTACACACCCGCCGCCTATGCGCATATTGCCAGGCACGTGGCAGCAGCATCTATTGAGACGGTGAGCCTGTTTATGCATTTCACCCTATAACTTCACCGCATAGGCAATCAAGACCCTTAATTAATGACAGCTGTGACCAAATAAACAACTACACTTTAGAAACAAGACCAAATACACAACTACACTTTAGAAACAAGACCAAATACACAACTACACTTTAGAAACAAGACCAAATAAACAACTACACTTTAGAAACAAGACCAAATAAACAACTACACTTTAGAAACAAGACCAAATAAACAACTACACTTTAGAAACAAGACCAAATACACAACTACACTACACAAGACCAAATAAACAACTACACTTTAGAAACAAGACCAAATAAACAACTACACTTTAGAAACAAGACCAAATAAACATCTACACTTTAGAAACAAGACCAAATAAACAACTACACTTTAGAAACAAGACCCTAATAAACAACTACACTTTAGAAACAAGACCAAATAAACACCTACACTTTAGAAACAAGACCAAATAAACAACTACACTTTAGAAACAAGACCAAATAAATAACTACACTTTAGAAACAAGACCAAATAAACAACTACACTTTAGAAACAAGACCAAATAAACAACTACACTTTAGAAACAAGACCAAATAAACAACTACACTTTAGAAACAAGACCAAATAAACAACTACACTTTAGAAACAAGACCAAATAAACAACTACACTTTAGAAACAAGACCAAATAAACAACTACACTTTAGAAACAAGACCAAATAAACAACTACACTTTAGAAACAAGACCAAATACACAACTACACTTTAGAAACAAGACCACGGGGGTCCCTGGCATTATGTTGTTTTCAAATGGGGGTCCACGGGCTCATTAGTGTCAATTCGGGGGTCCTTGTCATGAAAAGGTTCCAAAACTGTGGAATGCACTTCCCGTTGCAGTCAGAACTGCAGCATCACTCCCCAATCTTCCGCCGTAGTCTGAAAACCCACCTTTTAAGACTCCATCATGGCCCGTAGCACTTACCCTACCCCCTTAGATAGCATTTCTGTCTTACTTTGCATTTTCAACATTAGCTGTCCCCCCTCCCCTATTCTGCAGTGTTTATTTAACTCTAAAAAGTGTACTGTATAGTGTACACATGATGATGGGTCCATTTGTACACTCATTTGAATTAAATGAAGACTAAGACTTTTACTGTTTATGAATTCATTCATTACAGTCTAAATGAAAACCACACCTGGGCAACAGATAATGCCCAGGTGTCATTGTAAGCAATCTTTGAACAACTTCTGTTGTTTATTAAAGCAAACAAATGCTATAGTTGCTTAAAAAATATATATATATAAATTGGTCACAAAAAATAAACAAAGTGCTATAGGGCAATAAAGGCTCTGCAGTGCATGTCAACTTGACTGAAATAAAAATATAAAACAGCAGCAAATGTATGCAGTGTAAACTTTCCCTGTGGAAAAAACAATCAATCTGTCTCTGTCTGATTAGTGCCATAGAACAGCATGCATGGAGCATCAAATGCACACAATATAAACATTCCCTGTGGGAGAAACATGGAGCATCACATGCACACAATATAAACATTCCCTGTGGGAGAAACATGGAGCATCACATGCACACAATATAAACATTCCCTGTGGGAGAAACATGGAGCATCACATGCACACAATATAAACATTCCCTGTGGGAGAAACATGGAGCATCACATGCATACAATATAAACATTCCCTGTGGGAGAAACATGGAGCATCACATGCACACAATATAAACATTCCCTGTGGGAGAAACATGGAGCATCACATGCACACAATATAAACATTCCCTGCGGGAGAAACATGGAGCATCACATGCACACAATATAAACATTCCCTGTGGGAGAAACAAAAAAGAATCAATCTGTCTGATTGCTATTTTAGTGCCATAGAACAACATAGAACACATATAGGTGTCTCTGTCTCCTCCACCTCCTCCATGCTTAGTTTGTTTACGTCTCTTCTCTCTAACAGTGCAGTCTAACGAGTTACACACACTAGTTTAGGTTGTTGTTCCGACGTTCCGGAAGGTTTAAGCCAGGCCCGCCCTTCTGCATCCGATACGTACCGACGAGTGTGCATCGTTTCCGTATCCGCTCTAGAATCTAGATCTAGAGCGAATCAGCAGCCTGCAAAGCAACTTGACCCCTATCCAGTCTACCATTATAAATAAACACTCAAACCCACAGTTCCACCAAGGCTCGTGAAAATAGTAATAATATTACTTTTGGAAAAAAGTTAATGTAATATTATTACTCAAAATGTGAAAGTAACTAGTTAAGTTACATATTACAGGAAAAAAGTAATAGTATTACTGAAAGTAGTATATTACTTAAAGGAGAATTCCATACTAAAAGGCTTTGATACCTTTCTTTGTAGTTGTTACGTCCCCACCAAAGAGGCCCAGGTGTTATTTTGTGCAAAAGCTCCTTATTGGCTATTTCCCTACCATAAGCCCTAAATGAATTGCATTGAATTGAATGGGAATTGAATGGGGCTATGGGGTGTTGTGCTAATTTGCTTATTTATATCGCTCAAAATTATAATTTCTTTGTATATATCCTCTCTTCATAATGTAAATAATATCCCAAGCGGCACACTTTACTACTTCTTTCGATGGAAATAAGTGAATTAGCATAACACCCCATAGCCCCATTCAATTCCCATTCAATGCAATGCAATTCATTGAGGGCTTATGGTAGGGAAAATAGCCAATAAGGAGTTTTTGCACAAAACAACACCTGGACCTCTTTGGTGGGGACGTAACAACTACAAAGAAAGGTAAGAAAGATAAGAAAGCATTCTAGCATGGAATTCTCCTTTAAGTTACTTGCCAACACTGGTCCCTGTCAGGGCTAACTGGAACATGACAGCACAGTCCTTTGCAATTTGCAACTCTAGATTTATTCTAAGGGGCGGACGGACTCTCGCCGCAGCTCGCTTGGTCTTCAACCAACCAAAATTCTCACATGTCTCCCCCCTGCTCCGCTCCCTCCACTGGCTCCCGGTCGCTGCCCGCACAGAATACAAAACTCTGATGCTGGCATTCAAGGCAACCAAAGGTATGGCTCCCCCATATCTTGCAAGTATGATCGAACCCTACAAACCCTCCAGCGCACTCAGATCAGCCAACGCAGGGAAGCTGGAAGTACCCTCACTAAAAACGCCGGGACAGCGCTCCACACGACCCAAACTCTTCTCCCTTCTGGCTCCAAAACTGTGGAATGCACTTCCCATTGCAGTCAGAACTCCATCATGGCCCATAGCACTTACCCACCCCCTTAGATAGCATTTCTGTAGACTTAGATAGCATTTGATACAGAATTATAGCATGTTATGTAGACAGCACTATAATTGCATTGTATGTAGTCATAGCACGTCATAGTACATATGTATAGCATAGTATAGTATATATGTATAGTTTATATGTATAGTTTCATTATATAGATATTCCACTGTTACTTTCTTAGCTTACGCATGTTTCATGATAAATGCTTTTTATGTGATGTATTCCCATGCTTTTGTGTTCTTGCTTAATGTAAGTCGCTCTGGATTAAGAGCGTCTGCTAAATGCCTAAATTGTAAATTGAGTGGGAGGACGAGGTTTACAGACATACCAATAGTAGCCAATCATATGCTGATTTGGCCAGTTGCTGTAGTATAGCCCTATACGATCAGCGATCACCAGGGGGCAGCGACAACACACACACACACACACACACACACACACACACACACACACACACACACACACACACACACACACACACATGTACACACACACACACACACACACACACACACACACACACACACACACACACACACACACACACACACAATAGCCTTCTATAATGCTGCGCACATATATTATATATATTTAAAAACATACCCGGCATAATCTTTGGGAAGGCTAAGCCTTCGCTAGCCTTACACACCCGCCGCCTATGCGCATATTGCCAGGCACGTGGCAGCAGCATCTATTGAGACGGTGAGCCTGTTTATGCATTTCACCCTATAACTTCACCGCATAGGCAATCAATCAAGACCCTTAATTAATGATAGCTGTGACGTCACTGTGACTACAGGGAGCAGAGACAACTATAATCAAAACAAATATTGAAGTTTAAAAAATTCCTTGCTACCCATCCTTACCACAAACCACACACACACACAAATAAAAAGAAGAAATCCCTACCTACTCAGCCCAAAAATGACGGAGACCAAAGTGGCCCAGGAATTGAATCGCAATTAATTTGTCCCATAGGCATTTCTTAAATTATTTATTTAAAGACCTTTTAAGCGTCGTACAAAGCCAACTCTTGTCGTGACAAATCATGACAATTAGCACACAATATTTTGGACCAAACAAAATAATTACAAAGAAGAAAAACAACAAAAAAAGTGTTGTAACCTGCCGTTTTTTCCTACTTTCTAATTCTTTGTTTGGTCCAAAAAATAAGTGTGTTAATTGTCATGATTTGTCACGACAAGAGTTGGCTTCGTACGACGCTTAAAAGGTCTTTAAATTAATAATTTAAGAAAAGCCTATGGTCAAAATGCATTGTGATTCATTTCCTGGGCCACTCGTTGTTCTGAAAGGGGGAGCGACTGCGACGCTCTATATAGGCTACCATCCATTGACTCCCCATTCATCCAATTTGCATCTGCGATCTGCTTGGATTAAACGACATTAAACTCACCAACATCGCAGCTGTAGGGAAAGCTTGAATTATCCACTTTCAAACTGCAAAGCTTTTGTTTCATAAAAACCCACCGAATCTTTTTCCCACTCAGCTCTGCACTTAGTTTTTCTTCTTTTTGAGTACAACCAGCAATGTCCGTGTCTACCTGTATGTGTCTACCTACCTAACTATGTGGCCATGAGCACGAGCATTTGACGTATTAGTACCAGTAGGGGGCGCCAGAAACAGAGAGAGGGATAGTGCTGCTAATGAGAGAGAGAGAGAGGGGGGGGTGGGGGGGGGGGGTTGCACCACTCAGTTTTAGTTCTATCTCACTACTAGAAGGTTCTGACTCTGAGGTAATTAGATGTTTGGCTGTCAACAGCATCCATTTGTGTTTCCAATGTCTTTGGACCAGAGCGTGGTGGAATAGTTGCTAAGATACGATACTGCATAGTGATTGGCTCTGCTGCATGCCTATGAAGAGTATACTAGCCAATGAGCACCTTTCTAGACATCAGGTTCCATTCCCATTCAATTCAATGCAATTCATTGAGGGCTTATGGTAGGGAAATAGCCAATAAGGAGCTTTTGCACAAAATAACACCTGGACCTCTTCGGTGGGGACGTAACAACTACAAAGAAAGGTATGAAAGCCTTTTAGTATGGAATTCTCCTTTAAGCATGAGGAGGCTGTCAGTGCAGGGAGAGCAGCTGGCATTGTTGTTTGTAGACAATGGGAGGATAAAGTCACACCTACACGCAGCCTCCCCCTGAGGAACAGCGCAGCAAAGCATTATGGGCTTGGTCCCAAGTTTGCACACCAAATAATGATAAACGCCAAATGCCAATCTGCGTAACGGAAAAGCTTTCACTTGTCCTATTGCACGGGCCTAGTATCCTGAAGTGACAAACATTGCATGTTTTTGTGAGGAGTTTATATAAATATAATTGACTTGAGTGTGTTTTCTAGGTGTGTTCCCGTGGTGAGGTAGTCAAGGTGAAGGTACTTGGAGTTTTGGCCATGATTGATGAGGGTGAGACTGATTGGAACGTCATTGCAATCAACGTAGAAGACCCTGAAGCCAGCAGCTTCAACAGTAAGCACAAGCTTCCCTTTACATTTTTTACAATTTATTTTCGTCCCCACACAAATTTCTGGGTTTGTCTCTTAAATCCTACTGACTCACCTACCAGTGAGGAGCTCGCACCAGGAGTTTGTAGACCAGGGGTGATGTAGACCAGGAGGACCAGGAGGATGTAGACCAGGGGTGGACCAGGGGAGACCACCAGGAGGATGTAGACCAGGGGTGGACCAGGGGAGACCACCAGGAGGATGTAGACCAGGGGTGATGTAGACCAGGAGGACCAGGAGGATGTAGACCAGGGGTGGACCAGGGGAGACCACCAGGAGGATGTAGACCAGGGGTGGACCAGGGGAGACCACCAGGAGGATGTAGACCAGGGGTGATGTAGACCAGGAGGACCAGGAGGATGTAGACCAGGGGTGCCCAAAAGGTAGATGGCGATCTACCAGTAGATCACAACGGCTGTGCAGGTAGATCACATGACATGCCCCTGAAGAATATTTAATTTAAATGTAAAAACATTGATTAACATCAAAAAGAGCCTGTCAGCTCAAACCCACAATGCAATATTTTGTTTTCAAGAGTGTTGCTGTGCACAAAAGCGTTGGTAGCGTCACAAATTAACTACAAAAAAACTCAACATATTCCATTTGTCGCCCCTCTATTTCCCCAAATAGCCTGTATTTCAATCCACTTGCTAAAAAAGAAGAAAAAAAATCTAAATCTAAAAATCTAAAACGTAACTTAATTAATAACTTTACCAAGCTTTACCAGGTGACAATAACAGTTGATATACTGCAACATCATCCATGACTTTAAATGAATACTGTAGGCCTAATGCTGCTGTTACTGCTACTACTAATAATAATATTAACATTAGTCTAGTAATAATACTATTTATACTGCTTTCTATACTAACGACATCAGTGACATAGTTAATGGGCTGACTAATGACCAAGTGTTCCGCCTCCATTACTGTGACAATATAGAGCTTTTTAGCAATTATTTGAACCAAAGATAGTCTCTTACTCTACTTTTAAAAACAATAAAAAAGTAAAGCAAAGAGGAAGTGAATAAACAACATTACCTCTGGTTGGGAAAGCTGTCTGGTGTTTATAAAAACAGGTTTTAAAGTGTCTCTCTCTGCAGGGCAAGTTCCTCTTTCCTTCCTCAGTTTGATTTAGTTTAATTGTTTATAAAAACAGATTCAAAGCAGTTTGTCTAGAGTTATAAGGTTTGTGTCAGCAGTGCAGGTCCCTCCTTCCTTCCTCAAAACAAACCGCTTCTGGTTTCCGACAGACTCACCCTTAGTAGGCTAGTGTTGCCAGATTGTGTGAGAGAAACAAGCAACTAGTTGTAACAAGCCAAAAAGAAAGATACTATAGGGCCTTTAGTATCTTTCTTGTTGGCTTGTTACAACTAGTTGCTTGTTTCTCTCACACAATCTGGCAACACTAGTGTGTGATGTGTCCATCTCTCACACACACACACACACACACACACACACACCACACACACACACACACGCACACACACACACACACACACACACACACACACACACACGCAAGTTGTTTAAAATATATTCCACATTTGTCACTAATTTCCCAGATGTTTAAAAATAAATAGCAGATCCTACAAGCTCACAAGCTGTTGTGAGCTTGTAGATCTGCTATTTTCAAATAGCCAAAGGGCTATTTTAAAATAGCAGTCCGGTCCAGGACTTGGCCCAGTTGGTTGTCCCCATTCTCAATAGAAGTCTATGTAGAAGAGCCGCCATTGGACCGAAGTGAACGCAGTTTGCGTAACTCTGTCTATATCTAAGGCTCTGGTCAGGCCTATAGCTATTAGGCCTATATAATATACAAGCTATGGTTTGTACAGTAACGGGCTGTTATGATTACAACAATCTGGGATGGAGGTTCTACCTCGGCCTGCTGGGAACGTGTAGGCAAAGTTTCACGTCCATCCGTCTAGCGGTGATGGAGATTAGCAGCAAGGACTAGTCAGACGCACGCACGCACGCACGCACACACACACACACACACACACACGCACGCACGGATGACGTCTGTCTGTCCGTCTGTCTGTCTGTCCGTCTGTCTGTCTGTCTGTCTGTCTGTCTGTCTGTCTGTCTGTCTGTCTGTCTGTCTGTCTCCTTAAATGCAACTCTGTGGAAAAGGGGATGGGATGGGGGAGTGGGGACTCATATCATGCCAATTTAACTTCACATTATAAGACATAGACATGCAGTCTCGGTCTCTCTCTCTCTCTCTCTCTCTCTCTCTCTCTCTCTCATGCTGTGATGAGGGATGCCTCTCCTTTTAAAGGTCCAGGCGGTAATAAAGAACATTTTAATTTAATCTAAGTCCTCTTCTTATGTCCTCTCATTAAGCAGCCCTGTTCTGAATTGTTGCGATGCCTTTCAGTAGCGAACCAACCACAAACCAGACACTAAAGTGCAGATGAGGGGTACAGGCTTTAGTTTAACCAACCACAAACCAGACACTAAAGTGCAGATGAGGGGTACAGGCTTTAGTTTAACCAACCACAAACCAGACACTAAAGTGCAGATGAGGGGTACAGGCTTTAGTTTAACCAACCACAAACCAGACACTAAAGTGCAGATGAGGGGTACAGGCTTTAGTTTAACCAACCACAAACCAGACACTAAAGTGCAGATGAGGGGTACAGGCTTTAGTTTAACCAACCACAAACCAGACACTAAAGTGCAGATGAGGGGTACAGGCTTTAGTTTAACCAACCACAAACCAGACACTAAAGTGCAGATGAGGGGTACAGGCTTTAGTTTACAAACCAGACACTAAAGTGCAGATGAGGGGTACAGGCTTTAGTTTACAAACCAGACACTAAAGTGCAGATGAGGGGTACAGGCTTTAGTTTACAAACCAGACACTAAAGTGCAGATGAGGGGTACAGGCTTTAGTTTAACCAACCACAAACCAGACACTAAAGTGCAGATGAGGGGTACAGGCTTTAGTTTAACCAACCACAAACCAGACACTAAAGTGCAGATGAGGGGTACAGGCTTTAGTTTAACCAACCACAAACCAGACACTAAAGTGCAGATGAGGGGTACAGGCTTTAGTTTAACCAACCACAAACCAGACACTAAAGTGCAGATGAGGGGTACAGGCTTTAGTTTACAAACCAGACACTAAAGTGCAGATGAGGGGTACAGGCTTTAGTTTACAAACCAGACACTAAAGTGCAGATGAGGGGTACAGGCTTTAGTTTACAAACCAGACACTAAAGTGCAGATGAGGGGTACAGGCTTTAGTTTACAAACTAGAGCCCGACCGATCCGTCGGTCGCACCGATGTATCGGTCATTTTGGGGGTCATTTTGCAACATCGGACATCGGTGTTTATTTAATCCGATGTCCCGATGTTTATACAGGAGGGGGAAAATTATTTAATGTTTACTACAGTCCATCCTGCAAATATTGATTGATTGATTGAAATATTTATTAACAGTTTGTAGAATTTACAGTACATTTTAAGCACAAACTCAATACAAAGACTGTCAACTGTGAGTGGACGACCCAATTAAGCATTACACTTGTTTACAACAGGGTCCACATTGTTCAATTCATCAAAACATTTAAAGACATACAAACATTTAGAGACATACAAATAGACATTTCTATGTAGCTAAAGAACAGAACAGGAATTCATCATAAGGGAAGCAAAAAAGGGAAAAGATACAATATACAGTGAGGGAAAATGGGGTGGGGGGGATTCAGATTTTACAGAGGCCAGTTTTGAATTGCAGCCATCCGTAGGTGCCCTTTGAGAGCGGTTTTGAAGGAGTCAAGGGATTCACATGTCTTAATGACTGTTGGTAGGGCGTTCCACATTTTGGTGGCATAGGAGCGAAAATAATTTAGTCCCTTGTTTGTGCCGAATCTGGGTTGTACATGGTTTGTTGCACTCCCTCTGGTGTTGTGGGTGTGGACTTCGTTTACATTAATGGATACATTTTTCACACGCATGGTGACGAATCTGTAATACCTGCTGAACTTATGACATCATAAGGCCAGCTGGCCATTACTGTGCGTCTGTTACGAGTGAGTACGGAAGAGGACCCAAATGCAGGCGACAGTAGGCAGAGCAATAAACTTAGAAGGATTTATTAAACAAACTGAGGTTCTTCCATAAACAGGGCAAAGAAGGCATGACAAAAACACAGAAACTATACAGGAACTCACACCACAGGGAACTACGAACCAACAAGAACACAATGCAAACACAGGACTTAAAAACACACAGGATAACAACAGGGCACAGGTGGAACCAACCAGGGGCCTATTTCACGAAACTTTGATTAGAGATTAAGCCGGGCTTTAACACATATCCTGGCTTAATATATCCTGGATCAGTGCTTAACCGGTTTCATGAAAGCTGGTTGATCTTGCCAGATTAACTTAACCAGTTAACCTGGATATGTTGAGGCTTGATTCGGTTTCATGAAAGTGATGCTACATAAGTTACCATGGAAACTAATGCTTTGGACTTAGCCTGCTCCGGACCAGGCTAACAGCCAGGTTTAACCTAATCCTGATGTCTTTACTGTTCATTAAGCAGTCAAACTGATCACAAACCAATGATGTTTTCCAGATTTATTCAATTATTATGGGTTTATGTTGCCTTATTTGTATCGGTCTGCATTAAAGGACTAATTTAAGCACTATATAAAATCAAATAACCAAAATATATAGGCTGCACAACATCATGACAGCTTGTGAGCTTGTAGATCAGCTGCTTTTGGTGAATGTTCCCCATGAATAGGTTTGCTGTCGTACAAGTGCACGGTTAAGAAGAATTATTATATTATATTATATATATATTTTTTTTTTTTGTAAAAGTGAAAACCACTAAACATTACCATTACTCATTGTTTTACAACATATTACCATTATAACGTTTCACCCACTACTAGTCCTACATACTTACACCTAGAAACCCCATTCAAACCTATTTAGGTTCATCCTACGGTGGACATGTGTGCCTGAAAAGGAATCTTTGAAATGTGTCATAGTTTTAGAAATATAGTGCTTTCAAATTTGAGACATTTATAGGCAGATAGTGGCACTTAAAAAAATCACTTTCACCTAGAAACTCCATTCACACTTTGTAAAATTCAGCTTACTGTGGAGACACATGCTGGAACTTTTTACTTTGAAATGTTTTATAGTTTCTGAGTTATTTAACTTAAACGCCCAATGCATTCTCAATGGCAATAGCACAAACTTTGGCATGCTACATGAACCCATGACCCGGCCCTGTCTGGACAACAACCCCCTTCCCCAAAGGTAGCTCCCTCAGAGGAGGGAGTTATGGCCAAATATCACAATGCGACAATATCATTATGCTTACAATATTAAGAATTCTGTTTTAAGTTAATAGTAGTGGTAAAATGTAAACTATATTTTTGGGGTAGTTAATCATTCAGTCTATCCACTATTGAGAGTATGTTCTCTCTTTAATTACAGCAGCAGTATTTATTTTAGAAGCTTAAGTCCTTGTATCAGTAAGGCCCTTTCCCAATTCCTTTTTTAACCCTACCCCTCAGCCCTTGCCCCTTCCCCTTGTCCCTACATAATGAGTGTCAAGGGGTAGGGGGATAAATCATCCCCCTAGGAATTGGAACGTCCCTAAATATTGAACGTCCCTTGTAGATATTGATATACAACCTGTTCTCAGAAAATAGCTGATCTGCAAGCTCACTACAGGCCAGTGGTCCCCAAACTTTGATGGCATTTCTGTCTCTAGGACCCCCAATTTATATTGTAAAATCAATGTTAATTAACTCTGAGAGTGTACAAACTATCATTTAGCCCATAACCCACTTTGGAAACTACTTTCCATTTGATTTAAGCTGTAGAGATGGAACGTAAATATAACATTGCTGTGGTTATGATGAAATAAATATATTGTAATTTTGTCTCATGTTGGTAGCCCACCATGCAGAATGTAATTCAGCTAGATATAGCTCATTCTGACACCTGCTCAACAGTTGTACCTGATTAATTGATTATTGTATTAACAGTTTGTATAGCATGGGTACAGATATATATACAGGGTTAGAAAAAGGAAAAACAATTTACAGTATAGAAAGAAGGGGCTGTGGTCACTGTTCATTGTTTTTAATATCATTAAGAACAGAGTCATTTTCTATCAATGAAAATGCCATCGTGATTCATCTCCATCCAATGTACAGTCTGCACAGCAGCTTGCAATCTGTTCCGTAGCTGGTTTGCCTGGGGAAAAAACACCATTGCTAATTAGTTATGCAAGTTTTGCAACTTGTGGGGATTAGTTTAACATTGGTCATGATAAAACCATAGCTATCACTGCAGCGAGTAGCCAACGTTATGCAGTGACAGCGTTATGTAGGTACAGTAGGCTATTTCACGGCTTTTAAGAGCTCCAAAACTGCAGAATGTTGACATATCGTGGTCTGGGGGGTCGGACTGATGCCTGCTAATAAGCTAGCTTGCATCCGAGTTGTATCACCGGCGCACCGGCGATAAATAAAAAAGAATAAAGCGCCGATGCGGCGCCAAATGAATGGGTAACGTTGTATGAATGCAACGCCGTATCATATCGTTAGTTCACGTGAAGTAACGTTAACCTTTGCTAGAGATTGCGATATTTTTGGCGATGCAGATTGTTAATACATTCAAATAATATTGGTTATTATAATATTTTTCCATAATAAAGGACATAAAAGGCTTCTTACCTCGTCCGCCTTTCAGCCCTCAGTGATGTTGCTCCGTTTGAAGTCCCGTCGAGATATCCCTTCAAACGAAGGGGATTCTACCCCTCACCCTCGGCCCTTCCCCTCCATCCAAAGACAATTGAGATAACCCTCCCCCCTCACGTGAACGCGCATAAGCAAGGGCAAGGGCTAAGGGCCCAGACGAAGGGGGGAATTGGGATTGAGCCTAAATCTTGAATAGATTAGTAAAGATAATGAGATATACAGAAGGGGGCTGTAATGCAACTATTAAGGATGCAAACTGCCTTAACCCATTCTGACCGGGCACCCATTTTGGTGTCAGCATCATGTTATGCTTTAGCTATTGAAAAATAGCAGATCTACAAGCTCATATCGCGCCACCGAGTGGCGCGATACGAGCTTGTAGGTCTGCTATTTTTGAAAAATCGAAGACACTTTTAGAATCTGATCTCAGGTCAGAATGGGTTAATAATGAAACTGTCAGGATGTAATAGACATTTTTAGAATCTGATCTCAGGTCAGAATGGGTTAATACCCCATGAAGAAGAAGGATCAGTAAATCTGTGATCCACATAAGGGGTCTAGAGACAAAAAGCCAGACTGTCTATTAAGCCAGGCTTGCTGATCCCGGCTCGCCAAATCCACCAATTCTGAGCCTCGCTTGGCTTTAGTGGAACGGAATAAACCAGGCTGTAAAGATCAGGATTTAAAAAGCCTGGTTTTGGCCTAAATCCTGGATTAGTTAATCCAAGTTTCGTGAAACAGGCCCCAGAACATAATGCAAACACAGGACTTAAAAACACACAGGATAACAACAGGGCACAGGTGGAACCAACCAGAACATAATGCAAACACAGGACTTAAAAACACACAGGATAACAACAGGGCACAGGTGGAACCAACCAGAACATAATGCAAACACAGGACTTAAAAACACACAGGATAACAACAGGGCACAGGTGGAACCAAAATACAATCAACACTAGGATAGGCTGGGGGACTGAAAGGACACAGGTGGAAACACTGACAATTACAAGGCAGGACCACTAGGCACAAATACTACAAAATAAGAAACACAAAACCAAAGAGAACAGTCAGGAACACATGAGCAAATGCATACAAAACATACTGAAATCAGTGAAATGACAGAAATACATATTAAAGTCCAATCTCAAATAAAGGACAGTCAGAGTTCACGGCCCGAGGAGCGGACCGCGACATAAACTTAACTTAGGCACAGGCAACAATTAAACTGAGGCTAAAGCGTATCAGCGTAGATTATAGAGGTTTCAATTTAACGGAGCTGATGATACTACTAGACATGATACTGAGAAGATACTAGACAAGATACAACCCAGTTTTCTTTCCACCCAGTGCCAATTATCTAATGTAATCCTGGGCGCTACACTTCTGGGGGGGCAGCGGACTGACCTCAAGCCTCCTTCTATGCATGAGGAGTCCAAGCTGCTTCTTTTCACCTGACAGAGGGGAATTTCGCCGGCCGGACGTAGCACGTGGAAGGAACACGTTATTCCGACCAGTTCCTTTCCCCTCCATCAGGCGCCCCGGCTGGCCAGGGGGAGGTAGTTTTAGAGACCAGGATTACGGCATGTTTTTGTGAGGGTATCTACCCTAGGGGACACGGGGAGAACATGCAAACTCCACACAGAAAGGCCCTTTCGCCAACCCCCGCCTCGGGTATGGGCACTGATGACGCGGAGGAGGGAACACGCCGCCAGTGCCCACAGTGTCCCCAGCGTCACAAGGATAGCTGTATTCCGTCTCCTTGTTGTCACCTGAGTGAAACAAAGACACCTGTTAGCGTGTGGAGAACAAGGCCATGAAATAAAACATTTCATCGGCCCAATTATTTTTGTATAGTCTGTTATGAACACCATGAATGCCCATGGAAAGTATATTCATTTCTGATTGGCTGATCGGTGTCCATTATCAGTTACCGGGGACAAATCAAACGTCGGCCAATCACCGTTCTAGATCAATATCCATCTTCTATAATCAAGTTCAAGTTGTTTGCCTGTGTGCCCGGATTGGATTCCAAATATGGAACTTTCTGTAAGAGCTATTTTAAGCATGCAGTGCAACATGACAACTGTTTTAAAGCATTGTACAGTAACAACTAAAGTATCTTTAATGTTTATGTTGTACGATTACTACGAAACAATCTAAAATAAAGGGATTTGAGATCAATAAAGCTGGGCTGTTGCCCTGAGTCCAATGCATGTCTGCCTACTTCCGGTCCGGTCCCAGGTGGTTGTCCCCATTCTCAATGTAGAAGAGCCGCCATTGGACTGAAGCCCCATGAAGTGAACGCAGTTTGCATAACTCTGTCTATATCTTTTTTTTTATTAAATTTTTTATCCCACGATTTTGTAACCCATTTTTCACCCCTGTGTCAATTATCTAATGTGATCCTGGGCTCTACACACCCTCCGCCAACCCGGGGAGAGCAACGGACTTAACTCATGCTTCCTTCATGCCTGAGTGTTCAAGTTTACACCTGACAGGGGGGAGTTTCCCTGTTTGGACGTAGAGCGTGGGAGGAACACGTTATTCCAACCAGGTCCTTTCCCCTCCATCAGGCGCCCCGGCTGGCAGTTAAGAGACCAGGATTACTGCATGTTTTTTGTGAGGGTACCACTACCTACCCTAGGGGACACAGGGAGAACATGCAAACTCCACACAGAAAGGCCCTTTCGCCAACCCCGCCTCGGGTATGGGCAGTGATGACGCGGAGGAGGAAACACGCCGCCAGCACCCACAGCGCCCCGAGCGGGAATCGAACCCAGGACCTTCTAGCTGTGAGGCGACAGCACTACCGACTGTGCCACCGTGCCCCCTACTCTGTCTATATCTAAGGCTCTGGTTCAGACTCCCCCATGGCTTCCGCGTGCGGTTAGGGTTTAGGGTAGGGTGTCGGACTATTGCGTGTCGGGGACTGTAAGTACATCGGACCAAAGATATGCACCCCCCCCCCCCCCCCCCCACATTGGTATGTTCATCAAACTGTGATTCCATTACAACCCTGTAGTCTACCAAGGTCACAATGACATTATTACTTATGACATTTGAACAGATAGTGATAGCTGACCTGAGCTGAGACACACGCAGTGCCCTTAACCTCCAGGCTGTACTTCCCCGTCACGTCCTGCAGCGCCCTCTCCTGGTAGAGCAGTCTGTTGCTCTGATCCACCTGGAAGACTTGGTCCCCCTTGGAGGATTTGACCGTCACAGTGCTGGAGCCCTCTGGGCTGAAGACCAGAGTGGAGTAGCGAGCCAGAGCCTGCAGAGCCACTACGGTGTCCTACAGAGCACACAAACCATGAATACACTTTATTTATATAGCATATGGGAGCATGGCATGATTCTAGAGGGACCAGTAAAGCATGCAGACTATAACGGGGACGAAAAGGAGTTACAGTACATGAAACATGTACAGACAGAAAGACCAGTACGTTTCTTCACCCTCCCAGTGACTGATTGTGGGCGTTAGCAGAGATGGAGTACTTGTAGAGAGGCTGGGGAATTGGGAATTGGCTTTACTAAATTGGGGAGAAAATGTTTTTCGTTTTTTCTTTTGTCTTGAAGGGCCATGTTTTGCATAATAACAGTCTTTTCATTATGTCTGCCCACGATCATACAGTACGTTTGTTTACCCCAGTCACTGATACTAAAATCTGATATATATATATATTTAGTTTTTCTATGAATCTGTGACATGACACCCATACTGTTATAAAACGAAAATAAAAAGATTTTGAAAAGAAAGAAAGACCAGTAAGGGCCTTGAGCGGTTCAGACTCAAAGGTGAGCATTTTAACCACAACACCATCTACAGAAACGCCCAGAACTTCTAAGACAGGGGCAAACAGTGGGGAAGGCAGTCTTTGATCAGATACTGTAGTGTAGGACATATTATTTGAGCCGAACCTGTGTGGAGGAGAAGCCACCGTAGGAGTTCTGCTGGCGGGCCAACCACCTCACGATGCGAGCAGCATCACCCAGGTCTGCAGCGCTAGGCTCAGGGCTGGCAAGCTTGGCCAGCAGCACGTAGGAGGTGATCTCTACGGACAGAGAGGCCGAAGTCTGGCTGGAGGTCTGAGACCAATGCAGGAAACCTCCTGGGGAAGCACCAAGACACAAAACAAGCATTCGTCAAAACCAACCTTTACTGGTAAATGCACACTGACAATATACAGCAGTAATCATTTATTCATGCTAAAAAAGTGGATTTTGTTTTGTCATATCTTTCAGCGCCACCTGGTGGTCACCAGTTTAGGCTTTGGTTGCCAATTAGCCCATTATTAAAAAAAAGAAAGAAATTTAAATTATATTATGCATGTAATGTGCATGTCATCACCTGTACACCAAATTAGAGGAATTTTCAAAATATGGATAAAAAGAAAAGAAAAAAAATATATATAAAAACCCGTCTTATCGTCCATGGCAATCAGTGCATAATTGGATTCAACTCGTCTTAACGTTTATGGCACTTAAACTGTTTTAACTATCTCATTTCATGTGATCTAAATGCATCTGTTTTTTCTATCTCACCATCTTGTGATGCAGTCCTGTCCAGGTGTTGTAGGAGCAGTGCACGCGTCTCCGTGTCTCTGGCCAGAGAGAAGACGTAGGCCAGCAGAGCTGTGGTGTAGGTGTTGGTCTTCATGGACTCACCGATGGCCTCCCTCAGACAAGACAGGCTTTTCACCACAGGATCCTACAGAGAGACACAGACAGGCATTACATACAAATACAAAGCATTGCTTTTTAGGGGCAGAATTTGTGAAAATAGCAACTCGCAATAGATTGTGACCTTGTAGACCTTTCAAAATGTTTACAATGACGTACTGAAAAATATATGTAAATTGTTTTGAAAAATACTTCTTTGTACTTTAAAGAAAATCAATAAACATATGTTTAAAAAAACAAAACAATGACGTACTGTATGTGGATGTGAAGCACAGGTGATCATGAGGGACATCGTGGGTTCTAATTGAGATTAGCATACTGTATGTGTAGGCATGAGATTACTTACTGTATGTGTAGACATGACATGACTTACTGTATGTGTAGGCATGACATGAGTGACTTACTGTATGTGTAGACATGACATGACTTACTGTATGTGTAGGCATGACATGACTTACTGTACAGTATGTGTAGGCATGAGATTACTGTACAGTATGTGTAGGCATGACATAATTGGTAAATGGTAAATGGTGCATTTATATAGCTCCTTTATCCAAGGCGCTTTACATGGATTGTGCATTACATTCACCCATTCACACACACATTCATACACCGATTGCGGCGGAAGCCATGCAAGGTACCAACCAGCACATCGGGAGCAATGTGGGGTTCAGTGTCGTCTTGCCCAAGGACACTTTGACATGTAGACAGGAGGAGGAGCCGGGATTCGAAACCGCCGACCCATGGATCATTGGACGACCTGCTCTACCTCCTGAGCCACAGTCGCCCAGTCGTACCTTCATTCTGTTGTGGACGAGTTTTCCAGATTGTTCAAAGCAGCCGTTGCTCTTCTGTTTACTCTCCAGCCAGGTCTTTGACTGTTCTATGTTGGACTGGTCGATGAAGACGAAAGACTTCGCCTGGACAAAAGCTCTCAGGACGAATGCAGTCAACCTGATGATGGACAAACACACGTTTACTACATTATGTAATGCTCAAGTTGTATTGTGCTATTTGGGCATTTGAGTCCATAAATGTGCATTTGACGGTCCACCACCCACACACCCAGCAGGCATTCATTATACAGGATTCTCACCAAGTGTTCCCTGGTCCAGTTCCAAAGGTGCTGTAGGCTCCACGGTGCTTGTAGCTCAGTTGCCTCTGGTAGCCTGCATGTAGTTTACTTCATGGTTATTGTTAAAGTCCTGGGTTTAGTTTACTTCTTGGTAATTATATAAAGTCATGTTAAATACACAACATTGTGGGCGAGCTATGCCGTGTTGAAGAAGGGTGAAGATAAGAGACAAATATAATCTCCAGAATGTTGTAGATATAGATTGCCGACATCACACTCTGGAAGTAAAGTTGATAGTTGACATCAGAGCCGTAGAGAAACACAGAGTTACGTTCACTTCAGCCAGTCCAATGGCCGCTCTTCTACATAATTGCCGAAGTGTTATGGCGAAGAGTGACAATGTCCTGGACCTGGTCCGGAAGTTGGCAGAATGCACTGGACTCAGGCAACAGCCCACTGTACAATCACTGTACAATACTTTAAAACAGTTGTCATGTTGCACACATGCCTAAAATTGCTGATATTTGCGCCGCCCTCGTTGAAAACAATGAATTTCAAACTCCAGCTTGTCCCTCTCCAGGGCTGCATGAACAGTGCTCGAGCGCTCGGTTTTCTGCCCCCTCAATGTCGTAACTCTGTCTTTCTTTCTCTATGACTCTGGTTGACATAACGAATGAAAACAATCCAGATAAAGGAGAGTTGGACTCACCGCTGACCAGGAAGGGAAAGGCCTTCTCCTTGATGGCCGCTGTCAGCTGGTTTGTGTTCTTCAGGTATTCCAGGATGTAGATGTTGGGAGCTAAGAGCGCCATATTCTGTTCCCCACATCCATACGGCATCCTCAGCAGTCCATCCAGGTTCTTCATGGCACGGCCCAGGATGTCGCCTGTCGTCAGAGAGAGAGAGAGAGAGAGAGAGATGCTGTTAGACTGATTATTTTAGACTTCAGGCCTTCTTCAGGGAAGAAGGCCTGAAGAAGGCCGAAAGGTCGAAACGTTGGATAATAATAAATATACAGCATTGTGGCTACGAGTGTGCGGCCTTTTTCTCTTTTTTACTGCCTTAGGCCAGCACCTCACCAACACTGGTGTGCACCCTTTCCTGTTTTGTTTTGATTGATTGAAATATGTATTAACAGTTTGTAGAATTACAGTACATTTCAAGCACAAACTCAATACAAAGACTGTTAACTGTGATTGGACGACCCAATTAAGCATTACACTTGTTTACAACAGGTCCACATTGTTTAATTCATCAAAACATTTAGAGACATACAAATAGACACTTCTATGTAGTTAAAGAACAGAACAGGAATTCATCAGCAAAAAGGAAAAAGGGAAAAAATACATATACAGTGAGGGGAAAGGGGGGGCGGTGGGGGGGATTCAGATCTTACAGAGGCCAGTTTCGAATTGCAGCCGTCCGTAGGTGCCCTTTGAGAGCGGTTTTGAAGGAGTCAAGGGATTCACATGTCTTAATGACTGTTGGTAGGGCGTTCCACATTTTGGTGGCATAGGAGCGAAATTCACAAAAGCTATTTCCAATATCTTTGGTATTCGGTAGCATATATTTAATTAATTTATTCATGTTTAGTGTGGATTTCATTTTTCTGTGCGGCACATTGAGTTTATTGTGTCATTGACATGTCTGTCTCTACAGGTGATCCTTACAGGCTTTGTAGTTTCAGAGTCATCGTCCGTCTCAGAGAGTTGCTGCTGCAGCCTGTGTGGTGTGACCTTGATGGACAAACTCAACTGGTGTCGGGATGTTGTAGTTAAGAGACATCTGAGGAAACAGAAGTGGAATTTGATTTGTACAATTATGAAGAGTAAAGAGCCCTTTTCTTACATCATTACAACTACAAGGCATGGCGAATACGTTCAGGGTAAGTAGGCCTTCTGTATTTACCCACTGACTGCACACAAAATGAAGTGGAAACCGGTCCGAGCTACACTTCCTAACCATCTGTCCATTGTACCAAGACATCAGAGACACATACACATACATCACAGATGACAACCACACACGGACATTTTGAAAACATGACCAATGACAAAAAACTCCCATATCTGCTGGGCGAAGTACAACAATGTGCAAACACAGCAGCAAGATTCGTGAGTTGCTGTGATAGGAGAAGGATATCAAACGGAACACAACCACCCCAAAGACTAATCATTGTGTATATTCCTGCACTATACCTGCATCCAGTGATCTTGGTACATAGACATTGATCTATTGAAGATTCTGACTTTCAAATGTACATAATCTTTGTTTTGATTGTATTGATGTATTGTGCTTTCTGCTTTGGCAATGTAAACGTATGTTTTCTCACGCCAATAAAGCCCTTTGAATTGAATTGAGTTGTATTTATAGAACAGATAGGAGCTGACCTGAGCTGAGACACATGCAGTGCCCTTAACTTGAGTGTTTTATGTTAAATTGGTTGTTCAGTAATGAAGTTTTTGTTTTTGGAAAATTCATAGAGAAGGCATGGCAGTTACGTTGGAGAACGATGTATCCATGAGTAACTGCCTATTTGTTTATATGTATTATTATATATGTACAATTTTGTGAGTGTCTTGTAAGCCCGTGCGGGCTGGGCATCTTATGATGTAGGACACTTTAATAAAAACTCTATCTATCTATCTATCTATCTATCTATCTATGCAGGCTGTAGTTCCCTGTCATGTCCTGCAGCGCCCTCTCCTGGTAAAGCAGTCAAAGTTACCAATACAAGTCGTCGACCCTAAAGCCATTCCAGCCTTTCAAAGTGGGCAGGGGTGACCACACTTGGAAAATAACATAGCAGACATGTTCGGTAGTTGGATGGAGAGAGTGAAATGAGTGCTTGTATCATTTCTACTGTATAATGTTTTAAGACTGGACCTATGTACGACGTGCAGTAGCCTACAGGCTACAATTTACGCTTAACAAGATATCCAAGTCAGCATGCGTTCAAATCAAATCCAGTGATACTGCACACGTACATTTTACATGCTGTTATAATTTTACAAAGCTGTGAGTTAGCTAGACAGTAGACTAAATACATACATACATACAGTTTTTGCTGACACAGACCCATCTCTATCAGACAAGTCTTTTCCCTCTGGAGCTATCACCCCGTTCACTGATTGGTCTAGAAGTTGGGTAAACCACAGGGAGGCGGGGTCAATCCTTAAGGACATCACTGCGAGTATGATGGCCTCATAGACTGTATAAAAAAAAAATATGATGGCCTCAACTCTTATCACAACAAAAATTATGAAAAACGGCGTTCTATAGTATGCCGTACGGTATGGGCTATAGCCCATGTTCAAAAATGATGAAAAACAAGGTTAAAAAAAAAATCAAAAATTAAAAAAACGATGGGCTATAACCCATGTTTTTTTAATTTTAATTTTTTTTCAAATCATCAAAAATGATGAAAAAAGGCGTGCTATAGTATGCCGTACGGTATGGGCTATAGCCCATGTTCACAAATGATGAAAAACAAGGTTAAAAAAAATTCAAAAATTCAAAAAACGATGGGCTATAACCCATGTTTTTTGATTTTTTTTTTTTTTTCAAATCCTCAAAAATGATGAAAAAAGGCGTGCTATAGTATGCCGTACGGTATGGGCTATAGCCCATGTTCACAAATGATTGAAAAACAAGGTTAAAAAGAAAATCAAAAATTCAAAAAACGATGGGCTATAACCCATCGTTTTTTCATTTTTCATTTTTTTCAAATCCTCAAAAATGATGCAAAAACGGCGTGCTATAGTATGCCGTACGGTATGGGCTATAGCCCATGTTCAAAAATGATGAAAAACAAGGTTAAAAAAAAAATCTAAAATTAAAAAAACGATGGGCTATAACCCATGTTTTTTTAATTTTTTATTTTTTTCAAATCATCAAAAATGATGAAAAAAGGCGTGCTATAGTATGCCGTACGGTATGGGCTATAGCCCATGTTCACAAATGATGAAAAACAAGGTTAAAAAAAAATCAAAAAAAAATCTAGCCTACTTAGGTTCATCTTACGGTGGACATGTTTGCCTGAAAAGGAATATTTGAAATGTTAGAAATATAGTGCTTTCAAATTTACAATGGGGCTCAATGGCAGACATTGTCAAAAATCACTTTCACCTAGAAACTCCATTCAAACTCAATTTTTATTATTCAGCTTACTGTGGAGACACATGCTGGAACTTTTTTACTTTGAAATGTTTTATAGTTTTTTGAGTTATTTAACTCAGCATTAGCATTCTCTATGGCAATAGCACAAACTTTGGCATGCTACTAGTCCTACATACAAAATGATGAAAAACGAAGATAAATAAAATTCAAAAAACGATGGGCTATAACCCATCGTTTTTTTCATTTTTTCATTTTTTTCAAATCCTAAAAAATGATGAAAAACGGCGTGCTATAGTATGCCGTACGGTATGGGCTATAGCCCATGTTCACAAACGATGAAAAACAAGGTTAAAAAAAATATCAAAAATTCAAAAAACGATGGGCTATAACCCATGTTTTTTGAAATTTTGATTTTTTTTCAAATCCTCAAAAATGATGAAAAACGGTTTGCTATAGTATGCCGTACGGTAGGGGCTATAGCCCATGTTCAAAAATGATGAAAAACTAGGTTAATTTTTTTTTTCAAAAATTAAAAAAACGATGGGCTATGACCCATGTTTTTAGAAATTTAGATTTTTTTTCAACTCCTCAAAAATGATGAAAAACGGCGTGCTATAGTATGCCGTATGTTCGTATGCCGTATGTAAGACATGTTCAAAAATGATGAAAAACTAGGTTAATTTTTTTTTTCAAAAATTAAAAAAACGATGGGCTATAACCCATGTTTTTAGAAATTTAGATTTTTTTTCAACTCCTCAAAAATGATGAAAAACGGCGTGCTATAGTATGCCGTAGGGGCTATATCCCATGTTCAAAAATGATGAAAAACGAGGTTACTTTTTTTTCCAAAAATTCAAAAAACGATGGGCTATATGGCCATGTTTTTTTGAATTTTTTCATTTTTTTCAAATCCTCAAAAATGATGAAAAACGGCGTGCTATAGTATGCCGTACGGTAGGGGCTATAGCCCATGGTTTTATAGTTTCATAGTATGCAAACACAGTAAAGAACCTGGGGGTTATCATCTATGAAAAGGCAACAGAATGAGCAGAAAATAAAAATTAACCATGTAAATACAACAAATTGAGCAGAGCACTGCAGGGAGTCGAACCCCATTCCGGTAAACCAGAAGTACCACAACCAGTGCCTTGGTTTTTGTTTTGTTTTACGAGGTCCATTCGTTGAAATGTAAATTTTGCATTTCAACGGTAAAGTAATTTCACAATTTAACATTGTAGGCAATAATTAATAACGGTATGGCACCAGGCCAAAGCCATGGGGAGAGTGTGTGTGAGTCAGTTTGTTAACAGCTAATCTCCAGCACCATTAACCCGGTCGATGCCAAATTTTGCACACACACTCCCTGGATGCCAACGATGAACCTCTGCCCAAAATGTTCCAGAACGGCCTGTATAGCACCACACATTTTTTTATGCCCTCCGAGACGCTTTTCCATGATTTTCACCTTTTTTTCGAATCCTCCGAAATCGTGAAAAACAACATAATATAGTATGCCCTCCGTGACCATGGACTTTAGCCTTTCGCTTTTCTGCAATTTAACCTTTTTTCAAATCCTCAACAATGATGAAGAATCGCGCACTATAGCGTGCCACTTAATGACCTTGACCAATATCAATGACCTTGAGCAGTATAAATGACCTTCAATAAGACTAGTAAATGACCTTGACCAGTATAAATGACCTTCACCAGTATAAATGACCGTGACAAGTATATGACTGTGACCAGTATAAATTACCTTAATGAGACTAGTAAATGACCTTGACCAGTATAAATGACCTTCATAAGACTAGTAAATGATCTTCACCAGTATAAATGACCTTGACCAGTATGCGGTCCGTGACCATGGACTATAGCCTTTTGTTTTTCCTTGATTTTCACTTTTTTTTTAAATCCTCAACAATGATGAAGAATCGCGCACTATAGTGCGCCGCTCAATGACCTCTGAGACCATGGACCAATGAATGAAATACAACACATTGAGCAGGGCACTGCAGGGAGTTGAACCCCGTTCCGGTAAACCAGAAGTCCGACACCAGTGCCTTAGTTTTTGTGTTGTTGTTCATTTAAAGGTCCAGGTGTGCATACGCATGTGCGCCTGTGCGTGTGTAGGTGCATGTGTGTGTGCACGCTTGAATGACCACTGTTGGACCCAATGGCGATCAAGGACCTCAGGGAGCCACCCATAATTCACAACGGTCACAGCGAACTCTGTTGCATCACAACTGGTGGCCAACAGTCGTAACCAACACCGCCGCCGACCCACAGGGGAATACCATCGCACAGTGGTATCAGACCAACCACAATCAGCCAGCCCTCAAACCAAACCCTTCGACCTAGAAGAACTCGAAACTGCAATGGGAAAGTTGAAACCCGGAAAAGCAGCAGGGATTGATGACACACTGGCAGAAATTATACAGCACCTGGAACCTAACGCAAAGACCTGGCTTGTGGGGATGCTGAATACATGCATGGCACAGAAAACCATCCCTTCTGTCTGGAAAAAGGCCAAAGTGGTTGCAATCCCTAAACCTGGCAAAGACCCATCATCCCCAAAGAGCTACCGGCCCATTTCCCTCCTCTGCATCACCTACAAGAGAGGCTGCTACTCCAACGCCTCATGCCACTCATAGACACCAAGCTGACTAAAGACCAAGCTGGTTTCCGTCCTGTCCTGTGCTGGACAGAGCTCAACCTCACCCAACACATTGAGGATGGGTTTGAGGGAAAACAAATAACTGGAGCAGCAACTGGAGGGCGAAGCAATCACGCAGGCAGCTTGTGCCTGCGTGCCTGCCTTCCTCATGTGGAAGCTGCATAGTTGAGTTTGTGTGTGTCTTTCTTTTTCTGTCTTTCTTTCTTAGGACGAAGATCAAGGTAGACGCCGTTGGAAGGCTCAACACAAGCCGATGCCCCTAGAGATCCATCCCAAAGCTTCCCTCAGGGAGCCCAGCAAGCCAGCAAGCCCGCCCAGTCAGCCAACGCAGCCAGCCAGCTCCGCCAGTCAGCCAGTGTAGAAAGTCAGGCTGACAAGCCAGAGCATATCAGCCCTTGCAGTCAGCCATTGCAGCCATACCAGCCTTGCTCAGTCAGCTCAGCCAGGCCTCTCTCGAGGCCTGGCTCTCTGTCTGCCTGGCCCGGTCTGCCCCGCCCTGCCTTGCAGCAACAGAACGAGCCTTGCTAGTAAGCCAGCCAGCTCAGAATACGAGCTCAGCAAGCCAGCGCAGCTGGCAAGCACGCAGTTAGTCTAAACCAGTTTCAGACAGGCAGGCCAAGGCAGACAGACAGGAAGACCGAGGCGCCTAGGCAGGCAGACAGGCCAGGAAGGCAACAAAGTGCAGGCAGGGGGACTATCCGGCCTAAGGCTGCGCTGCAAGGGTTGGAGCCTGGCTTGCTCCTGCTGGTCTGGGCTGAGTGGCTGTGGCTGCACAGTAAGGCTGCAGTAAGCTAGTTCTGGGCTTGTTGATGCACTGGCTTGCTCAGCTCGCATTCTGAGCTGGCTGGCTTGCCAGAAAGGCTGGTTCTGTTGCTGCAAGGCAGGGCGGGGCAGACCGGGCCAGGCAGACAGAGAGCCAGGCCTCGAGAGAGGCCTGGCTGAGCTGACTGAGCAAGGCTGGTATGGCTGCAGTGGCTGAATGCAAGGGCTGATATGCTCTGGCTTGGCAGCCTGACTTTCTACACTGGCTGACTGGCGGAGCTGACTGGCTGCGTTCGCTGACTAGGCAGGCTTGCTGGCTTGCTGGGCTCCCTGAGGGAAGCTTTGGGATGGATCTCTAGGGGCATCGGCTTGTGTTGAGTCTTCCAACGGCGTCTACCTTGATCTCCGTCCTAAGAAAGAAAGACAGAAAAAGAAAGACACACACAAACCCAACTATGCAGCTTCCACCTGAGGAACCGAGACGCGAAAAAAGAACTGAGCGTCACTTGGGATGGTCAAAAACTCTCCAACCATACCCACCCTATGTATCTTGGAGTTACACTGGACAGGACACTCTTCTTCAAAAAACACCTGGAAAACACAAAAGCCACGGTCAACACCCACAATAACATCCTGTGAAAACTAGTGAACTCCAAGTGGGGCGCAGACCCACAAACAATCCGTGCAACTGTCATGGCCCTGTCTTTCTCTACAGCAGAGTATGCCTGCTCAAGCTGGAGCCAATCACGTCACACCAAATTGGTCGACACAGCCCTAAATGACACCTGTCGCATCAACACGGGATGCGTCAAGACAACACCTGTCCCGTGCCTTTATGCGCTAGCCGGCACCTCCCCCCCCACATCAGACAACTGTGTATCGCTCAAGATGAATGGAGAACACAGGAGATAGACAGTGAAGTTGCAAATGAACGAAGGAAAGTCTGGAATGAAATGATAGAGAACACCTCACACACACATAGTTTCCTTTCATGGCTGTTTACATTCGAGGGTCGCCGGTCCTTTCGAACGGAACAGTTTAACGTCATGCTCAGGACGAAAAGATATAGAGAACACCAACATGACAAATAACAGCAGGAAGGCATTATAAATTACCTTCATGAGACTAGTAAATGACCGTGACCAGTATAAATGACCTTCATAAGACTAGTAAATGATCTTCACCAGTATAAATGACCTTGACCAGTATGCAGTCCGTGACCATGGACTATAGCCTTTTGCTTTTCCTTTATTTTCACCTTTTTTTTAAATCCTCAACAATGATGAAGAATCGCGCACTATAGTGCGCCGCTCAATGACCTCTGAGACCATGGACCAATGAATGAAATACAACACATTGAGCAGGGCACTGCAGGGAGTTGAACCCCGTTCCGGTAAACCAGAAGTCCGACACCAGTGCCTTAGTTTTTGTGTTGTTGTTCATTTAAAGGTCCAGGTGTGCATACGCATGTGCGCCTGTGCGTGTGTAGGTCCATGTGTGCATGTGTGTGTGCACGCTTGAATGACCACTGTTGGACCCAATGGCGATCAAGGACCTCAGGGAGCCACCCATAATTCACAACGGTCACAGCGAACTCTGTTGCATCACAACTGGTGGCCAACAGTCGTAACCAACACCGCCGCCGACCCAAAGGAGAATACAATCGCACAGTGGTATCAGACCAACCACAATCAGCCAGCTCTCAAACCAAACCCTTCGACCTAGAAGAACTCGAAACTGCAATGGGAAAGTTGAAACCCGGAAAAGCAGCAGGGATTGATGACATACTGGCAGAAATGATACAGCACCTGGAACCTAACGCAAAGACCTGGCTCGTGGGGATGCTGAACACATGCATGGCACAGAAAACCATCCCTTCTGTCTGGAGAAAGGCCAAAGTGGTTGCAATCCCCAAACCTGGCAAAGACCCATCATCCTCAAAGAGCTACCGACCCATTTCCCTCCTCTGCATCACCTACAAGAGAGGCTGCTACTCCAACGCCTCATACCACTCATAGACACCAAGCTGACTAAAGACCAAGGTGGTTTCCGTCCCGTCCTGTGCTGGACAGAGCTCAACCTCACCCAACACATTGAGGATGGGTTTGAGGGAAAACAAATAACTGGAGCAGCAACTGGAGGGCGAAGCAAGCACGCAGGCAGCTTGTGCCTGCCTGCCTTCCTGCCTGCCTTCCTCATGTGGAAGCTGCATAGTTGACTTTGTGTGTGTCTTTCTTTTTCTGTCTGTCTTTCTTAGGATGAAGATCAAGGTAGACGCCGTTGGAAGGCTCAACACAAGCCGATGCCCCTAGAGATCCATCCCAAAGCTTCCCTCAGGGAGTCCAGCAAGCCAGCTAGCCAGCAAGCCCGCCCAGTCAGCCAACGCAGCCAGCCAGCTCCGCCAGTCAGCCAGTGTAGAAAGTCAGGCTGACAAGCCAGAGCATATCAGCCCTTGCAGTCCGCCATTGCAGCCATACCAGCCTTGCTCAGTCAGCTCAGCCAGGCCTCTCTCGAGGCCTGGCTCTCTGTCTGCCTGGCCCGGTCTGCCCTGCCCTGCCTTGCAGCAACAGAACCAGCCTTGCTAGCAAGCCAGCCAGCTCAGAATACGAGCTCAGCAAGCCAGCGCAGCTGGCAAGCACGCAGTTAGTCTTAACCAGTTTCAGACAGGCAGGCCAAGGCAGACAGACAGGAAGACCGAGGCGCCTAGGCAGGCAGACAGGCCAGGAAGGCAACAAAGTGCAGGCAGGGGGACTATCCGGCCTAAGGCTGCGCTGCAAGGGTTGGAGCCTGGCCAGCTCCTGCTGATCTCCGCTGAGTGGCTGTGGCTGCACAGTAAGGCTGCAGTAACCTAGTCTGGGCTTGTTGCTGCACTGGCTTGCTCAGCTCGCATTCTGAGCTGGCTGGCTTGCCAGAAAGGCTGGTTCTGTTGCTGCAAGGCAAGGCGGGGCAGACCGGGCCAGGCAGACAGAGAGCCAGGCCTCGAGAGAGGCCTGGCTGAGCTGACTGAGCAAGGCTGGCATGGCTGCAGTGGCTGACTGCAAGGGCTGATATGCTCTGGCTTGGCAGCCTGACTTTCTACACTGGCTGACTGGCGGAGCTGACTGGCTGCGTTCGCTGACTGGGCAGGCTTGCTGGCTAGCTGGCTTGCTGGGCTCCCTGAGGGAAGCTTTGGGATGGATCTCTAGGGGCATCGGCTTGTGTTGAGCCTTCCAACGGCGTCTACCTTGATCTCCGTCCTAAGAAAGAAAGACAGAAAAAGAAAGACACACACAAACCCAACTATGCAGCTTCCACCTGAGGAACCGAGACGCGAAAAAAGAACTGAGCGTCACTTGGGATGGTCACAAACTCTCCAACCATACCCACCCCATGTATCTTGGAGTTACACTGGACAGGACACTCTTCTTCAAAAAACACCTGGAGAACACAAAAGCCACGGTCAACACCCACAATAACATCCTGTGAAAACTAGTGAACTCCAAGAGGGGCGCAGACCCACAAACAATCTGTGCAACTGCCATGGCCCTGTCTTTCTCTACAGCAGAGTATGCCTGCTCAAGCTGGAGCCGATCACGTCACACCAAATTGGTCGACACAGCCCTAAATGACACCTGTCGCATCAACACGGGATGCGTCAAGACAACACCTGTCCCGTGCCTTTATGCGCTAGCCGGCACCTCCCCCCGCACATCAGACGACTGTGTATCGCTCAAGATGAATGGAGAACACAGGAGATAGACAGTGAAGTTGGGAATGAACGAAGGAAAGTCTGGAATGAAATGATAGAGAACACCTCACACACACATAGTTTCCTTTTGTGGCTGTTTACATTCGAGGGTCGCCGGTCCTCTCGAACGGAACAGTTTAACGTCATGCCCAGGACGAAAAGATATAGAGAACACCAACATGACAAATAACAGCAGGAAGGCATGGGCCACAATCCACCGTCTTGGCAAAGACCACACCACCCATAATTCACAACGGTCACAGCAAACTCTATTGCATCACAACTGGTGTAGTTATTGGATGGAGCCCGCACACCACCAAAAAATGAAAAACAACATACTATAGTATGCCCTCCGTTACCATGGACTTTAGCCTTTCGCTTTTCTGCGATTTAACCTTTTTTCAAATCCTCAACAATGATGAAAAATCGCGCACTATAGCGTGCCACTTAATGACCTTGAACAATATCAATGACCTTGAGCAGTATAAATTACCTTCAATAAGGCTAGTAAATGACCTTGACCAGTATAAATGACCTTGACAAGTACAAATGACCTTGACCAGTATAAATGACCTTCACCAGTAGAAATGACCGTGACCAGTATATGACTGTGACCAGTATAAATTACCTTAATGAGACTAGTAAATGACCTTGACCAGTATAAATGACCTTTATAAGACTAGTAAATGATCTTCCCCAGTATAAATGACCTTGGCCAGTATGCGGTCCGTGACCATGGACTATAGCCTTTTGCTTTTCCTTGATTTTCACCTTTAAAAAATCCTCAACAATGATGAAGAATCGCGCACAATAGCGCGCCGCTCAATGACCTGAGACCATGGACCAATGAATGAAATACAACACATTGAGCAGGGCACTGCAGGGAGTTGAACCCCGTTCCGGTAAACCAGAAGTCTGACACCAGTGCCTTAGTTTTTGTGTTGTTGTTCATTTACAGGTCCAGGTGTGCATACGCATGTGCGCCTGTGCGTGTGTAGGTGCATGTGTGCATGTGTGTGTGCACGCTTCACCACTGTTGGACCCCATGGGGATCAAGGACCTCAGGGAGCCACCCATAATTCACAACGGTCACAGCGAACTCTGTTGCATCACAACTGGTGGCCAACAGTCGTAACCAACACCGCCGCCGACCCAAAGGAGAATACAATCGCACAGTGGTATCAGACCAACCACAATCAGCCAGCTCTCAAACCAAACCCTTCGACCTAGAAGAACTCGAAACTGCAATGGGAAAGTTGAAACCCGGAAAAGCAGCAGGGATTGATGACATACTGGCAGAAATGATACAGCACCTGGAACCTAACGCAAAGACCTGGCTCGTGGGGATGCTGAACACATGCATGGCACAGAAAACCATCCCTTCTGTCTGGAGAAAGGCCAAAGTGGTTGCAATCCCCAAACCTGGCAAAGACCCATCATCCTCAAAGAGCTACCGACCCATTTCCCTCCTCTGCATCACCTACAAGAGAGGCTGCTACTCCAACGCCTCATACCACTCATAGACACCAAGCTGACTAAAGACCAAGGTGGTTTCCGTCCCGTCCTGTGCTGGACAGAGCTCAACCTCACCCAACACATTGAGGATGGGTTTGAGGGAAAACAAATAACTGGAGCAGCAACTGGAGGGCGAAGCAAGCACGCAGGCAGCTTGTGCCTGCCTGCGTGCCTACTGCCTTCCTGCCTGCCTTCCTCATGTGGAAGCTGCATAGTTGACTTTGTGTGTGTCTTTCTTTTTCTGTCTGTCTTTCTTAGGATGAAGATCAAGGTAGACGCCGTTGGAAGGCTCAACACAAGCCGATGCCCCTAGAGATCCATCCCAAAGCTTCCCTCAGGGAGTCCAGCAAGCCAGCTAGCCAGCAAGCCCGCCCAGTCAGCCAACGCAGCCAGCCAGCTCCGCCAGTCAGCCAGTGTAGAAAGTCAGGCTGACAAGCCAGAGCATATCAGCCCTTGCAGTCCGCCATTGCAGCCATACCAGCCTTGCTCAGTCAGCTCAGCCAGGCCTCTCTCGAGGCCTGGCTCTCTGTCTGCCTGGCCCGGTCTGCCCTGCCCTGCCTTGCAGCAACAGAACCAGCCTTGCTAGCAAGCCAGCCAGCTCAGAATACGAGCTCAGCAAGCCAGCGCAGCTGGCAAGCACGCAGTTAGTCTTAACCAGTTTCAGACAGGCAGGCCAAGGCAGACAGACAGGAAGACCGAGGCGCCTAGGCAGGCAGACAGGCCAGGAAGGCAACAAAGTGCAGGCAGGGGGACTATCCGGCCTAAGGCTGCGCTGCAAGGGTTGGAGCCTGGCCAGCTCCTGCTGATCTCCGCTGAGTGGCTGTGGCTGCACAGTAAGGCTGCAGTAACCTAGTCTGGGCTTGTTGCTGCACTGGCTTGCTCAGCTCGCATTCTGAGCTGGCTGGCTTGCCAGAAAGGCTGGTTCTGTTGCTGCAAGGCAGGGCGGGGCAGACCGGGCCAGGCAGACAGAGAGCCAGGCCTCGAGAGAGGCCTGGCTGAGCTGACTGAGCAAGGCTGGCATGGCTGCAGTGGCTGACTGCAAGGGCTGATATGCTCTGGCTTGGCAGCCTGACTTTCTACACTGGCTGACTGGCGGAGCTGACTGGCTGCGTTCGCTGACTGGGCAGGCTTGCTGGCTAGCTGGCTTGCTGGGCTCCCTGAGGGAAGCTTTGGGATGGATCTCTAGGGGCATCGGCTTGTGTTGAGCCTTCCAACGGCGTCTACCTTGATCTCCGTCCTAAGAAAGAAAGACAGAAAAAGAAAGACACACACAAACCCAACTATGCAGCTTCCACCTGAGGAACCGAGACGCGAAAAAAGAACTGAGCGTCACTTGGGATGGTCACAAACTCTCCAACCATACCCACCCCATGTATCTTGGAGTTACACTGGACAGGACACTCTTCTTCAAAAAACACCTGGAGAACACAAAAGCCACGGTCAACACCCACAATAACATCCTGTGAAAACTAGTGAACTCCAAGAGGGGCGCAGACCCACAAACAATCTGTGCAACTGCCATGGCCCTGTCTTTCTCTACAGCAGAGTATGCCTGCTCAAGCTGGAGCCGATCACGTCACACCAAATTGGTCGACACAGCCCTAAATGACACCTGTCGCATCAACACGGGATGCGTCAAGACAACACCTGTCCCGTGCCTTTATGCGCTAGCCGGCACCTCCCCCCGCACATCAGACGACTGTGTATCGCTCAAGATGAATGGAGAACACAGGAGATAGACAGTGAAGTTGGGAATGAACGAAGGAAAGTCTGGAATTAAATGATAGAGAACACCTCACACACACATAGTTTCCTTTTGTGGCTGTTTACATTCGAGGGTCGCCGGTCCTCTCGAACGGAACAGTTTAACGTCATGCCCAGGACGAAAAGATATAGAGAACACCAACATGACAAATAACAGCAGGAAGGCATGGGCCACAATCCACCGTCTTGGCAAAGACCACACCACCCATAATTCACAACGGTCACAGCAAACTCTATTGCATCACAACTGGTGTAGTTATTGGATGGAGCCCGCACACCACCAAAAAATGAAAAACAACATACTATAGTATGCCCTCCGTGACCATGGACTTTAGCCTTTCGCTTTTCTGCGATTTAACCTTTTTTCAAATCCTCAACAATGATGAAGAATCGCGCACTATAGCGTGCCACTTAATGACCTTGACCAATATCAATGACCTTGAGCAGTATAAATTACCTTCAATAAGGCTAGTAAATGACCTTGACCAGTATAAATGACCTTGACAAGTACAAATGACCTTGACCAGTATAAATGACCTTCACCAGTAGAAATGACCGTGACCAGTATATGACTGTGACCAGTATAAATTACCTTCATGAGACTAGTAAATGACCTTGACCAGTGTAAATGACCTTTACAAGACTAGTAAATGATCTTCCCCAGTATAAATGACCTTGACCAGTATGCGGTCCGTGACCATGGACTATAGCCTTTTGCTTTTCCTTGATTTTCACCTTTAAAAAATCCTCAACAATGATGAAGAATCGCGCACAATAGCGCGCCGCTCAATGACCTGAGACCATGGACCAATGAATGAAATACAACACATTTGAGCAGGGCACTGCAGGGAGTTGAACCCCGTTCCGGTAAACCAGAAGTCCGACACCAGTGCCTTAGTTTTTGTGTTGTTGTTCATTTAAAGGTCCAGGTGTGCATACGCATGTGCGCCTGTGCGTGTGTAGGTGCATGTGTGCATGTGTGTGTGCACGCTTCACCACTGTTGGACCCCATGGGGATCAAGGACCTCAGGGAGCCACCCATAATTCACAACGGTCACAGCGAACTCTGTTGCATCACAACTGGTGGCCAACAGTCGTAACCAACACCGCCGCCGACCCAAAGGAGAATACAATCGCACAGTGGTATCAGACCAACCACAATCAGCCAGCTCTCAAACCAAACCCTTCGACCTAGAAGAACTCGAAACTGCAATGGGAAAGTTGAAACCCGGAAAAGCAGCAGGGATTGATGACATACTGGCAGAAATGATACAGCACCTGGAACCTAACGCAAAGACCTGGCTCGTGGGGATGCTGAACACATGCATGGCACAGAAAACCATCCCTTCTGTCTGGAGAAAGGCCAAAGTGGTTGCAATCCCCAAACCTGGCAAAGACCCATCATCCTCAAAGAGCTACCGACCCATTTCCCTCCTCTGCATCACCTACAAGAGAGGCTGCTACTCCAACGCCTCATACCACTCATAGACACCAAGCTGACTAAAGACCAAGCTGGTTTCCGTCCCGTCCTGTGCTGGACAGAGCTCAACCTCACCCAACACATTGAGGATGGGTTTGAGGGAAAACAAATAACTGGAGCAGCAACTGGAGGGCGAAGCAAGCACGCAGGCAGCTTGTGCCTGCCTGCCTTCCTGCCTGCCTTCCTCATGTGGAAGCTGCATAGTTGACTTTGTGTGTGTCTTTCTTTTTCTGTCTGTCTTTCTTAGGATGAAGATCAAGGTAGACGCCGTTGGAAGGCTCAACACAAGCCGATGCCCCTAGAGATCCATCCCAAAGCTTCCCTCAGGGAGTCCAGCAAGCCAGCTAGCCAGCAAGCCCGCCCAGTCAGCCAACGCAGCCAGCCAGCTCCGCCAGTCAGCCAGTGTAGAAAGTCAGGCTGACAAGCCAGAGCATATCAGCCCTTGCAGTCCGCCATTGCAGCCATACCAGCCTTTCTCAGTCAGCTCAGCCAGGCCTCTCTCGAGGCCTGGCTCTCTGTCTGCCTGGCCCGGTCTGCCCTGCCCTGCCTTGCAGCAACAGAACCAGCCTTGCTAGCAAGCCAGCCAGCTCAGAATACGAGCTCAGCAAGCCAGCGCAGCTGGCAAGCACGCAGTTAGTCTTAACCAGTTTCAGACAGGCAGGCCAAGGCAGACAGACAGGAAGACCGAGGCGCCTAGGCAGGCAGACAGGCCAGGAAGGCAACAAAGTGCAGGCAGGGGGACTATCCGGCCTAAGGCTGCGCTGCAAGGGTTGGAGCCTGGCCAGCTCCTGCTGATCTCCGCTGAGTGGCTGTGGCTGCACAGTAAGGCTGCAGTAACCTAGTCTGGGCTTGTTGCTGCACTGGCTTGCTCAGCTCGCATTCTGAGCTGGCTGGCTTGCCAGAAAGGCTGGTTCTGTTGCTGAAAGGCAGGGCGGGGCAGACCGGGCCAGGCGGACAGAGAGCCAGGCCTCGAGAGAGGCCTGGCTGAGCTGACTGAGCAAGGCTGGCATGGCTGCAGTGGCTGACTGCAAGGGCTGATATGCTCTGGCTTGGCAGCCTGACTTTCTACACTGGCTGACTGGCGGAGCTGACTGGCTGCGTTCGCTGACTGGGCAGGCTTGCTGGCTAGCTGGCTTGCTGGGCTCCCTGAGGGAAGCTTTGGGATGGATCTCTAGGGGCATCGGCTTGTGTTGAGCCTTCCAACGGCGTCTACCTTGATCTCCGTCCTAAGAAAGAAAGACAGAAAAAGAAAGACACACACAAACCCAACTATGCAGCTTCCACCTGAGGAACCGAGACGCGAAAAAAGAACTGAGCGTCACTTGGGATGGTCACAAACTCTCCAACCATACCCACCCCATGTATCTTGGAGTTACACTGGACAGGACACTCTTCTTCAAAAAACACCTGGAGAACACAAAAGCCACGGTCAACACCCACAATAACATCCTGTGAAAACTAGTGAACTCCAAGAGGGGCGCAGACCCACAAACAATCTGTGCAACTGCCATGGCCCTGTCTTTCTCTACAGCAGAGTATGCCTGCTCAAGCTGGAGCCGATCACGTCACACCAAATTGGTCGACACAGCCCTAAATGACACCTGTCGCATCAACACGGGATGCGTCAAGACAACACCTGTCCCGTGCCTTTATGCGCTAGCCGGCACCTCCCCCCGCACATCAGACGACTGTGTATCGCTCAAGATGAATGGAGAACACAGGAGATAGACAGTGAAGTTGGGAATGAACGAAGGAAAGTCTGGAATGAAATGATAGAGAACACCTCACACACACATAGTTTCCTTTTGTGGCTGTTTACATTCGAGGGTCGCCGGTCCTCTCGAACGGAACAGTTTAACGTCATGCCCAGGACGAAAAGATATAGAGAACACCAACATGACAAATAACAGCAGGAAGGCATGGGCCACAATCCACCGTCTTGGCAAAGACCACACCACCCATAATTCACAACGGTCACAGCAAACTCTATTGCATCACAACTGGTGTAGTTATTGGATGGAGCCCGCACACCACCAAAAAATGAAAAACAACATACTATAGTATGCCCTCCGTTACCATGGACTTTAGCCTTTCGCTTTTCTGCGATTTAACCTTTTTTCAAATCCTCAACAATGATGAAAAATCGCGCACTATAGCGTGCCACTTAATGACCTTGAACAATATCAATGACCTTGAGCAGTATAAATTACCTTCAATAAGGCTAGTAAATGACCTTGACCAGTATAAATGACCTTGACAAGTACAAATGACCTTGACCAGTATAAATGACCTTCACCAGTAGAAATGACCGTGACCAGTATATGACTGTGACCAGTATAAATTACCTTAATGAGACTAGTAAATGACCTTGACCAGTATAAATGACCTTTATAAGACTAGTAAATGATCTTCCCCAGTATAAATGACCTTGGCCAGTATGCGGTCCGTGACCATGGACTATAGCCTTTTGCTTTTCCTTGATTTTCACCTTTAAAAAATCCTCAACAATGATGAAGAATCGCGCACAATAGCGCGCCGCTCAATGACCTGAGACCATGGACCAATGAATGAAATACAACACATTGAGCAGGGCACTGCAGGGAGTTGAACCCCGTTCCGGTAAACCAGAAGTCTGACACCAGTGCCTTAGTTTTTGTGTTGTTGTTCATTTACAGGTCCAGGTGTGCATACGCATGTGCGCCTGTGCGTGTGTAGGTGCATGTGTGCATGTGTGTGTGCACGCTTCACCACTGTTGGACCCCATGGGGATCAAGGACCTCAGGGAGCCACCCATAATTCACAACGGTCACAGCGAACTCTGTTGCATCACAACTGGTGGCCAACAGTCGTAACCAACACCGCCGCCGACCCAAAGGAGAATACAATCGCACAGTGGTATCAGACCAACCACAATCAGCCAGCTCTCAAACCAAACCCTTCGACCTAGAAGAACTCGAAACTGCAATGGGAAAGTTGAAACCCGGAAAAGCAGCAGGGATTGATGACATACTGGCAGAAATGATACAGCACCTGGAACCTAACGCAAAGACCTGGCTCGTGGGGATGCTGAACACATGCATGGCACAGAAAACCATCCCTTCTGTCTGGAGAAAGGCCAAAGTGGTTGCAATCCCCAAACCTGGCAAAGACCCATCATCCTCAAAGAGCTACCGACCCATTTCCCTCCTCTGCATCACCTACAAGAGAGGCTGCTACTCCAACGCCTCATACCACTCATAGACACCAAGCTGACTAAAGACCAAGGTGGTTTCCGTCCCGTCCTGTGCTGGACAGAGCTCAACCTCACCCAACACATTGAGGATGGGTTTGAGGGAAAACAAATAACTGGAGCAGCAACTGGAGGGCGAAGCAAGCACGCAGGCAGCTTGTGCCTGCCTGCGTGCCTACTGCCTTCCTGCCTGCCTTCCTCATGTGGAAGCTGCATAGTTGACTTTGTGTGTGTCTTTCTTTTTCTGTCTGTCTTTCTTAGGATGAAGATCAAGGTAGACGCCGTTGGAAGGCTCAACACAAGCCGATGCCCCTAGAGATCCATCCCAAAGCTTCCCTCAGGGAGTCCAGCAAGCCAGCTAGCCAGCAAGCCCGCCCAGTCAGCCAACGCAGCCAGCCAGCTCCGCCAGTCAGCCAGTGTAGAAAGTCAGGCTGACAAGCCAGAGCATATCAGCCCTTGCAGTCCGCCATTGCAGCCATACCAGCCTTGCTCAGTCAGCTCAGCCAGGCCTCTCTCGAGGCCTGGCTCTCTGTCTGCCTGGCCCGGTCTGCCCTGCCCTGCCTTGCAGCAACAGAACCAGCCTTGCTAGCAAGCCAGCCAGCTCAGAATACGAGCTCAGCAAGCCAGCGCAGCTGGCAAGCACGCAGTTAGTCTTAACCAGTTTCAGACAGGCAGGCCAAGGCAGACAGACAGGAAGACCGAGGCGCCTAGGCAGGCAGACAGGCCAGGAAGGCAACAAAGTGCAGGCAGGGGGACTATCCGGCCTAAGGCTGCGCTGCAAGGGTTGGAGCCTGGCCAGCTCCTGCTGATCTCCGCTGAGTGGCTGTGGCTGCACAGTAAGGCTGCAGTAACCTAGTCTGGGCTTGTTGCTGCACTGGCTTGCTCAGCTCGCATTCTGAGCTGGCTGGCTTGCCAGAAAGGCTGGTTCTGTTGCTGCAAGGCAGGGCGGGGCAGACCGGGCCAGGCAGACAGAGAGCCAGGCCTCGAGAGAGGCCTGGCTGAGCTGACTGAGCAAGGCTGGCATGGCTGCAGTGGCTGACTGCAAGGGCTGATATGCTCTGGCTTGGCAGCCTGACTTTCTACACTGGCTGACTGGCGGAGCTGACTGGCTGCGTTCGCTGACTGGGCAGGCTTGCTGGCTAGCTGGCTTGCTGGGCTCCCTGAGGGAAGCTTTGGGATGGATCTCTAGGGGCATCGGCTTGTGTTGAGCCTTCCAACGGCGTCTACCTTGATCTCCGTCCTAAGAAAGAAAGACAGAAAAAGAAAGACACACACAAACCCAACTATGCAGCTTCCACCTGAGGAACCGAGACGCGAAAAAAGAACTGAGCGTCACTTGGGATGGTCACAAACTCTCCAACCATACCCACCCCATGTATCTTGGAGTTACACTGGACAGGACACTCTTCTTCAAAAAACACCTGGAGAACACAAAAGCCACGGTCAACACCCACAATAACATCCTGTGAAAACTAGTGAACTCCAAGAGGGGCGCAGACCCACAAACAATCTGTGCAACTGCCATGGCCCTGTCTTTCTCTACAGCAGAGTATGCCTGCTCAAGCTGGAGCCGATCACGTCACACCAAATTGGTCGACACAGCCCTAAATGACACCTGTCGCATCAACACGGGATGCGTCAAGACAACACCTGTCCCGTGCCTTTATGCGCTAGCCGGCACCTCCCCCCGCACATCAGACGACTGTGTATCGCTCAAGATGAATGGAGAACACAGGAGATAGACAGTGAAGTTGGGAATGAACGAAGGAAAGTCTGGAATTAAATGATAGAGAACACCTCACACACACATAGTTTCCTTTTGTGGCTGTTTACATTCGAGGGTCGCCGGTCCTCTCGAACGGAACAGTTTAACGTCATGCCCAGGACGAAAAGATATAGAGAACACCAACATGACAAATAACAGCAGGAAGGCATGGGCCACAATCCACCGTCTTGGCAAAGACCACACCACCCATAATTCACAACGGTCACAGCAAACTCTATTGCATCACAACTGGTGTAGTTATTGGATGGAGCCCGCACACCACCAAAAAATGAAAAACAACATACTATAGTATGCCCTCCGTGACCATGGACTTTAGCCTTTCGCTTTTCTGCGATTTAACCTTTTTTCAAATCCTCAACAATGATGAAGAATCGCGCACTATAGCGTGCCACTTAATGACCTTGACCAATATCAATGACCTTGAGCAGTATAAATTACCTTCAATAAGGCTAGTAAATGACCTTGACCAGTATAAATGACCTTGACAAGTACAAATGACCTTGACCAGTATAAATGACCTTCACCAGTAGAAATGACCGTGACCAGTATATGACTGTGACCAGTATAAATTACCTTCATGAGACTAGTAAATGACCTTGACCAGTGTAAATGACCTTTACAAGACTAGTAAATGATCTTCCCCAGTATAAATGACCTTGACCAGTATGCGGTCCGTGACCATGGACTATAGCCTTTTGCTTTTCCTTGATTTTCACCTTTAAAAAATCCTCAACAATGATGAAGAATCGCGCACAATAGCGCGCCGCTCAATGACCTGAGACCATGGACCAATGAATGAAATACAACACATTTGAGCAGGGCACTGCAGGGAGTTGAACCCCGTTCCGGTAAACCAGAAGTCCGACACCAGTGCCTTAGTTTTTGTGTTGTTGTTCATTTAAAGGTCCAGGTGTGCATACGCATGTGCGCCTGTGCGTGTGTAGGTGCATGTGTGCATGTGTGTGTGCACGCTTCACCACTGTTGGACCCCATGGGGATCAAGGACCTCAGGGAGCCACCCATAATTCACAACGGTCACAGCGAACTCTGTTGCATCACAACTGGTGGCCAACAGTCGTAACCAACACCGCCGCCGACCCAAAGGAGAATACAATCGCACAGTGGTATCAGACCAACCACAATCAGCCAGCTCTCAAACCAAACCCTTCGACCTAGAAGAACTCGAAACTGCAATGGGAAAGTTGAAACCCGGAAAAGCAGCAGGGATTGATGACATACTGGCAGAAATGATACAGCACCTGGAACCTAACGCAAAGACCTGGCTCGTGGGGATGCTGAACACATGCATGGCACAGAAAACCATCCCTTCTGTCTGGAGAAAGGCCAAAGTGGTTGCAATCCCCAAACCTGGCAAAGACCCATCATCCTCAAAGAGCTACCGACCCATTTCCCTCCTCTGCATCACCTACAAGAGAGGCTGCTACTCCAACGCCTCATACCACTCATAGACACCAAGCTGACTAAAGACCAAGCTGGTTTCCGTCCCGTCCTGTGCTGGACAGAGCTCAACCTCACCCAACACATTGAGGATGGGTTTGAGGGAAAACAAATAACTGGAGCAGCAACTGGAGGGCGAAGCAAGCACGCAGGCAGCTTGTGCCTGCCTGCCTTCCTGCCTGCCTTCCTCATGTGGAAGCTGCATAGTTGACTTTGTGTGTGTCTTTCTTTTTCTGTCTGTCTTTCTTAGGATGAAGATCAAGGTAGACGCCGTTGGAAGGCTCAACACAAGCCGATGCCCCTAGAGATCCATCCCAAAGCTTCCCTCAGGGAGTCCAGCAAGCCAGCTAGCCAGCAAGCCCGCCCAGTCAGCCAACGCAGCCAGCCAGCTCCGCCAGTCAGCCAGTGTAGAAAGTCAGGCTGACAAGCCAGAGCATATCAGCCCTTGCAGTCCGCCATTGCAGCCATACCAGCCTTTCTCAGTCAGCTCAGCCAGGCCTCTCTCGAGGCCTGGCTCTCTGTCTGCCTGGCCCGGTCTGCCCTGCCCTGCCTTGCAGCAACAGAACCAGCCTTGCTAGCAAGCCAGCCAGCTCAGAATACGAGCTCAGCAAGCCAGCGCAGCTGGCAAGCACGCAGTTAGTCTTAACCAGTTTCAGACAGGCAGGCCAAGGCAGACAGACAGGAAGACCGAGGCGCCTAGGCAGGCAGACAGGCCAGGAAGGCAACAAAGTGCAGGCAGGGGGACTATCCGGCCTAAGGCTGCGCTGCAAGGGTTGGAGCCTGGCCAGCTCCTGCTGATCTCCGCTGAGTGGCTGTGGCTGCACAGTAAGGCTGCAGTAACCTAGTCTGGGCTTGTTGCTGCACTGGCTTGCTCAGCTCGCATTCTGAGCTGGCTGGCTTGCCAGAAAGGCTGGTTCTGTTGCTGAAAGGCAGGGCGGGGCAGACCGGGCCAGGCGGACAGAGAGCCAGGCCTCGAGAGAGGCCTGGCTGAGCTGACTGAGCAAGGCTGGCATGGCTGCAGTGGCTGACTGCAAGGGCTGATATGCTCTGGCTTGGCAGCCTGACTTTCTACACTGGCTGACTGGCGGAGCTGACTGGCTGCGTTCGCTGACTGGGCAGGCTTGCTGGCTAGCTGGCTTGCTGGGCTCCCTGAGGGAAGCTTTGGGATGGATCTCTAGGGGCATCGGCTTGTGTTGAGCCTTCCAACGGCGTCTACCTTGATCTCCGTCCTAAGAAAGAAAGACAGAAAAAGAAAGACACACACAAACCCAACTATGCAGCTTCCACCTGAGGAACCGAGACGCGAAAAAAGAACTGAGCGTCACTTGGGATGGTCACAAACTCTCCAACCATACCCACCCCATGTATCTTGGAGTTACACTGGACAGGACACTCTTCTTCAAAAAACACCTGGAGAACACAAAAGCCACGGTCAACACCCACAATAACATCCTGTGAAAACTAGTGAACTCCAAGAGGGGCGCAGACCCACAAACAATCTGTGCAACTGCCATGGCCCTGTCTTTCTCTACAGCAGAGTATGCCTGCTCAAGCTGGAGCCGATCACGTCACACCAAATTGGTCGACACAGCCCTAAATGACACCTGTCGCATCAACACGGGATGCGTCAAGACAACACCTGTCCCGTGCCTTTATGCGCTAGCCGGCACCTCCCCCCGCACATCAGACGACTGTGTATCGCTCAAGATGAATGGAGAACACAGGAGATAGACAGTGAAGTTGGGAATGAACGAAGGAAAGTCTGGAATGAAATGATAGAGAACACCTCACACACACATAGTTTCCTTTTGTGGCTGTTTACATTCGAGGGTCGCCGGTCCTCTCGAACGGAACAGTTTAACGTCATGCCCAGGACGAAAAGATATAGAGAACACCAACATGACAAATAACAGCAGGAAGGCATGGGCCACAATCCACCGTCTTGGCAAAGACCACACCACCCATAATTCACAACGGTCACAGCAAACTCTATTGCATCACAACTGGTGTAGTTATTGGATGGAGCCCGCACACCACCAAAAAATGAAAAACAACATACTATAGTATGCCCTCCGTTACCATGGACTTTAGCCTTTCGCTTTTCTGCGATTTAACCTTTTTTCAAATCCTCAACAATGATGAAAAATCGCGCACTATAGCGTGCCACTTAATGACCTTGAACAATATCAATGACCTTGAGCAGTATAAATTACCTTCAATAAGGCTAGTAAATGACCTTGACCAGTATAAATGACCTTGACAAGTACAAATGACCTTGACCAGTATAAATGACCTTCACCAGTAGAAATGACCGTGACCAGTATATGACTGTGACCAGTATAAATTACCTTAATGAGACTAGTAAATGACCTTGACCAGTATAAATGACCTTTATAAGACTAGTAAATGATCTTCCCCAGTATAAATGACCTTGGCCAGTATGCGGTCCGTGACCATGGACTATAGCCTTTTGCTTTTCCTTGATTTTCACCTTTAAAAAATCCTCAACAATGATGAAGAATCGCGCACAATAGCGCGCCGCTCAATGACCTGAGACCATGGACCAATGAATGAAATACAACACATTGAGCAGGGCACTGCAGGGAGTTGAACCCCGTTCCGGTAAACCAGAAGTCTGACACCAGTGCCTTAGTTTTTGTGTTGTTGTTCATTTACAGGTCCAGGTGTGCATACGCATGTGCGCCTGTGCGTGTGTAGGTGCATGTGTGCATGTGTGTGTGCACGCTTCACCACTGTTGGACCCCATGGGGATCAAGGACCTCAGGGAGCCACCCATAATTCACAACGGTCACAGCGAACTCTGTTGCATCACAACTGGTGGCCAACAGTCGTAACCAACACCGCCGCCGACCCAAAGGAGAATACAATCGCACAGTGGTATCAGACCAACCACAATCAGCCAGCTCTCAAACCAAACCCTTCGACCTAGAAGAACTCGAAACTGCAATGGGAAAGTTGAAACCCGGAAAAGCAGCAGGGATTGATGACATACTGGCAGAAATGATACAGCACCTGGAACCTAACGCAAAGACCTGGCTCGTGGGGATGCTGAACACATGCATGGCACAGAAAACCATCCCTTCTGTCTGGAGAAAGGCCAAAGTGGTTGCAATCCCCAAACCTGGCAAAGACCCATCATCCTCAAAGAGCTACCGACCCATTTCCCTCCTCTGCATCACCTACAAGAGAGGCTGCTACTCCAACGCCTCATACCACTCATAGACACCAAGCTGACTAAAGACCAAGGTGGTTTCCGTCCCGTCCTGTGCTGGACAGAGCTCAACCTCACCCAACACATTGAGGATGGGTTTGAGGGAAAACAAATAACTGGAGCAGCAACTGGAGGGCGAAGCAAGCACGCAGGCAGCTTGTGCCTGCCTGCGTGCCTACTGCCTTCCTGCCTGCCTTCCTCATGTGGAAGCTGCATAGTTGACTTTGTGTGTGTCTTTCTTTTTCTGTCTGTCTTTCTTAGGATGAAGATCAAGGTAGACGCCGTTGGAAGGCTCAACACAAGCCGATGCCCCTAGAGATCCATCCCAAAGCTTCCCTCAGGGAGTCCAGCAAGCCAGCTAGCCAGCAAGCCCGCCCAGTCAGCCAACGCAGCCAGCCAGCTCCGCCAGTCAGCCAGTGTAGAAAGTCAGGCTGACAAGCCAGAGCATATCAGCCCTTGCAGTCCGCCATTGCAGCCATACCAGCCTTGCTCAGTCAGCTCAGCCAGGCCTCTCTCGAGGCCTGGCTCTCTGTCTGCCTGGCCCGGTCTGCCCTGCCCTGCCTTGCAGCAACAGAACCAGCCTTGCTAGCAAGCCAGCCAGCTCAGAATACGAGCTCAGCAAGCCAGCGCAGCTGGCAAGCACGCAGTTAGTCTTAACCAGTTTCAGACAGGCAGGCCAAGGCAGACAGACAGGAAGACCGAGGCGCCTAGGCAGGCAGACAGGCCAGGAAGGCAACAAAGTGCAGGCAGGGGGACTATCCGGCCTAAGGCTGCGCTGCAAGGGTTGGAGCCTGGCCAGCTCCTGCTGATCTCCGCTGAGTGGCTGTGGCTGCACAGTAAGGCTGCAGTAACCTAGTCTGGGCTTGTTGCTGCACTGGCTTGCTCAGCTCGCATTCTGAGCTGGCTGGCTTGCCAGAAAGGCTGGTTCTGTTGCTGCAAGGCAGGGCGGGGCAGACCGGGCCAGGCAGACAGAGAGCCAGGCCTCGAGAGAGGCCTGGCTGAGCTGACTGAGCAAGGCTGGCATGGCTGCAGTGGCTGACTGCAAGGGCTGATATGCTCTGGCTTGGCAGCCTGACTTTCTACACTGGCTGACTGGCGGAGCTGACTGGCTGCGTTCGCTGACTGGGCAGGCTTGCTGGCTAGCTGGCTTGCTGGGCTCCCTGAGGGAAGCTTTGGGATGGATCTCTAGGGGCATCGGCTTGTGTTGAGCCTTCCAACGGCGTCTACCTTGATCTCCGTCCTAAGAAAGAAAGACAGAAAAAGAAAGACACACACAAACCCAACTATGCAGCTTCCACCTGAGGAACCGAGACGCGAAAAAAGAACTGAGCGTCACTTGGGATGGTCACAAACTCTCCAACCATACCCACCCCATGTATCTTGGAGTTACACTGGACAGGACACTCTTCTTCAAAAAACACCTGGAGAACACAAAAGCCACGGTCAACACCCACAATAACATCCTGTGAAAACTAGTGAACTCCAAGAGGGGCGCAGACCCACAAACAATCTGTGCAACTGCCATGGCCCTGTCTTTCTCTACAGCAGAGTATGCCTGCTCAAGCTGGAGCCGATCACGTCACACCAAATTGGTCGACACAGCCCTAAATGACACCTGTCGCATCAACACGGGATGCGTCAAGACAACACCTGTCCCGTGCCTTTATGCGCTAGCCGGCACCTCCCCCCGCACATCAGACGACTGTGTATCGCTCAAGATGAATGGAGAACACAGGAGATAGACAGTGAAGTTGGGAATGAACGAAGGAAAGTCTGGAATTAAATGATAGAGAACACCTCACACACACATAGTTTCCTTTTGTGGCTGTTTACATTCGAGGGTCGCCGGTCCTCTCGAACGGAACAGTTTAACGTCATGCCCAGGACGAAAAGATATAGAGAACACCAACATGACAAATAACAGCAGGAAGGCATGGGCCACAATCCACCGTCTTGGCAAAGACCACACCACCCATAATTCACAACGGTCACAGCAAACTCTATTGCATCACAACTGGTGTAGTTATTGGATGGAGCCCGCACACCACCAAAAAATGAAAAACAACATACTATAGTATGCCCTCCGTGACCATGGACTTTAGCCTTTCGCTTTTCTGCGATTTAACCTTTTTTCAAATCCTCAACAATGATGAAGAATCGCGCACTATAGCGTGCCACTTAATGACCTTGACCAATATCAATGACCTTGAGCAGTATAAATTACCTTCAATAAGGCTAGTAAATGACCTTGACCAGTATAAATGACCTTGACAAGTACAAATGACCTTGACCAGTATAAATGACCTTCACCAGTAGAAATGACCGTGACCAGTATATGACTGTGACCAGTATAAATTACCTTCATGAGACTAGTAAATGACCTTGACCAGTGTAAATGACCTTTACAAGACTAGTAAATGATCTTCCCCAGTATAAATGACCTTGACCAGTATGCGGTCCGTGACCATGGACTATAGCCTTTTGCTTTTCCTTGATTTTCACCTTTAAAAAATCCTCAACAATGATGAAGAATCGCGCACAATAGCGCGCCGCTCAATGACCTGAGACCATGGACCAATGAATGAAATACAACACATTTGAGCAGGGCACTGCAGGGAGTTGAACCCCGTTCCGGTAAACCAGAAGTCCGACACCAGTGCCTTAGTTTTTGTGTTGTTGTTCATTTAAAGGTCCAGGTGTGCATACGCATGTGCGCCTGTGCGTGTGTAGGTGCATGTGTGCATGTGTGTGTGCACGCTTCACCACTGTTGGACCCCATGGGGATCAAGGACCTCAGGGAGCCACCCATAATTCACAACGGTCACAGCGAACTCTGTTGCATCACAACTGGTGGCCAACAGTCGTAACCAACACCGCCGCCGACCCAAAGGAGAATACAATCGCACAGTGGTATCAGACCAACCACAATCAGCCAGCTCTCAAACCAAACCCTTCGACCTAGAAGAACTCGAAACTGCAATGGGAAAGTTGAAACCCGGAAAAGCAGCAGGGATTGATGACATACTGGCAGAAATGATACAGCACCTGGAACCTAACGCAAAGACCTGGCTCGTGGGGATGCTGAACACATGCATGGCACAGAAAACCATCCCTTCTGTCTGGAGAAAGGCCAAAGTGGTTGCAATCCCCAAACCTGGCAAAGACCCATCATCCTCAAAGAGCTACCGACCCATTTCCCTCCTCTGCATCACCTACAAGAGAGGCTGCTACTCCAACGCCTCATACCACTCATAGACACCAAGCTGACTAAAGACCAAGCTGGTTTCCGTCCCGTCCTGTGCTGGACAGAGCTCAACCTCACCCAACACATTGAGGATGGGTTTGAGGGAAAACAAATAACTGGAGCAGCAACTGGAGGGCGAAGCAAGCACGCAGGCAGCTTGTGCCTGCCTGCCTTCCTGCCTGCCTTCCTCATGTGGAAGCTGCATAGTTGACTTTGTGTGTGTCTTTCTTTTTCTGTCTGTCTTTCTTAGGATGAAGATCAAGGTAGACGCCGTTGGAAGGCTCAACACAAGCCGATGCCCCTAGAGATCCATCCCAAAGCTTCCCTCAGGGAGTCCAGCAAGCCAGCTAGCCAGCAAGCCCGCCCAGTCAGCCAACGCAGCCAGCCAGCTCCGCCAGTCAGCCAGTGTAGAAAGTCAGGCTGACAAGCCAGAGCATATCAGCCCTTGCAGTCCGCCATTGCAGCCATACCAGCCTTTCTCAGTCAGCTCAGCCAGGCCTCTCTCGAGGCCTGGCTCTCTGTCTGCCTGGCCCGGTCTGCCCTGCCCTGCCTTGCAGCAACAGAACCAGCCTTGCTAGCAAGCCAGCCAGCTCAGAATACGAGCTCAGCAAGCCAGCGCAGCTGGCAAGCACGCAGTTAGTCTTAACCAGTTTCAGACAGGCAGGCCAAGGCAGACAGACAGGAAGACCGAGGCGCCTAGGCAGGCAGACAGGCCAGGAAGGCAACAAAGTGCAGGCAGGGGGACTATCCGGCCTAAGGCTGCGCTGCAAGGGTTGGAGCCTGGCCAGCTCCTGCTGATCTCCGCTGAGTGGCTGTGGCTGCACAGTAAGGCTGCAGTAACCTAGTCTGGGCTTGTTGCTGCACTGGCTTGCTCAGCTCGCATTCTGAGCTGGCTGGCTTGCCAGAAAGGCTGGTTCTGTTGCTGCAAGGCAGGGCGGGGCAGACCGGGCCAGGCAGACAGAGAGCCAGGCCTCGAGAGAGGCCTGGCTGAGCTGACTGAGCAAGGCTGGCATGGCTGCAGTGGCTGACTGCAAGGGCTGATATGCTCTGGCTTGGCAGCCTGACTTTCTACACTGGCTGACTGGCGGAGCTGACTGGCTGCGTTCGCTGACTGGGCAGGCTTGCTGGCTAGCTGGCTTGCTGGGCTCCCTGAGGGAAGCTTTGGGATGGATCTCTAGGGGCATCGGCTTGTGTTGAGCCTTCCAACGGCGTCTACCTTGATCTCCGTCCTAAGAAAGAAAGACAGAAAAAGAAAGACACACAAACCCAACTATGCAGCTTCCACCTGAGGAACCGAGACGCGAAAAAAGAACTGAGCGTCACTTGGGATGGTCACAAACTCTCCAACCATACCCACCCCATGTATCTTGGAGTTACACTGGACAGGACACTCTTCTTCAAAAAACACCTGGAGAACACAAAAGCCACGGTCAACACCCACAATAACATCCTGTGAAAACTAGTGAAATCCAAGAGGGGCGCAGACCCACAAACAATCTGTGCAACTGCCATGGCCCTGTCTTTCTACAGCAGAGTATGCCTGCTCAAGCTGGAGCCGATCACGTCACACCAAATTGGTCGACACAGCCCTAAATGACACCTGTCGCATCAACACGGGATGCGTCAAGACAACACCTGTCCCGTGCCTTTATGCGCTAGCCGGCACCTCCCCCCGCACATCAGACGACTGTGTATCGCTCAAGATGAATGGAGAACACAGGAGATAGACAGTGAAGTTGGGAATGAACGAAGGAAAGTCTGGAATGAAATGATAGAGAACACCTCACACACACATAGTTTCCTTTTGTGGCTGTTTACATTCGAGGGTCGCCGGTCCTCTCGAACGGAACAGTTTAACGTCATGCCCAGGACGAAAGGATATAGAGAACACCAACATGACAAATAACAGCAGGAAGGCATGGGCCACAATCCACCGTCTTGGCAAAGACCACACCACCCATAATTCACAACGGTCACAGCAAACTCTATTGCGTCACAACTGGTGTAGTTATTGGATGGAGATGAAGAATCGCGCACTATAGCGCGCCGCTCAATGACCTGAGACCATGGACCAATGAATGAAATACAACACATTGAGCAGGGCACTGCAGGGAGTTGAACCCCGTTCCGGTAAACCAGAAGTCCGACACCAGCGCCTTAGTTTTTGTGTTGTTGTTCATTTAAAGGTCCATGTGTGCATGTGTGTGTGCACGCTTCAATGGCCACTGTTGGACCCCATGGGGATCAAGGACCTCAGGGAGCCACCCATAATTCACAACGGTCACAGCGAACTCTGTTGCATCACAACTGGTGGCCAACACTCGTAACCAACACCGCCGCCGACACACAGGAGATTACCATTGCACAGTGGCATCAGACCAACCACAATCAGCCAGCCCTCAAACCAAACCCTTCGACCTAGAAGAACTCGAAACTGCAATGGGAAAGTTGAAACCCGGAAAAGCAGCAGGGATTGATGACATACTGGCAGAAATGATACAGCACCTGGAACCTAACGCAAAGACCTGGCTCGTGGGGATGCTGAACACATGCATGGCACAAAAAACCATCCCTTACATGTCTGGAGAAAGGCCAAAGTGGTTGCAATCCCCAAACCTGGCAAAGACCCATCATCCTCAAAGAGCTACCGACCCATTTCCCTCCTCTGCATCACCTACAAGAGAGGCTGCTACTCCAACGCCTCATACCACTCATAGACACCAAGCTGACTAAAGACCAAGGTGGTTTCCGTCCCGTCCTGTGCTGGACAGAGCTCAACCTCACCCAACACATTGAGGATGGGTTTGAGAGAAAACAAATAACTGGAGCAGCAACTGGAGGGCGAAGCAAGCACGCAGGCAGCTTGTGCCTGCCTGCCTTCCTGCCTGCCTTCCTCATGTGGAAGCTGCATAGTTGACTTTGTGTGTGTCTTTCTTTTTCTGTCTGTCTTTCTTAGGATGAAGATCAAGGTAGACGCCGTTGGAAGGCTCAACACAAGCCGATGCCCCTAGAGATCCATCCCAAAGCTTCCCTCAGGGAGTCCAGCAAGCCAGCTAGCCAGCAAGCCCGCCCAGTCAGCCAACGCAGCCAGCCAGCTCCGCCAGTCAGCCAGTGTAGAAAGTCAGGCTGACAAGCCAGAGCATATCAGCCCTTGCAGTCCGCCATTGCAGCCATACCAGCCTTGCTCAGTCAGCTCAGCCAGGCCTCTCTCGAGGCCTGGCTCTCCGTCTGCCTGGCCTGGTCTGCCCTGCCCTGCCTTGCAGCAACAGAACCAGCCTTGCTAGCAAGCCAGCCAGCTCAGAATACGAGCTCAGCAAGCCAGCGCAGCTGGCAAGCACGCAGTTAGTCTTAACCAGTTTCAGACAGGCAGGCCAAGGCAGACAGACAGGAAGACCGAGGCGCCTAGGCAGGCAGACAGGCCAGGAAGGCAACAAAGTGCAGGCAGGGGGACTATCCGGCCTAAGGCTGCGCTGCAAGGGTTGGAGCCTGGCCAGCTCCTGCTGATCTCCGCTGAGTGGCTGTGGCTGCACAGTAAGGCTGCAGTAACCTAGTCTGGGCTTGTTGCTGCACTGGCTTGCTCAGCTCGCATTCTGAGCTGGCTGGCTTGCCAGAAAGGCTGGTTCTGTTGCTGCAAGGCAGGGCGGGGCAGACCGGGCCAGGCAGACAGAGAGCCAGGCCTCGAGAGAGGCCTGGCTGAGCTGACTGAGCAAGGCTGGCATGGCTGCAGTGGCTGACTGCAAGGGCTGATATGCTCTGGCTTGGCAGCCTGACTATCTACACTGGCTGACTGGCGGAGCTGACTGGCTGCGTTCGCTGACTGGGCAGGCTTGCTGGCTAGCTGGCTTGCTGGGCTCCCTGAGGGAAGCTTTGGGATGGATCTCTAGGGGCACCGGCTTGTGTTGAGCCTTCCAACGGCGTCTACCTTGATCTCCGTCCTAAGAAAGAAAGACAGAAAAAGAAAGACACACAAACCCAACTATGCAGCTTCCACCTGAGGAACCGAGACGCGAAAAAAGAACTGAGCGTCACTTGGGATGGTCACAAACTCTCCAACCATACCCACCCCATGTATCTTGGAGTTACACTGGACAGGACACTCTTCTTCAAAAAACACCTGGAGAACACAAAAGCCACGGTCAACACCCACAATAACATCCTGTGAAAACTAGTGAAATCCAAGAGGGGCGCAGACCCACAAACAATCTGTGCAACTGCCATGGCCCTGTCTTTCTACAGCAGAGTATGCCTGCTCAAGCTGGAGCCGATCACGTCACACCAAATTGGTCGACACAGCCCTAAATGACACCTGTCGCATCAACACGGGATGCGTCAAGACAACACCTGTCCCGTGCCTTTATGCGCTAGCCGGCACCTCCCCCCGCACATCAGACGACTGTGTATCGCTCAAGATGAATGGAGAACACAGGAGATAGACAGTGAAGTTGGGAATGAACGAAGGAAAGTCTGGAATTAAATGATAGAGAACACCTCACACACACATAGTTTCCTTTTGTGGCTGTTTACATTCGAGGGTCGCCGGTCCTCTCGAACGGAACAGTTTAACGTCATGCCCAGGACGAAAAGATATAGAGAACACCAACATGACAAATAACAGCAGGAAGGCATGGGCCACAATCCACCGTCTTGGCAAAGACCACACCACCCATAATTCACAACGGTCACAGCAAACTCTATTGCGTCACAACTGGTGTAGTTATTGGATGGAGATGAAGAATCGCGCACTATAGCGCACCGCTCAATGACCTGAGACCATGGACCAATGAATGAAATACAACACATTGAGCAGGGCACTGCAGGGAGTTGAACCCCGTTCCGGTAAACCAGAAGTCCGACACCAGCGCCTTAGTTTTTGTGTTGTTGTTCATTTAAAGGTCCATGTGTGCATGTGTGTGTGCACGCTTCAATGGCCACTGTTGGACCCCATGGGGATCAAGGACCTCAGGGAGCCACCCATAATTCACAACGGTCACAGCGAACTCTGTTGCATCACAACTGGTGGCCAACAGTCGTAACCAACACCGCCGCCGACACACAGGAGATTACCATTGCACAGTGGCATCAGACCAACCACAATCAGCCAGCCCTCAAACCAAACCCTTCGACCTAGAAGAACTCGAAACTGCAATGGGAAAGTTGAAACCCGGAAAAGCAGCAGGGATTGATGACATACTGGCAGAAATGATACAGCACCTGGAACCTAACGCAAAGACCTGGCTCGTGGGGATGCTGAACACATGCATGGCACAGAAAACCATCCCTTCTGTCTGGAGAAAGGCCAAAGTGGTTGCAATCCCCAAACCTGGCAAAGACCCATCATCCTCAAAGAGCTACCGACCCATTTCCCTCCTCTGCATCACCTACAAGAGAGGCTGCTACTCCAACGCCTCATACCACTCATAGACACCAAGCTGACTAAAGACCAAGGTGGTTTCCGTCCCGTCCTGTGCTGGACAGAGCTCAACCTCACCCAACACATTGAGGATGGGTTTGAGAGAAAACAAATAACTGGAGCAGCAACTGGAGGGCGAAGCAAGCACGCAGGCAGCTTGTGCCTGCCTGCGTGCCTGCCTGCCTTCCTCATGTGGAAGCTGCATAGTTGACTTTGTGTGTGTCTTTCTTTTTCTGTCTGTCTTTCTTAGGATGAAGATCAAGGTAGACGCCGTTGGAAGGCTCAACACAAGCCGATGCCCCTAGAGATCCATCCCAAAGCTTCCCTCAGGGAGTCCAGCAAGCCAGCTAGCCAGCAAGCCCGCCCAGTCAGCCAACGCAGCCAGCCAGCTCCGCCAGTCAGCCAGTGTAGAAAGTCAGGCTGACAAGCCAGAGCATATCAGCCCTTGCAGTCCGCCATTGCAGCCATACCAGCCTTGCTCAGTCAGCTCAGCCAGGCCTCTCTCGAGGCCTGGCTCTCTGTCTGCCTGGCCCGGTCTGCCCTGCCCTGCCTTGCAGCAACAGAACCAGCCTTGCTAGCAAGCCAGCCAGCTCAGAATACGAGCTCAGCAAGCCAGCGCAGCTGGCAAGCACGCAGTTAGTCTTAACCAGTTTCAGACAGGCAGGCCAAGGCAGACAGACAGGAAGACCGAGGCGCCTAGGCAGGCAGACAGGCCAGGAAGGCAACAAAGTGCAGGCAGGGGGACTATCCGGCCTAAGGCTGCGCTGCAAGGGTTGGAGCCTGGCCAGCTCCTGCTGATCTCCGCTGAGTGGCTGTGGCTGCACAGTAAGGCTGCAGTAACCTAGTCTGGGCTTGTTGCTGCACTGGCTTGCTCAGCTCGCATTCTGAGCTGGCTGGCTTGCCAGAAAGGCTGGTTCTGTTGCTGCAAGGCAGGGCGGGGCAGACCGGGCCAGGCAGACAGAGAGCCAGGCCTCGAGAGAGGCCTGGCTGAGCTGACTGAGCAAGGCTGGCATGGCTGCAGTGGCTGACTGCAAGGGCTGATATGCTCTGGCTTGGCAGCCTGACTATCTACACTGGCTGACTGGCGGAGCTGACTGGCTGCGTTCGCTGACTGGGCAGGCTTGCTGGCTAGCTGGCTTGCTGGGCTCCCTGAGGGAAGCTTTGGGATGGATCTCTAGGGGCACCGGCTTGTGTTGAGCCTTCCAACGGCGTCTACCTTGATCTCCGTCCTAAGAAAGAAAGACAGAAAAAGAAAGACACACAAACCCAACTATGCAGCTTCCACCTGAGGAACCGAGACGCGAAAAAAGAACTGAGCGTCACTTGGGATGGTCACAAACTCTCCAACCATACCCACCCCATGTATCTTGGAGTTACACTGGACAGGACACTCTTCTTCAAAAAACACCTGGAGAACACAAAAGCCACGGTCAACACCCACAATAACATCCTGTGAAAACTAGTGAAATCCAAGAGGGGCGCAGACCCACAAACAATCTGTGCAACTGCCATGGCCCTGTCTTTCTACAGCAGAGTATGCCTGCTCAAGCTGGAGCCGATCACGTCACACCAAATTGGTCGACACAGCCCTAAATGACACCTGTCGCATCAACACGGGATGCGTCAAGACAACACCTGTCCCGTGCCTTTATGCGCTAGCCGGCACCTCCCCCCGCACATCAGACGACTGTGTATCGCTCAAGATGAATGGAGAACACAGGAGATAGACAGTGAAGTTGGGAATGAACGAAGGAAAGTCTGGAATTAAATGATAGAGAACACCTCACACACACATAGTTTCCTTTTGTGGCTGTTTACATTCGAGGGTCGCCGGTCCTCTCGAACGGAACAGTTTAACGTCATGCCCAGGACGAAAAGATATAGAGAACACCAACATGACAAATAACAGCAGGAAGGCATGGGCCACAATCCACCGTCTTGGCAAAGACCACACCACCCATAATTCACAACGGTCACAGCAAACTCTATTGCGTCACAACTGGTGTAGTTATTGGATGGAGATGAAGAATCGCGCACTATAGCGCGCCGCTCAATGACCTGAGACCATGGACCAATGAATGAAATACAACACATTGAGCAGGGCACTGCAGGGAGTTGAACCCCGTTCCGGTAAACCAGAAGTCCGACACCAGCGCCTTAGTTTTTGTGTTGTTGTTCATTTAAAGGTCCATGTGTGCATGTGTGTGTGCACGCTTCAATGGCCACTGTTGGACCCCATGGGGATCAAGGACCTCAGGGAGCCACCCATAATTCACAACGGTCACAGCGAACTCTGTTGCATCACAACTGGTGGCCAACAGTCGTAACCAACACCGCCGCCGACACACAGGAGATTACCATTGCACAGTGGCATCAGACCAACCACAATCAGCCAGCCCTCAAACCAAACCCTTCGACCTAGAAGAACTCGAAACTGCAATGGGAAAGTTGAAACCCGGAAAAGCAGCAGGGATTGATGACATACTGGCAGAAATGATACAGCACCTGGAACCTAACGCAAAGACCTGGCTCGTGGGGATGCTGAACACATGCATGGCACAGAAAACCATCCCTTCTGTCTGGAGAAAGGCCAAAGTGGTTGCAATCCCCAAACCTGGCAAAGACCCATCATCCTCAAAGAGCTACCGACCCATTTCCCTCCTCTGCATCACCTACAAGAGAGGCTGCTACTCCAACGCCTCATACCACTCATAGACACCAAGCTGACTAAAGACCAAGGTGGTTTCCGTCCCGTCCTGTGCTGGACAGAGCTCAACCTCACCCAACACATTGAGGATGGGTTTGAGAGAAAACAAATAACTGGAGCAGCAACTGGAGGGCGAAGCAAGCACGCAGGCAGCTTGTGCCTGCCTGCCTTCCTGCCTGCCTTCCTCATGTGGAAGCTGCATAGTTGACTTTGTGTGTGTCTTTCTTTTTCTGTCTGTCTTTCTTAGGATGAAGATCAAGGTAGACGCCGTTGGAAGGCTCAACACAAGCCGATGCCCCTAGAGATCCATCCCAAAGCTTCCCTCAGGGAGTCCAGCAAGCCAGCTAGCCAGCAAGCCCGCCCAGTCAGCCAACGCAGCCAGCCAGCTCCGCCAGTCAGCCAGTGTAGAAAGTCAGGCTGACAAGCCAGAGCATATCAGCCCTTGCAGTCCGCCATTGCAGCCATACCAGCCTTGCTCAGTCAGCTCAGCCAGGCCTCTCTCGAGGCCTGGCTCTCTGTCTGCCTGGCCCGGTCTGCCCTGCCCTGCCTTGCAGCAACAGAACCAGCCTTGCTAGCAAGCCAGCCAGCTCAGAATACGAGCTCAGCAAGCCAGCGCAGCTGGCAAGCACGCAGTTAGTCTTAACCAGTTTCAGACAGGCAGGCCAAGGCAGACAGACAGGAAGACCGAGGCGCCTAGGCAGGCAGACAGGCCAGGAAGGCAACAAAGTGCAGGCAGGGGGACTATCCGGCCTAAGGCTGCGCTGCAAGGGTTGGAGCCTGGCCAGCTCCTGCTGATCTCCGCTGAGTGGCTGTGGCTGCACAGTAAGGCTGCAGTAACCTAGTCTGGGCTTGTTGCTGCACTGGCTTGCTCAGCTCGCATTCTGAGCTGGCTGGCTTGCCAGAAAGGCTGGTTCTGTTGCTGCAAGGCAGGGCGGGGCAGACCGGGCCAGGCAGACAGAGAGCCAGGCCTCGAGAGAGGCCTGGCTGAGCTGACTGAGCAAGGCTGGCATGGCTGCAGTGGCTGACTGCAAGGGCTGATATGCTCTGGCTTGGCAGCCTGACTATCTACACTGGCTGACTGGCGGAGCTGACTGGCTGCGTTCGCTGACTGGGCAGGCTTGCTGGCTAGCTGGCTTGCTGGGCTCCCTGAGGGAAGCTTTGGGATGGATCTCTAGGGGCACCGGCTTGTGTTGAGCCTTCCAACGGCGTCTACCTTGATCTCCGTCTTAAGAAGGAAAGACAGAAAAAGAAAGACACACAAACCCAACTATGCAGCTTCCACCTGAGGAACCGAGACGCGAAAAAAGAACTGAGCGTCACTTGGGATGGTCACAAACTCTCCAACCATACCCACCCCATGTATCTTGGAGTTACACTGGACAGGACACTCTTCTTCAAAAAACACCTGGAGAACACAAAAGCCACGGTCAACACCCACAATAACATCCTGTGAAAACTAGTGAAATCCAAGAGGGGCGCAGACCCACAAACAATCTGTGCAACTGCCATGGCCCTGTCTTTCTACAGCAGAGTATGCCTGCTCAAGCTGGAGCCGATCACGTCACACCAAATTGGTCGACACAGCCCTAAATGACACCTGTCGCATCAACACGGGATGCGTCAAGACAACACCTGTCCCGTGCCTTTATGCGCTAGCCGGCACCTCCCCCCGCACATCAGACGACTGTGTATCGCTCAAGATGAATGGAGAACACAGGAGATAGACAGTGAAGTTGGGAATGAACGAAGGAAAGTCTGGAATTAAATGATAGAGAACACCTCACACACACATAGTTTCCTTTTGTGGCTGTTTACATTCGAGGGTCGCCGGTCCTCTCGAACGGAACAGTTTAACGTCATGCCCAGGACGAAAAGATATAGAGAACACCAACATGACAAATAACAGCAGGAAGGCATGGGCCACAATCCACCGTCTTGGCAAAGACCACACCACCCATAATTCACAACGGTCACAGCAAACTCTATTGCGTCACAACTGGTGTAGTTATTGGATGGAGATGAAGAATCGCGCACTATAGCGCGCCGCTCAATGACCTGAGACCATGGACCAATGAATGAAATACAACACATTGAGCAGGGCACTGCAGGGAGTTGAACCCCGTTCCGGTAAACCAGAAGTCCGACACCAGCGCCTTAGTTTTTGTGTTGTTGTTCATTTAAAGGTCCATGTGTGCATGTGTGTGTGCACGCTTCAATGGCCACTGTTGGACCCCATGGGGATCAAGGACCTCAGGTAGCCACCCATAATTCACAACGGTCACAGCGAACTCTGTTGCATCACAACTGGTGGCCAACAGTCGTAACCAACACCGCCGCCGACACACAGGAGATTACCATTGCACAGTGGCATCAGACCAACCACAATCAGCCAGCCCTCAAACCAAACCCTTCGACCTAGAAGAACTCGAAACTGCAATGGGAAAGTTGAAACCCGGAAAAGCAGCAGGGATTGATGACATACTGGCAGAAATGATACAGCACCTGGGACCTAGCACAAAGACCTGGCTCGTGGGGATACTGAATAAATGCATGGCACAGAAAACCATCCCTTCTGTCTGGAGAAAGGCCAAAGTGGTTGCAATCCCCAAACCTGGCAAAGACCCATCATCCTCAAAGAGCTACCGACACATTTCCCTCCTCTGCATCACCTACAAGAGAGGCTGCTACTCCAACGCCTCATACCACTCATAGACACCAAGCTGACTAAAGACCAAGCTGGTTTCCGTCCAGGCCGCTCCTGTGCTGGACAGAGCTCAACCTCACCCAACACATTGAGGATGGGTTTGAGGGAAAACAAATAACTGGAGCAGCATTCAGAGATCTCTCTGCTGCCTACGACACTGTCCAACACCGCACAATGGCCAGGAAAAGCCTCCTCAACAACAGGCGCTTCTATGTCCAGTTAAATGACCAGAGGAGTAAATGGAAAGCCCAAAAGAACAGCCTACCACAAGGTAGCCTGCTCGCCCCCTCCTTTTCAATATCTACACTAATGTCCAGCCACTACCCAAAGTAGTAGTACTGGAATGAAATGATAGAGAACACCTCACACACACACATAGTTTCCTTTCGTGGCTGTTTACATTCGAGGGTCGCCGGTCCTCTCGAACGGAACAGTTTAACGTCATGCCCAGGACGAAAAGATATAGAGAACACCAACATGACAAATAACAGCAGGAAGGCATGAGCCACAATCCACCGTCTTGGCAAAGACCACACCACCCATAATTCACAACAGTCACAGCAAACTCTGTTGCATCACAACTGGTGTAGGTATTGGATGGAGCCCGCACATCACAGGTATAAAAAAAAAAACGTTCTGTATTGAAATACTGACAACGTTTCGATCTATTTGATCTTCATCAGGTCATGTGTACACAAAACATACACTTTTATACTAAGGGAGTGCCCCCATCAACCAATCAAAACACCACATTTTGGTGCCCCTCCCATCACTGCAGGTGTGACACGTCAACCCTGAGTGAGTAGGTGGGGACCCAGACATATTGATGTAAATATAGTCTGTTCAGAAATGTTAGTGCCTCTCATAGAGCTTGTAGGTGATGCAGGAGGGAAATGGGTCGGTAGCTCTTCGGGGATAATGGGTCTTTGCCAGGTTTAGGGATTGCAACCACTTCGGCCTTTTTCCAAACAGAAGGGATGGTTTTCTGTGCTATGCATGTGTTCAGCATCCCCACAAGCCAGGTCCTTGCGTTAGGTCCCAGGTGCTGTATCATTTCTGCCAGTATGCCATCAATCCCTGCTGCTTTTCCGGGTTTCAACTTTCCCATTGCAGTTTCACGTTCTTCTAAGTCGAAGGGTTTGGTTTGAGGGCTGGCTGATTGTGGTTGGTCTGATACCACTGTGCGATGGTATTCTATGTGAGTCGGTGGCGGTGTTGGTTACAACTGTTGGCCACCAGTTGTGACCAAGACCGCCACCGACCCACAGGAGAATACCATCGCACAGTGGTATCAGACCAACCACAATCAGCCAGCCCTCAAACCAAACCCTTCGACCTAGAAGAACTTGAAACTGCAATGGGAAAGTTGAAACCCGGAAAAGCAGCAGGGATTGATGACCTACTGGCAGAAATGTTACAGCACCTGGGACCCAACGCAAAGACCTGGCTTGTGGGGATGCTGAACACATGCATAGCACAGAAAACCATCCCTTCTGTCTGGGAAAAGGCCAAAGTGGTTGCAATCCTTAAACCTGGCAAAGACCCATTATCCACAAAGAGCTACCAACCCATTTCCCTCTGCATCACCTACAAGGCTATATGAGAAGCTGCTACTCCAACGCCTCGTTGCCACTCATAGACACCAAGCTGACTAAAGACCAAGCTGGTTTCCGTCCTGGCCGCTCCTGTGCTGGACAGAGCTCAACCTCACCCAACACATTGATGATGGGTTTGAGGGAAAACAAATAACTGGAGCAGCATTCAGAGATCTCTCTGCTGCCTACGACACTGTCCAACACCGCACAATGGTCAGGAAAAGCCTCCTCAACAACAGGCGCTTCTATGTCCAGTTAAATGACCAGAGGAGTAAATGGAAAGCCCAAAAGAACGGCCTACCACAAGGTAGCCTGCTCGCCCCCTCCTTTTCAATATCTACACAAACGTCCAGCCACTACCCAAAGTAGTAGTACTGGAATGAAATGATAGAGAACACCTCACACACACATAGTTTCCTTTCGTGGCTGTTTACATTCGAGGGTCGCCGGTCCTCTCGAACGGAACAGTTTAACGTCATGCCCAGGACGAAAAGATATAGAGAACACCAACATGACAAATAACAGCAGGAAGGCATTATAAATTACCTTCATGAGACTAGTAAATGACCTTGACCAGTATAAATGACCTTCATAAGACTAGTAAATGATCTTCACCAGTATAAATGACCTTGACCAGTATGTGGTCCGTGACCATGGAATATAGCCTTTTGCTTTTCCTTGATTTTCACCTTTTTTTAAAATCCTCAACAATGATGAAGAATCGCGCACTATAGCGCGCCGCTCAATGACCTCTGAGACCATGGACCAATGAATGAAATACAACACATTGAGCAGGGCACTGCAGGGAGTTGAACCCCGTTCCGGTAAACCAGAAGTCCGACACCAGTGCCTTAGTTTTTGTGTTGTTGTTCATTTAAAGGTCCAGGTGTGCATACGCATGTGCGCCTGTGCGTGTGTAGGTGCATGTGTGCGCACGCTTCAATGACCACTGTTGGACCCAATGGCGATCAAGGACCTCAGGGAGCCACCCATAATTCACAACGGTCACAGTGAACTCTGTTGCATCACAACTGGTGGCCAACAGTCGTAACCAACACCGCCGCCGACCCACAGGAGAATACCATCGCACAGTGGTATCAGACCAACCACAATCAGCCAGCCCTCAAACCAAACCCTTCGACCTAGAAGAACTCGAAACTGCAATGGGAAAGTTGAAACCCGGAAAAGCAGCAGAGATTGATGACATACTGGCAGAAATTATACAGCACCTGGAACCTAACGCAAAGACCTGGCTCGTGAGGATGCTGAATACATGCATGGCACAGAAAACCATCCCTTCTGTCTGGAGAAAGGCCAAAGTGGTTGCAATCCCCAAACCTGGCAAAGACCCATCATCCTCAAAGAGCTACCGACCCATTTCCCTCCTCTGCATCACCTACAAGAGAGGCTGCTACTCCTGTTTACATTCGAGGGTCGCCGGTCCTCTCGAACGGAACAGTTTAACGTCATGTCCAGGACGAAAAGATATAGAGAACACCAACATGACAAATAACAGCAGGAAGGCATGAGCCACAATCCACCGTCTTGGCAAAGACCACACCACCCATAATTCACAACGGTCACAGCAAACTCTGTTGCATCACAACTGGTGTAGGTATTGGATGGAGCCCGCACATCACAGGTATAAAAAAAACGTTCTGTATTGAAATACTGACAACGTTTCGATCTATTTGATCTTCATCAGGTCATGTGTACACAAAACATACACTTTTATACTAAGGGAGTGCCCCCATCAACCAATCAAAACACCACATTTTGGTGCCCCTCCCATCACTGCAGGTGTGACACGTCAACCCTGAGTGAGTAGGTGGGGACCCAGACATATTGATGTAAATATAGTCTGTTCAGAAATGTTAGTGCCTCTCATAGAGCTTGTAGGTGATGCAGGAGGGAAATGGGTCGGTAGCTCTTCGGGGATAATGGGTCTTTGCCAGGTTTAGGGATTGCAACCACTTCGGCCTTTTTCCAAACAGAAGGGATGGTTTTCTGTGCTATGCATGTGTTCAGCATCCCCACAAGCCAGGTCCTTGCGTTAGGTCCCAGGTGCTGTATCATTTCTGCCAGTATGCCATCAATCCCTGCTGCTTTTCCGGGTTTCAACTTTCCCATTGCAGTTTCACGTTCTTCTAAGTCGAAGGGTTTGGTTTGAGGGCTGGCTGATTGTGGTTGGTCTGATACCACTGTGCGATGGTATTCTATGTGAGTCGGTGGCGGTGTTGGTTACAACTGTTGGCCACCAGTTGTGACCAAGACCGCCACCGACCCACAGGAGAATACCATTGCACAGTGGTATCAGACCAAGCACAATCAGCCAGCCCTCAAACCAAACCCTTCGACCTAGAAGAACTTGAAACTGCAATGGGAAAGTTGAAACCCGGAAAAGCAGCAGAGATTGATGACCTACTGGCAGAAATGTTACAGCACCTGGGACCCAACACAAAGACCTGGCTTGTGGGGATGCTGAACACATGCATAGCACAGAAAACCATCCCTTCTGTCTGGGAAAAGGCCAAAGTGGTTGCAATCCTTAAACCTGGCAAAGACCCATTATCCACAAAGAGCTACCGACCCATTTCCCTCTGCATCACCTACAAGGCTATATGAGAAGCTGCTACTCCAACGCCTCGTTGCCACTCATAGATACCAAGCTGACTAAAGACCAAGCTGGTTTCCGTCCCAGCCGCTCCTGTGCTGGACAGAGCTCAACCTCACCCAACACATTGAGGATGGGTTTGAGGGGAAACAAATAACTGGAGCAGCATTCAGAGATCTCTCTGCTGCCTACGACACTGTCCAACACCGCACAATGGTCAGGAAAAGCCTCCTCAACAACAGGCGCTTCTATGTCCAGTTAAATGACCAGAGGAGTAAATGGAAAGCCCAAAAGAACGGCCTCCCACAAGGTAGCGTGCTCGCCCCCCTCCTTTTCAATATCTACACAAACGACCAGCCACTACCCAATGCCTAATGCCAGCATTTCATCTACGCCGACAACCTCTGCATTACGACCCAACAAGCAGACTTCCAGAAGATTGAGTCTGTCCTTGAAAGTGCCCTCCAAGAAATGTCAAGCTACTACAATACAACCACCTGAAACCCAACCCATAGAGAACACCTCACACACACATAATTTCCTTTCGTGGCTGTTTACATTCGAGGGTCGCTGGTACTCTCGAACGGAACAGTTTAACGTCATGCCCAGGACGAAAAGATATAGAGAACACCAACATGACAAATAACAGCAGGAAGGCATGAGCCACAATCCACCGTCTTGGCAAAAACCACAACACCCATAATTCACAACGGTCACAGCAAACTCTGTTGCATCACAACTGGTGTAGGTATTGGATGGAGCCCGCACTTCACAGGTATAAAAAAAACGTTCTGTATTGAAATACTGACAACGTTTCGATCTATTTGATCTTCATCAGGTCATGTGTACACAAAACATACACTTTTATACTAAGGGAGTGCCCCCATCAACCAATCAAAACACCACATTTTGGTACCCCTCCCATCACTGCAGGTGTGACACGTCAACCCTGAGTGAGTAGGTGGGGACCCAGACATATTGATGTAAATATAGTCTGTTCAGAAATGTTAGTGCCTCTCATAGAGCTTGTAGGTGATGCAGGAGGGAAATGGGTCGGTAGCTCTTCGGGGATAATGGGTCTTTGCCAGGTTTAGGGATTGCAACCACTTCGGCCTTTTTCCAAACAGAAGGGATGGTTTTCTGTGCTATGCATGTGTTCAGCATCCCCACAAGCCAGGTCCTTGCGTTAGGTCCCAGGTGCTGTATCATTTCTGCCAGTATGCCATCAATCCCTGCTGCTTTTCCGGGTTTCAACTTTCCCATTGCAGTTTCACGTTCTTCTAAGTCGAAGGGTTTGGTTTGAGGGCTGGCTGATTGTGGTTGGTCTGATACCACTGTGCGATGGTATTCTATGTGAGTCGGTGGCGGTGTTGGTTACAACTGTTGGCCACCAGTTGTGACCAAGACCGCCACCGACCCACAGGAGAATACCATTGCACAGTGGTATCAGACCAAGCACAATCAGCCAGCCCTCAAACCAAACCCTTCGACCTAGAAGAACTTGAAACTGCAATGGGAAAGTTGAAACCCGGAAAAGCAGCAGAGATTGATGACCTACTGGCAGAAATGTTACAGCACCTGGGACCCAACACAAAGACCTGGCTTGTGGGGATGCTGAACACATGCATAGCACAGAAAACCATCCCTTCTGTCTGGGAAAAGGCCAAAGTGGTTGCAATCCTTAAACCTGGCAAAGACCCATTATCCACAAAGAGCTACCGACCCATTTCCCTCTGCATCACCTACAAGGCTATATGAGAAGCTGCTACTCCAACGCCTCGTTGCCACTCATAGATACCAAGCTGACTAAAGACCAAGCTGGTTTCCGTCCCAGCCGCTCCTGTGCTGGACAGAGCTCAACCTCACCCAACACATTGAGGATGGGTTTGAGGGGAAACAAATAACTGGAGCAGCATTCAGAGATCTCTCTGCTGCCTACGACACTGTCAAACACCGCACAATGTTCAGGAAAAGCCTCCTCAACAACAGGCGCTTCTATGTCCAGTTAAATGACCAGAGGAGTAAATGGAAAGCCCAAAAGAACGGCCTCCCACAAGGTAGCGTGCTCGCCCCCCTTCTTTTCAATATCTACACAAACGACCAGCCACTACCCAATGCCTAATGCCAGCATTTCATCTACGCCGACAACCTCTGCATTACGACCCAACAAGCAGACTTCCAGAAGATTGAGTCTGTCCTTGAAAGTGCCCTCCAAGAAATGTCAAGCTACTACAATACAACCACCTGAAACCCAACCCATAGAGAACACCTCACACACACATAATTTCCTTTCGTGGCTGTTTACATTCGAGGGTCGCTGGTACTCTCGAACGGAACAGTTTAACGTCATGCCCAGGACGAAAAGATATAGAGAACACCAACATGACAAATAACAGCAGGAAGGCATGAGCCACAATCCACCGTCTTGGCAAAAACCACACCACCCATAATTCACAACGGTCACAGCAAACTCTGTTGCATCACAACTGGTGTAGGTATTGGATGGAGCCCGCACTTCACAGGTATAAAAAAAACGTTCTGTATTGAAATACTGACAACGTTTCGATCTATTTGATCTTCATCAGGTCATGTGTACACAAAACATACACTTTTATACTAAGGGAGTGCCCCCATCAACCAATCAAAACACCACATTTTGGTACCCCTCCCATCACTGCAGGTGTGACACGTCAACCCTGAGTGAGTAGGTGGGGACCCAGACATATTGATGTAAATATAGTCTGTTCAGAAATGTTAGTGCCTCTCATAGAGCTTGTAGGTGATGCAGGAGGGAAATGGGTCGGTAGCTCTTCGGGGATAATGGGTCTTTGCCAGGTTTAGGGATTGCAACCACTTCGGCCTTTTTCCAAACAGAAGGGATGGTTTTCTGTGCTATGCATGTGTTCAGCATCCCCACAAGCCAGGTCCTTGCGTTAGGTCCCAGGTGCTGTATCATTTCTGCCAGTATGCCATCAATCCCTGCTGCTTTTCCGGGTTTCAACTTTCCCATTGCAGTTTCACGTTCTTCTAAGTCGAAGGGTTTGGTTTGAGGGCTGGCTGATTGTGGTTGGTCTGATACCACTGTGCGATGGTATTCTATGTGAGTCGGTGGCGGTGTTGGTTACAACTGTTGGCCACCAGTTGTGACCAAGACCGCCACCGACCCACAGGAGAATACCATTGTGCAGTGGTATCAGACCAAGCACAATCAGCCAGCCCTCAAACCAAACCCTTCGACCTAGAAGAACTTGAAACTGCAATGGGAAAGTTGAAACCCGGAAAAGCAGCAGGGATTGATGACCTACTGGCAGAAATGTTACAGCACCTGGGACCCAACGCAAAGACCTGGCTTGTGGGGATGCTGAACACATGCATAGCACAGAAAACCATCCCTTCTGTCTGGGAAAAGGCCAAAGTGGTTGCAATCCTTAAACCTGGCAAAGACCCATTATCCACAAAGAGCTACCGACCCATTTCCCTCTGCATCACCTACAAGGCTATATGAGAAGCTGCTACTCCAACGCCTCGTTGCCACTCATAGATACCAAGCTGACTAAAGACCAAGCTGGTTTCCGTCCCAGCCGCTCCTGTGCTGGACAGAGCTCAACCTCACCCAACACATTGAGGATGGGTTTGAGGGGAAACAAATAACTGGAGCAGCATTCAGAGATCTCTCTGCTGCCTACGACACTGTCCAACACCGCACAATGTTCAGGAAAAGCCTCCTCAACAACAGGCGCTTCTATGTCCAGTTAAATGACCAGAGGAGTAAATGGAAAGCCCAAAAGAACGGCCTCCCACAAGGTAGCGTGCTCGCCCCCCTCCTTTTCAATATCTACACAAACGACCAGCCACTACCCAATGCCTAATGCCAGCATTTCATCTACGCCGACAACCTCTGCATTACGACCCAACAAGCAGACTTCCAGAAGATTGAGTCTGTCCTTGAAAGTGCCCTCCAAGAAATGTCAAGCTACTACAATACAACCACCTGAAACCCAACCCATAGAGAACACCTCACACACACATAATTTCCTTTCGTGGCTGTTTACATTCGAGGGTCGCTGGTACTCTCGAACGGAACAGTTTAACGTCATGCCCAGGACGAAAAGATATAGAGAACACCAACATGACAAATAACAGCAGGAAGGCATGAGCCACAATCCACCGTCTTGGCAAAAACCACACCACCCATAATTCACAACGGTCACAGCAAACTCTGTTGCATCACAACTGGTGTAGGTATTGGATGGAGCCCGCACTTCACAGGTATAAAAAAAACGTTCTGTATTGAAATACTGACAACGTTTCGATCTATTTGATCTTCATCAGGTCATGTGTACACAAAACATACACTTTTATACTAAGGGAGTGCCCCCATCAACCAATCAAAACACCACATTTTGGTACCCCTCCCATCACTGCAGGTGTGACACGTCAACCCTGAGTGAGTAGGTGGGGACCCAGACATATTGATGTAAATATAGTCTGTTCAGAAATGTTAGTGCCTCTCATAGAGCTTGTAGGTGATGCAGGAGGGAAATGGGTCGGTAGCTCTTCGGGGATAATGGGTCTTTGCCAGGTTTAGGGATTGCAACCACTTCGGCCTTTTTCCAAACAGAAGGGATGGTTTTCTGTGCTATGCATGTGTTCAGCATCCCCACAAGCCAGGTCCTTGCGTTAGGTCCCAGGTGCTGTATCATTTCTGCCAGTATGCCATCAATCCCTGCTGCTTTTCCGGGTTTCAACTTTCCCATTGCAGTTTCACGTTCTTCTAAGTCGAAGGGTTTGGTTTGAGGGCTGGCTGATTGTGGTTGGTCTGATACCACTGTGCGATGGTATTCTATGTGAGTCGGTGGCGGTGTTGGTTACAACTGTTGGCCACCAGTTGTGACCAAGACCGCCACCGACCCACAGGAGAATACCATTGCGCAGTGGTATCAGACCAAGCACAATCAGCCAGCCCTCAAACCAAACCCTTCGACCTAGAAGAACTTGAAACTGCAATGGGAAAGTTGAAACCCGGAAAAGCAGCAGGGATTGATGACCTACTGGCAGAAATGTTACAGCACCTGGGACCCAACGCAAAGACCTGGCTTGTGGGGATGCTGAACACATGCATAGCACAGAAAACCATCCCTTCTGTCTGGGAAAAGGCCAAAGTGGTTGCAATCCTTAAACCTGGCAAAGACCCATTATCCACAAAGAGCTACCGACCCATTTCCCTCCTCTGCATCACCTAGAAGAGAGGCTGCTACTCCAACGCCTCTTGCCACTCATAGACACCAAGCTGACTAAAGACCAAGCTGGTTTCCGTCCAGGCCGCTCCTGTGCTGGACAGAGCTCAACCTCAACCAACACATTGAGGATGGGTTTGAGGGAAAACAAATAACTGGAGCAGCATTCAGAGATCTCTCTGCTGCCTACGACACTGTCCAACACCGCACAATGGTCAGGAAAAGCCTCCTCAACAACAGGCGCTTCTATGTCCAGTTAAATGACCAGAGGAGTAAATGGAAAGCCCAAAAGAACGGCCTACCACAAGGTAGCCTGCTCGCCCCCTCCTTTTCAATATCTACACAAACGTCCAGCCACTACCCAAAGTAGTAGTACTGGAATTAAATGATAGAGAACACCTCACACACACATAGTTTCCTTTCGTGGCTGTTTACATTCGAGGGTCGCCGGTCCTCTCGAACGGAACAGTTTAACGTCATGCCCAGGACGAAAAGATATAGAGAACACCAACATGACAAATAACAGCAGGAAGGCATGGGCCACAATCCACCGTCTTGGGGAAAAAATAGCTGATCAATAAGCCCCAAACGCGTTGCACTGCGACGCGTTTTGAGCTTGTACATCGGCTATTTTTGCTACAACAGTAATATGCAACGTGGCCCTCTGGAGTGAGAGTGGAAATATAGTCTCTATCGTCAAAGTTGCCCACCCCCATTCTAAACACTACAACATGCAGAGGAGAAGTCATAACAGAACCATCTAAACACTACAGCATGCAGAGGAGAAGTCATAACAGAACCATCTAAACACTACAACATGCAGAGGAGAAGTCATAACAGAACCATCTAAACACTACAACATGCAGAGGAGAAGTCATAACAGAACCATCTAAACACTACAGCATGCAGAGGAGAAGTCATAACAGAACCATCTAAACACTACAGCATGCAGAGGAGAAGTCATAACAGAACCATCTAAACACTACAACATGCAGAGGAGAAGTCATAGCAGAACCATCTAAACACTACAGCATGCAGAGGAGAAGTCATAACAGAACCATCTAAACACTACAGCATGCAGAGGAGAAGTCATAACAGAACCATCTAAATACTACAACATGCAGAGAAGTCATAACAGAACCATCTAAATACTACAGCATGCAGAGGAGAAGTCATAACAGAACCATCTAAACACTACAGCATGCAGAGGGGAAGTCATAACAGAACCATCTAAATACTACAGCATGCAGAGGAGAAGTCATAACAGAACCATCTAAATACTACAGCATGCCGAGGAGAAGTCATAACAGAACCATCTAAACACTACAACATGCAGAGGGGAAGTCATAACAGAACCATCTAAATACTACGACATGCAGTCATAACAGAACCATCTAAACACTACAGCATGCAGAGGAGAAGTCATAACAGAACCATCTAAACACTACAACATGCAGAGGGGAAGTCATAACAGAACCATCTAAATACTACAACATTCAGTCATAACAGAACCATCTAAACACTACAGCATGCAGTCATAACAGAACCATCTAAATACTACAGCATGCAGAGGAGAAGTCATAACAGAACCATCTAAATACTACAGCATGCAGAGGAGAAGTCATAACAGAACCATCTAAATACTACAACATGCAGAGGGGAAGTCATAACAGAACCATCTAAATACTACAACATTCAGTCATAACAGAACCATCTAAACACTACAGCATGCAGTCATAACAGAACCATCTAAACACTACTCTGTTCACCTCTAGTCGATTATTTATTCAGCCACGGACCACCATTGTGAGCATAGAGTATATTAGCCCAAACATTTAGAATCTCGTAGAGGGTTTTTTTCGATTCTGACGAATCTCTCTACGAGAGTCTAAAACACAACCCCCCCCTTTACCGTCGAAAGTTGAACGTTTGTGCCTCAAAATCACTCTTACCTTGTACAAATGCAAAATCTAAGCTGCTTTTAATGTTGCCCCACTTGTTTGTGAGGTGTACGGATTCAGATTAAACACGGAACATGCTTATTTTTCAATAAAAAAGCTATTTTAATCCACTCTGTCTCGGAATCTGGCGGCCATCTTGCTTTTCTCTCCATTGTAAATGCGCAAGAGAACCCTGGCCGCTAGGGGCGCGGGCAATATTCTGTTGCGCCGTTTACCGCATTTACAATGGAGGATTCAGAAACAGAGTGGATTAAAATAGCTTTTTTATTGAAAAATAAGCATGTTCCGTGTTTAATCTGAATCCGTACACCTCACAAACAAGTGGGGCAACATTAAAAGCAGCTTAGATTTTGCATTTGTACAAGGTAAGAGTGATTTTGAGGCACAAACGTTCAACTTTCGACGGTAAAGGGGGGGGTTGTGTTTTAGACTCGTAGAGAGATTCGTCAGAATCGAAAAAAAACCTCTACGAGATTCTAAATGTTTGGGCTAAGAGTATATTATGAATAGAGAAGGCACCCAGAGGAAACCCTGAGGCGAAATGGACATAGTGGCCGAATGAAGGTATTGCAGCCTGGCCCCAAACACATGAACGCGCTGGTCCGTTGACTATCATTGTGCACGTTCACGACGGCAGCACGCTAGCTAGCTAACGAACTAGCGTCCATCCCAGAATGCTCTGTTCCTACTGTGTTGTGTTCATATATGTTACTACTACTACTTTATAAAACCATGATCCAGTAGCCCAATGGTTAAGTCGATGGTATGTGAACATCCGGGCCAGGGTTCACTTCCCAGTCGATGACCGAGTTTATTTTCTTCTTAACAAACACTGTTTGTTTGCATCAAATCGAGGTCCTTTATTCATTCAGTATCTGAGCCACGGGACCACCATTTTTAGGCTCAAATACTGAATGAATAATGGACCTCGACGAGAAAAGCTAAAACAATTGTGCTAGTTTGGTAAGAATGAAGCTAACTCTCAGTCCTCGACGGGGACTCGAACCCGGGCCCTGTTGTCTACTAGGCGCCGAGAGTAACCACTCGGCTACTGGAACACGGTTTTACAGAGTGGCACGAACATACTATATAAACATCACAACAAGTTAACATATAAAGTGATCATAGATGTTTGAACAACAACAACGTTAAGTATTAAATAACATTGAACGTACCTGCTGCTGCGGCGGACACGACGACGACCGACATGGTGACGTGGCAAAACAACACTGAGCAAAACCCCCTCCACGCGTCTCTTCCGTATTTAAGGGGGGCGGCACTTCCTTCCGGGTATGACGTGAGGCCACGCCCGCGAGGACGTGGAGCTTTCTTGATTTGAGGGGGGGCGGCACTTCCTTCCGGGTATGACGTGAGGCCACGCCCGCGAGGACGTGGAGCTTTCTTGATTTGAGGGGGGGCGGCACTTCCTTCCGGGTATGACGTGAGGCCACGCCCGCGAGGACGTGGAGCTTTCTTGAGTAAGACCCGGAAGCGGGTTACGTCACGGCTTATAAATAGTCAATACAGACATGAGTCCCCTTCCAGGCAGCGTCCTCAGTGGTCTAGCGGTTTAGACACCTGACTTTGAATATAACTTTATATAACTTCACGGGTTCAAACCCCTCTGATGTTTTTCTCAATCATTGATTCACAATACCAGAATGCACGTTTAATCATAGTACATAAAGCAGACAGCCCTGTGATTAAACCTTCAGCATTACACTGCAACCCCACTGTGGCTATACCTTTTTATTCACAATGCAAAGTTATTGTACTCCTAATAATATATCATGGTGTAGTCTAGCTCTGGTTTGATTGATTGATTGAAATATTTATTAACAGTTTGTAGAATTACAGTACATTTCAAGCACAAACTCAATACAAAGACTTAACTGTGAGTGGACGACCCAATTAAGCATTACACTTGTTTACAACAGGGTCCACATTGTTCAATTCATCAAAACATTTAGAGACATACAAATAGACACTTCTATGTAGTTTAAAGAACAGAACAGGAATTCATCATATAGGAAGCAAAAAGGGAAAAGATACGTGAGGGGAAAGGGGGGGGGGGGGGGGCGGTGGTCCATAGCTCTAATGGGCATTAGAACTATATGTGCTGTAGTCAGTCAGCACAGTAGATTCATATTTGTTAAAATTGTGCCAAACTGTGTTCAATTAATTGCCTCTTCTGCTACAATAAACAGCAGTTATACTTATTATTGAGACTCAGAGAGCATGTTGACATGAATAGCTTAGCATATCTGTGTTATAATGAATGGGTTTGATTGATTGATTAAATTAATATTTTATAAAAAAATGTAGAAGTAGGCCTACCGTCAAAACAAAATAGGGTGGAAGATGTCATTTGGACCCCCGTCTTTAGGGGGCTCAAGGTTCAGGGACCCCCAGGGACCCCCCGGGACCACCCAGGGACCCCCAAATGGTAACTGTCATTTCTCAACTGTTTTGGACGGGGGTGGGCTCGTTGGAATCGTGTCGCCCCCCTGGGGGCGTCTTTAGGGGGCTCAAGGTTCAGGGACCCCGAGGGACCCCCCGGGACCCCCAAATGGTAACTCTGTCATTTCTCAACCGTTTTGGACGGGGGTGGGCTCGTTGGAATCCCCCCGGGACCCCCCTGGGGGCGTCTTTAGGGGGCTCAAGGTTCAGGGACCCCCCCAGGGACCCCCAAATGGTAACTGTCATTTCTCAACTGTTTTGGACGGGGGTGGTCTCGTTGGAATCGTGTCGCCCCCCTTGGGGGCGTCTTTAGGGGGCTCAAGGTTCAGGGACCCCGAGGTACCCCCCTGGACCCCCCAGGGACCCCCAAATGGTAACTCTGTCATTTCTCAACCGTTTTGGACGGCGGTGGGCTCGTTGTGATTGTGTCGACCCCCTGGGGGCGTCTTTAGGGGGCTCAAGGTTCAGGGACCCCGATGGACCCCCCGGGAACCCCAAATGGTAACTCTGTCATTTCTCAACTGTTTTGGACGGCGGTGGGCTCGTTGGAATTGTGTCGCCCCCCCTGGTGGCGTTTTCAAGGTTTTGGAGGTTCGGGGACCCCCCGGGACCCCTCAGGGACCCCCAAATGGTAACTCTGTCATTTCTCAACCGTTTTGGACGGCTCGTTGTGATTGTGTCGCCCCACTGGGGGCATCTTTGGGGGTCTCAAGGTTCAGGGACCCCCAAATGGTAACTCTGTAATTGTAATTTTCTTTCAAATCTTATTTTTTTTGCTTGCAAATATATTTTTTGATTGCGTTTTTAATTTGTTTGAATTAAAAATAGTTTTTTGTTCTGTTTAGATTTTTTCTCTCTCAAATGTTTTTCTTTTGTTTGGTTAAAAAAGACACAAATGTAACGAAAAGCCATGAAAAACAACATACTATATGGCAGTGTTTCCCAACTTTTTTGTCCCAGGGCACACTTTTTTAAACCATGAAAGACAACATACCATATAGTATATGGTATGTATGTATGGTATTTTTTGCTTTTATCACCTTTCTAAATGCAATGGGATATACACATTTTTATATTTGAATTTTGACTGGTTTTGAATAAATATAATGAGTTAATTGAAGGGACGTAAAAGGCCAGCACAGAAAATATGCTATACACTGAATCTGACATTTGTCAATACAATAAAACAAAGACACAAAGTAACATACTTTATTTTCCATATCAGCTTCCAGGTTTCCAGATACAAAATACAAAAAAGATTGATGCACTCTCAAAAGAGATACATACATCAGGTATAAAGTGTACAGCATGAACTCCTTTCTCAGTTTGTAACATTTCTTCTAGCAGATTCAGCTAGGCTGGTAACAGATTCATTTTACATTGATTAGTGCCGTTGTGAAAGTGCAGCCATCACAAACATTCTACCAAAGTAAATGTACAATCAGATTCAGTAGTTATTAATAACAGACAGGATTATTGATCAGCTAGCAGGGTTACTGCTAGTCGGAGGACTTTCAAGGGGCTACAAACCAGATGGGGCCTTCAGAGACAAGTTCATTCTTGGCTATGATGAGAGCTGTTCTCTTTATAGGAAAAGATCATTATGTCAAAATTCATACTAAAATCTGTCAGTTTAACCGTATGAAATCTGGTATAATATTCTGGGATAAACATTGTGCTATTTTCGGTGAAGAGATTTGGGGTAGATTTCTTGCATATTGTACCGTAGTGGGGCTTTCTGTAGTTGCATTTGCAGTCTCTAGTTATGGTACGGTGGGGGGGAGTGGGGAAGAGGAGACAGTCTCTAGTTATGGTACGGTGGGGGGGGGGGTTAGTGGGGAAGAGGAGACAGTCTCTAGTTATGGTACGGTGGGGGGGGGGGGGAGTGGGGAAGAGGAGACAGTCTCTAGTTATGGTACGGTGGGGGGGGGGGGGGGGGAGTGGGGAAGAGGAGACAGTCTCTAGTTATGGTACGGTGGGGGGGAGTGGGGAAGAGGAGACAGTCTCTAGTTATGGTACGGTGGGGGGGGGGTGAGTGGGGAAGAGGAGACAGTCTCTAGTTATGGTACGGTGGGGGGGGGGGGGGGGGGGAGTGGGGAAGAGGAGACAGTCTCTAGTTATGGTACGGTGGGGGGGGAGTGGGGAAGAGGAGACAGTCTCTAGTTATGGTATGGTGGGGGGGGGGGGAGTGGGGAAGAGGAGACAGTCTCTAGTTATGGTACGGTGGGGGGGGAGTGGGGAAGAGGAGACAGTCTCTAGTTATGGTACGGTGGGGGGGAGTGGGGAAGAGGAGACAGTCTCTAGTTATGGTACGGTGGGGGGGAGAGTGGGGAAGAGGAGACAGTCTCTAGTTATGGTACGGTGGGGGGGGAGTGGGGAAGAGGAGACAGTCTCTAGTTATGGTACGGTGGGGGGGGGTGGGGAAGAGGAGACAGTCTCTAGTTATGGTACGGTGGGGGGGAGTGGGGAAGAGGAGACAGTCTCTAGTTATGGTACGGTGGGGGGGGGAGTGGGGAAGAGGAGACAGTCTCTAGTTATGGTACGGTGGGGGGGAGTGGGGAAGAGGAGACAGTCTCTAGTTATGGTACGGTGGGGGGGGAGTGGGGAAGAGGAGACAGTCTCTAGTTATGGTACGGTGGGGGAGAGTGGGGAAGAGGAGACAGTCTCTAGTTATGGTACGGTGGGGGGGAGTGGGGAAGAGGAGACAGTCTCTAGTTATGGTACGGTGGGGGGGAGTGGGGAAGAGGAGACAGTCTCTAGTTATGGTACGGTGGGGGGGGGGGGGAGTGGGGAAGAGGAGACATTCTCTAGTTATGGTACGGTGGGGGGGGAGTGGGGAAGAGGAGACAGTCTCTAGTTATGGTACGGTGGGGGAGAGTGGGGAAGAGGAGACAGTCTCTAGTTATGGTACGGTGGGGGGGAGTGGGGAAGAGGAGACAGTCTCTAGTTATGGTACGGTGGGGGGGAGAGTGGGGAAGAGGAGACAGTCTCTAGTTATGGTACGGTGGGGGGGAGTGGGGAAGAGGAGACAGTCTCTAGTTATGGTACGGTGGGGGGGGAGTGGGGAAGAGGAGACAGTCTCTAGTTATGGTACGGTGGGGGGGAGTGGGGAAGAGGAGACAGTCTCTAGTTATGGTACGGTGGGGGGGGAGTGGGGAAGAGGAGACAGTCTCTAGTTATGGTACGGTGGGGGGGAGTGGGGAAGAGGAGACAGTCTCTAGTTATGGTACGGTGGGGGGGAGTGGGGAAGAGGAGACAGTCTCTAGTTATGGTACGGTGGGGGGGAGTGGGGAAGAGGAGACAGTCTCTAGTTATGGTACGGTGGGGGGGAGTGGGGAAGAGGAGACAGTCTCTAGTTATGGTACGGTGGGGGGGGGGGAGTGGGGAAGAGGAGACAGTCTCTAGTTATGGTACGGTGGGGGGGGGAGTGGGGAAGAGGAGACAGTCTCTAGTTATGGTACGGTGGGGGGGAGTGGGGAAGAGGAGACAGTCTCTAGTTATGGTACGGTGGGGGGGAGTGGGGAAGAGGAGACAGTCTCTAGTTATGGTACGGTGGGGGGGGGGAGTGGGGAAGAGGAGACAGTCTCTAGTTATGGTACGGTGGGGGGGGGGGGGAGTGGGAAGAGGAGACAGTCTCTAGTTATGGTACGGTGGGGGGGGGAGTGGGGAAGAGGAGACAGTCTCTAGTTATGGTACGGTGGGGGGGGGGGAGTGGGGAAGAGGAGACAGTCTCTAGTTATGGTACGGTGGGGGGGGGGGGGAGTGGGGAAGAGGAGACAGTCTCTAGTTATGGTACGGTGGGGGGGAGTGGGGAAGAGGAGACAGTCTCTAGTTATGGTACGGTGGGGGGGAGTGGGGAAGAGGAGACAGTCTCTAGTTATGGTACGGTGGGGGGGGGGGAGTGGGGAAGAGGAGACAGTCTCTAGTTATGGTACGGTGGGGGGGAGTGGGGAAGAGGAGACAGTCTCTAGTTATGGTACGGTGGGGGGGGGGGGGGGAGTGGGGAAGAGGAGACAGTCTCTAGTTATGGTACGGTGGGGGGGAGTGGGGAAGAGGAGACAGTCTCTAGTTATGGTACGGTGGGGGGGAGTGGGGAAGAGGAGACAGTCTCTAGTTATGGTACGGTTAGGGGGAGTGGGGAAGAGGAGACAGTCTCTAGTTATGGTACGGTGGGGGGGGGAGTGGGGAAGAGGAGACAGTCTCTAGTTATGGTACGGTGGGGGGGGGGAGTGGGGAAGAGGAGACAGTCTCTAGTTATGGTACGGTGGGGGGGGGGAGTGGGGAAGAGGAGACAGTCTCTAGTTATGGTACGGTGGGGGGGGAGTGGGGAAGAGGAGACAGTCTCTAGTTATGGTACGGTGGGGGGGGGAGTGGGGAAGAGGAGACAGTCTCTAGTTATGGTACGGTGGGGGGGAGTGGGGAAGAGGAGACAGTCTCTAGTTATGGTACGGTGGGGGGGAGTGGGGAAGAGGAGACAGTCTCTAGTTATGGTACGGTGGGGGGGGGGGAGTGGGGAAGAGGAGACAGTCTCTAGTTATGGTACGGTGGGGGGGGGGGAGTGGGGAAGAGGAGACAGTCTCTAGTTATGGTACGGTGGGGGGGGGGGGAGTGGGGAAGAGACAGTCTCTAGTTATGGTACGGTGGGGGGGGAGTGGGGAAGAGGAGACAGTCTCTAGTTATGGTACGGTGGGGGGGGGGGAGTGGGGAAGAGGAGACAGTCTCTAGTTATGGTACGGTGGGGGGGGGGGGGGAAGAGGAGACAGTCTCTAGTTATGGTACGGTGGGGGGGAGTGGGGAAGAGGAGACAGTCTCTAGTTATGGTACGGTGGGGGGGAGTGGGGAAGAGGAGACAGTCTCTAGTTATGGTACGGTGGGGGGGAGTGGGGAAGAGGAGACAGTCTCTAGTTATGGTACGGTGGGGGGGAGTGGGGAAGAGGAGACAGTCTCTAGTTATGGTACGGTGGGGGGGGAGTGGGGAAGAGGAGACAGTCTCTAGTTATGGTACGGTGGGGGGGAGTGGGGAAGAGGAGACAGTCTCTAGTTATGGTACGGTGGGGGGGAGTGGGGAAGAGGAGACAGTCTCTAGTTATGGTACGGTGGGGGGGAGTGGGGAAGAGGAGAGCCCAGCAGAAGGGTGAAATTAGCCATCTATCCCATTGGCTTATAGTTATAGGCTAGCCAATCATGAAAATCTCGCTACTACATGGCTACTAGAGCTTTTTATCAGCTCTGCAAGCTGATAAAAAGGAGAATTAGAGCCCTTGAGACCCCAAGTCAACCCATTTTTATGTATTTTTAAAAATTTTAAAATACATTGAAAGAATCATTTTGGTCTACTTTTAAATTCAGATTACATTATGGGTCACGGCCACCAATTTTTCTCCTGTCCTCATCAAAAGACTGTGGTGGTAACCACTAACCACGATTAAAAATATATATTTATTTAAAATAAAATCTTATCAGTTGATCAAATTAACAACAACCTTTCTATAAATGGCTACAGTGGCGGTTACAGTCAAAATGTTCATATGCATATACAGCTTTTCTTTTTTTTTTAACCCAGAAGTATTTGGTCACCTAGGTCCTGTTTTAAAGTGAAATTAATTGTTCACTCAGTCACACAACACTTTGAAGTATCAAGATAGCTTATAAAATGATTGCATTGTTACATACTGTATAATAAAACCGCACAGTATAATATATTTAACTAAATGTACCATTATTGTACCATATTCCATTTGTTTTGACAGCTCAAGATTGACATGGTAAATTCTGAATAAGTAAAAGGTGTTATTGTCCTGAAAACAATACACTCATAATTTAAATACAGCAGTAAACATTTCTAGTAATTATTATACCTTTATACTTTGTTGTCTCATTCCAAATTATTGTTATCTCTCAGAGGATATTGCAGGACGTAAAACGTGTTTAACATTAGCTAGTAAAGAATGAGCTACAAATGGAATGTGCAAAATTGTGGAAAATATATTTCGACATTCTTAAAATTAGCATGAAAAGTACACATATACAGTATACACTTTAAGATCAATATTCCTGCTGTAACACTGTATAGAATTATTCCAAGTGTGTTCAGTGTTTCAATGTACACACCAATAGAGTAATACGGTATATGTCAACTGTTACCTGAGAAAGGTAAGTCTACCTCAAAATATATCTTTGCTGTTGAGAGTGAATACGGTTAGAAAAGTTGCTTTCACAATTATGATCTACTTGCATCAAGTAATAATTAATGTGTTGGATTACATTAACAAACTATCCTCAGCACGGTACTTAAAGTGTGTTTTGAATTACGGTTTTGTATAAAATATGAAGTGAAATGAATGATATTTCTAGTCCAGTTTAAAATCTGATTTGATCACTATTACTGTATCTAATATCTAGTCAGTATTTTAACTCAGGCCCGCCATTAGCGTGAATTTGCGTCATTGGCGTTAGTCTGGCCCAACGCCATTGGCGTAGATTCACGGCGCTCGTTAATTAACGAATTAGTCAATCCTGTAATCTATGAAACGTATGAAATGGAAACATTTCTCCTCAGAGAGGAAACCATTTCAAATTGTGAATCAGCAGTGCTTAGTTTTGTCAGGACTCAATTTGAGAATAACGTACTTTATACCAATATAGATGGACGAAATCTATACAGTGCCTTAAAAAACAAAAACAAAAGTGTCAATATTCTTAGAAAAGAAACGGACGGCATTGTCGTTCAATACCCCTTTTCTGAGTAATTAAGCATTCACCTGCTTTTTGCATTGTCTAATCTGATCACTAGAGGGTCAGATTACAGTACTCGCATAACTTGAAATCACCATCCTTTGCAAAGAATGACAGCAATTTGTGTGTGTGTGTGTGTGTGTGTGTGTGTGTGTGTGTGTGTGTGTGTGTACGCCATCACTAGCTGTTCCCACCAAATGATCCTCGTCTAGCCTGCAGGCTCAAGGAGCTGTTACAGCTCTCGGAGTAGCTGATGCCTATTTTTGTATGCTGAAAAACAATACAAAACAAAACAACTGTCATGATCACGCCAAGACATATTTACGTTATACATTAGCTTATGACTGGATGGATGGCAGGACAAATAATGGATAGATAGTTTTGCTCACCTGTGCACTCTCCTGACTTTCTCTGGGTCCAACATTCAACACATTCAGAGAGTTGGCCCTCTTCATTCTGGAAAGCAAATATATATTTTATCAGAAGGAGGGACTATTACTATTTAGTACAGTAAATGTTAACAAAGCATGAAGCAAGGCAACAGACGGTGGTCATACATCGACCTATTTGACCTTATATCTTTGCTTTTTTTTTTTACCCAGTATTCATGGAGCTGGTTTCCTGTGTCCCAACTCCTTTGAGCTTGCGGACCAGCTTCTCGCTGCTGCGTCGTATGGATTCCCTGAGCTTAGTGAATGAGCCGCTGCGCTTCAGGGTGCCCAGCCCGTCCTCCGAACTGGACCACGTAGGACGACCGTCACCTACAGGACAAATACATGGACAAAGTGAATGATAGACAGGCTGCTCGCGCACACACACACGCACACACACACACACACACACACACACACACACACACACACACACACACACACACACACACACACACACACACACACACACACAGACAGATTGAAAGAATTTTTACCTTCAACAGATCCAAACTCTTTTTCGTGTGCTCTTGTCAGAATTTCTTTGTAGAGAGATTCAGCCTGCCTATACTTCCCTTGCTTCAGGTAGCATGATGCCTTGATGGAGAAAGATATAATTATTTTTTTATCCTTTGAGAGACACACACACACAGGTATTTGTGTGAGTGGCCGAGTCTGCCGTTGTCTTGTAGGTGCAAACAACACAGGTATCAGGATCAATATTGAACATTATTTATAATTCATTACAATGACCTGTGCATTAATTGTCCCATAGTGGTGACTAAGTGAGCAGCTTACAATGACCATTTGCTTGGTTGTCAACATTTACACAAAATATCTGCTCTGATCTTGTCGTTCTGGCTAAGAGCATCTACTAAATACCAAAATTGAACATTTACAATTACATTGTATTAATGATTTTCTTGTTCCTACAATGCATTTTCTGTTTCCACTTTTCCTGTTAAATAATGGTTCATAATTCTGTGTACACGGTAAATTGTCCCTTTCAGTTGGGTTGGTTCAGTCCATTCTGTTGCACCCACCAGGTTGTTCTTGGTCTTGGCTACATTGGCGTCATCTGGTCCCAGGCGGCTCTGGTAGATGTGTAGGGCCCGTTCATAGTACTGCTCCACCTCCTGGTACTTTCCTTGGTTCTGACACAGTAGGGCCAGGTTGTTTAGTTGCTTTGCAACATCTGGGTGGTCAGTGCCAAGGACCTATAGGTACATTTCAGATAGAACAAGTTAGTTGCACTAATAAAACATATTGTTGCTGTCGGGCAGAAACCTCATGTTAGCTTTCTGTGTTTTTCTGTAAATTAATGTCCTACTTGATCATACTACAGCGTCACATCACACGCAAGCATCAAAAGTAGTAGATCTACAAGCTCAAAACTCTGGGCGAAGTTTTGAAATATTTTACAATTTTATTTTACTATTTTAATCCAATTAACCCATTTTGGGCCGGAACCCCTTTTGGTGTTAGCATTATGTTATGCTTTAGCTATTGAAAAATGGCAGATCTACAAGCTCATAGCGTGCCACCGAGTGGCACGCTACGAGCTTGTACGTCTGCTATTTTTGAAAAATCAAAGAACCACTGACATAGAAACATAGCTTTTTCAGAAAACAGCTCTCTTACAGAGTGTTTTATTACCTTCTCTCGGATCTCCAGAGCTCTCTTACAGAGTGGTTCGGCTTCCATATATTTCCCTCTCTTCCCATAAAGCACCGCTAGGTTGTTCAGTGTTGCTGCCACCTGTAGACAGACACAAATAAATGGATGCACAAAATGAATGCACACACACCCTCAGTGAGGTTGATTTAGACCAGGGGTACTCTAAATATAATTCTGAAGGGTCCACCAGGAACATTTTCAATAAGACAAAGGTCCATAAGACCAGTCATATAAGGCCCATTACATCCATCTAAAAAAATAATTGTCATGTTGGTTTCATGTAATTTAATAAAATAAATTTAATAAAGACATTTGGACCATGTTTACAATGAAAATTACAGAATGTGCCTGAAAATATCAACGTGAATGTCAAGTGGAGACGGCTTGTTGCATAACAATAGCATCTCTTAGATAATACAAATAATACATTAGGAAAATGTAATAATTAGCTATAATCGATTTGAGGATCACTGATGTAAACGATTCTCAGAAACCTTTACAGTTCATATACTACGTCATTCTGAGCATTATGGACTACAGTATTTACAGATCTTCAAATATTTCCTGATAGATGGCAGTAGGTGTGATTGATTGACTGAAAATGTTATAAACATATTGCAGAATGGGACCAGTCCAAGGAAGGTACAGGTCAATACAAAATCTGCAAAGAGGATGAAACCAGAAAAAAGACTAAGACTAAGACTTGTTTACATCAGGGTCCTCTGATCCATCTTTAGCTATTGAAAAATAGCAGATCTACAAGCTCATAGCGCGCCACCGAGTGGCGCGCTACGAGCTTGTAGGTCTGCTATTTTTGAAAAAGATCGAAGAACGACTGACATTTTTAGAATCTGATCTCAGGTCAGAATGGGTTCATCAGACCAGTGTGTGTCCAGTGGAAACCTCGTATGAATCTGATCTCAGGTCAGAATGGGTTAATCAAAGGTGTGAGTGTTGGGGTGGATAACCTACAGCTGGATGGTCCATTCCTAGTGTTTTCTCTCTGATCGCCAGAGCATCGTTCAGGAGGTTTGCTGCCTCTTTGTACTTGTTCTGGTCCCTGCAGGAAACAGACACAAACATGGCACGTGAACACATAGACATCAAAGGGGGCTTGAGACCCTGCCCTTTTACCCGTCTGTAAAAAAAAACTGCCCTCTCCAGACCATGAATGAATGCAGCCTCACCTGTAAACCAGTGCTAGTATGTTTAGCATGGTGGCTACATCTGGGTGGCTGTGTCCTGAGGACTTCTCCAGGTCTTCCAGGGCCTGTTGAAATGTTATTATTTTTAAATGTAGGATATATTTTGACATGTATATCATAATTATGTCCGAAACCGTTACTTTTCAGGATTCAAATTCTGAAGAAAGGAGTCCTTATGCACACTTACGGGGGACAGGTGTGTCGGATAAATGAATTGGAAGAGCAGGAAAAAACTGGAATCCCTGCACACTGTCTTCACTTACAGAATTTTATTTAAGCAATATTTCGGTCGGTGAGACCTTCATCGGGCAAGGATTCAAATTCAAAAATAGCAAAAGTACTGCCAAAATTAAAATGTATACATTATGTATACATGTATACATAATGTATACATGTATACATAATGTATAAATGTATACATTATTGAACTCAACTGACTTGAATGTGAACATATAAAAAACCTGGGACACACCTGTTTGCAAAGTGGCACCGCCACCTCGTAGCGTCCCTGAGAAGCGTACTGAATGACCAGGTTGTGTAGGGTTCTGAGACGGGCCGGGATCTCATACCCTCCCTGCTGCGCTGCTGCCACGGCACTGCTTTGGTGGGGCTGTGACACTGAACCAGGACAGAAGATGGAAGGGGATGAACACGGCACTGCTTTGGTGGGGCTGTGACACTGAACCAGGACAGAAGATGGAAGGGGATGAACACGGCACTGCTTTGGTGGGGCTGTGACACTGAACCAGGACAGAAGATGGAAGGGGATGAACACGGCACTGTACAGAGAAACACCCGCACAAACATGCAGGTATTTCCTACCAAACGGTTATCAAATAATAATAATATCAGTATGTCACTGGGCTAAAAGTGTAAGTTTTTTAGAGGTCTAAGCTCTATAGCCGTCTAATAGACGTCTAATAGACGTTGACTGCTAGACTTCCCGTCTAATCTTAGCCCCTTAAATAACCACTATTCGTTTGTTTAAAACTAGTCTATATTTTAGACGTCAGAGTCTAGACGTTGTTTAGACATATAGTAAACGTCTAGATAGTAAAGGCTACTCATACTAAATAGACTTTTAAACAATATCTACTCAATATATACACTATGCATTTAAATATATATAATTATTCACAAGAAAGCAGTATTAATCCAAAAGCTCCACGTATTGTTGACCCAAATTACCTTGATGCAATCCCAGGATGTTCTGACAATTTGGTTAGCTTGGTTTCAGTTTAACACTCATGTCATGTTTATTTTATAGTCAGGAGGCCTGCACATGCCCAGTGCCAGAACGTAGGCTCACTGTGTGCGTGCGTGCCTCCATGTCTGTCTAACAAGTATAGACCAGGCAGGGATACACATTAGCACAGGCCTATTCTAAAAGAAACATTTAAGAACAACTGAAAAGTAGGGCCTGCATAATGTGCAGTTTCACCCACTTAGTAGATTATTCCTCAGCACATGTAACAGCAATGCTCAAAATGTGACATCACTACAGTAATTGTCCCTAGGTCTTGTGAAGAGCTGTTGCCTCCAATATTCCTTTCCATCATGAGAGCATTCATAAAGTATTGAGAGACTAAACTCCACTGTGTGAGCAGTGGCTCTCAAAGTGGGGTTCAGGGACCCGCAGGAGATCTTGAATGTGTTCCAGGTGGTCCCCAACAATACGAGTTAGTTCATCCACTTTAACCCTATATACATCGGATATGTGAAAGCTTATCGATCGTCAAGCTCACAACGTTGTAGATCTTCCTTTTTTTCTTTTTCATTCAATTTGTATTTGTTTTCTGATCAGGCAAAAACACAGTATAATAATTTCAAAGTATACAAAATTGAACTCAAAACACTCACACACACACACACACACACACACACACACAAAACCCCATCCTATTCACAGAATAATCAACCCACAACACATCCATTACATCACCGGGTCAGTAAGTCTCTCAGGTCTGATATTAGGTCTGTCCACATTGAAATTGTGCCCTCTTGGGCCTGATTAATCCTTGCCGATGACAGTTCCAGATAAGCAATGTCCAGAAAGCTTCGCAGCCAATGTGTTTTTGAAACATAATGTGGGGGATTCCAGCGTTGGGCTATGATCTTTTTGGCTGCGTAGATCTGCCATTTTTAAATATACTGTATGATGTAAAAGTTTTGTAGCATTTCAAAAACACTATTCTTGTATGTATGTATCTTGTATGTACAGTATGTATCTTGTATGTATAGCACAACATATTGTCAGATGGTCCGTGGCCAATTGAATATGTAAAAAAAAAGACTGATCTTCAAGCTATAAAAAAAAAATAAAAAAAAGAAAGTCCTGTATGGGGTCTCTGGGGTCTCTAGCACAAGATATTGTCAGATGGGGATCCGTGGCCAATTCATTTGGGGGTCCTTGACATAAAAACAGTTTGAGCCACTGATACAGAGAGTGGCTTACTGACACTGAGAAACTATGACAGGCAGGACAAAACAACTTGAGACGCAGTCAAATGGCAATGTAATTACTCACTCTGCGACTGTTCCTCCTCCTCGGTAGGAAAGAGGTCATCTAGAGATTCTTTTGTGGAGGAGGTGTCCTTATCATCCTGTTGAAGAAAAGAAACAAACTCCACTTCGTCATCACAATTCAGTAACAATAAACCAGCTCATTTTATGCATGCTTCTATGCATCTACAGTGTATGCTATGCATAGGCGACTGTGGCTCAGGAGGTAGAGCAGGTCGTCCAATGATCCATGGGTCGGTGGTTCGAATCCCGGCTCCTCCTGTCTACATGTCAAAGTGTCCTTGGGCAAGACACTGAACCCCAAATTGCTCCCGATGTGCTGGTTGGTACCTTGCATGGCTTCCGCCGCAATCGGTGTATGAATGTGTGTGTGAATGGGTGAATGTAATGCACAATCTATGTAAAGCGCCTTGGATAAAGGCGCTATATAAATGCACCATTTACCATTTACCATGCTTGTTTAAGACGGACAGACAGACAGATATTCTCAGTATGGCTTGTGTAGTAAACTCGTAATATTGGTGCAAACTAGGCTTAGGCCCATAATATTCTATAATCAAACATTTTTAAATGTATAATCATCTTAAAGTGCGTACGACATAAATCTATAATATAGGATCAAACTAATCATGTTGTCTGTCTCACCAGTGGTGGTTCGTCCTGGTCATATTTGCGAATGGAAGACATGAACTGGAGGTGTCTGTTGTTTTCCTCCAGGGTGACCAGCTCCTGTTCTCTCTCCTGTAGATGCTGCTGGGTTCCAGCCAGCTCATCTCTCAGCCACTGGTTCTCCTGACACAGCCGACGCACCTGAAGAGGAAGAGATTTTATTTATTTTTTTAAACCTTTATTTACAGAGAATGCCCACAGAGGAGCCTCAGGTGACAAGAAAGAGGGAGTGATATGTTATCTGTTTTTAACACTTAAAAGGTGTAGTTCACCCAAGAAGTAGGTCGGGCGGGAACCCCTTTTGGTGTTTTAAACATTATGTTATAATTTAGCTATTGAAAAATAGCAGATCTACAAGCTCATAGCGCTACGAGCTTGTAGGTCTGCTATTTTTGAAAAATCATAAAAATATTTATTTCAGAAAACTGGAGGATTTAAAAGATATTTTTCTAATTTTGAAGTCAGGCCTGAATGGATAATTGTCGGTATCAGCCGGTAACACACGGGAGTCTGTCCCCGTAACAATGCGCTAGAACCCTGGGAGATGGATTGCTGAGGTGGAGCGCCACACCTACCATCAGCTCCCAGTACTTCCAGCATGACTTGATGCACCCAAGCCGTGCTACTCATACGCCGAGTTGGCGAGATCAAAACCATGAACTTGTGGTCCAAAGACGAGCTACTGAGCTAGTTCACCCAAAAAAGTGACTTATTTCAGGGTTCAATCTCTCTTCTTAGAACAGAGAGAAGCAGTGTATTGTTAAAGGCATGTGAAACAAAGTTTTCATCTGTTTTTTTAAAGTGAGAGAGGCTTTTTCATCCAAAAGTCTAAAGAGATTCCTCTTTGACAGTGAAAAGGGTACATTCAAAGAATGGAAAGAGAACTATGCGTTCATCCTACCAGGTTTCATCAATGGAAAGCCATTGCTGTCGATATCCTACCTAGTTGTGGTCAAAGGTTTACATACACTTGTCATGGCAGTCTTGACTTTCCAATAATTTCTACAACTCTTATTTTTCTGCGATAAGAGTGTTTGGAGCAAATACTTCATTGTCACACAAAAAAAATCTTTTTTTTTGTATGGAGAACCAGGATGACTGGAAGCGACGATGGAGGGCTCGTCTATGGACGACCTAGATAAGAGAGACTTTCTGAAAATGTGATCAAATTTGCTGGGTCACAAATATACATGCAGCAATGCTAATATTCGGTTACATGTCCCTTGGGAACTTTCAAATCAATCAGATTCTTCCATTTCTATTTTCTCACCTGTGCACGGAGCTTCTGTTTCTCTGCTTCAAGAGAACTCAGGTGGGCTGACAGTGCCATCATGACCTGGAGGGCGGAGACAGTGCATGTAGTGAGGGAGGGCAAACAGCCTATAGAGAAACCTTTTAGTTTGAGAAAGTAATGCACAAGAACAACCATGGATAGTGGACACTCAAAAGAGTTTAGTCTGAAACTTGTTTGATATCAAGTCAACTTGTTTTTTAAAGGGAAATGATCTGAAACAGGTAGAGATTATGTCTTCTGTTTAGTAATGTGCTATAAACTAGAGAGACATAGGGAGGACAATGATAATGGGAGCAGTGAAAGAGATGGGTACAGACCAGGGGGGCAGTCAGCCAGATATTTCGTGAAGCCTCATTTGAAATCGGTAGTTCATATAATGGCCTGTTGTGGCGCTGGACTGGACCCAAAAAGCCCCATAGCTCCATAGAGGCCCATGTATTTTGGCCCAACTTCACCTAGACTGTATTACCTTAATAAACATGGTCATGAATACTTTCTTCTTCCAGTCACTAGTTTAAAGTCTCATTTCTAATGTCATAATATTCTTTTTGGAAAATTATGGTCCCATTAATTAAAATAATGACCATAAAGTTGCGTATGTTCTGAGGGGCGTGGCTACCGTTACCGTCTATGATCGGGATTCCCCTCCCACTCAAGAGTCTACTCCTCCCACTCGAGTCAAAATAAAAACCAACGGAGAAGAAGGGGGGAAGTCCCGCCTCGTTGTCTGGGCAGCCAATGGCCAGCTGGACCCAAACGGAGCCAGCCAATGGCCAGCTGGTACCAAACGGATCTAGAAAGATGGCGACTTACATCAGGAATTAGCATATTATTACAGGCTTCATTTTACGTTCATGTTAGACCCGGGGAACGCTTTGTCCATATTTTTTACAGTCTATGGTACAGACAGACCAATGACTATTCTAATGGTCTTCTAAACTATTCATTCTAATCCATTACAAGAAATGTATTCTACTGTAGTAAAGAGATCTGCTGTTGGCTCTTGGCCTCTTGGCCCCTTTCCGCTGTGTCTATTATTCAGTTGTGCTGTTCGATTCTGTTCCCTCTTTACCTGGGCCTCCCCCAGTCCCAGCTCTATCCTCTCCAGTGACTGGCTGATGATGCAGCTTTTCTCTTGTTCCACACTGCCGCTTTCTGCCGCTGATCTGTCTTCCATCGCACCCTGCAGTTTGTCCAGCAGAGTGCGGTTTTCTCCTCTCAGCGCCTCCAGCCCAGCTATCACCTGCTGTGTGCTGCAGAGGAGTTCTTCACCGGATAACATGGTTCAGCGTCTAGAGTTCCTCTTCTGACCTGGAGATCGGTATGAATGAAGTACGGTAGTAGCATTAGTACCAGTAGAAGCAGTCGTAATAACAAACAGAACCCTTATCCCCCTTAACGCAAAAGGAATTGTTTGAACCTTCTTGGACTAACATTGGCAAGTGAAGGGTCACACTCAAGAGTTTTTCTTATTTCTCCATAGGCCTTAAAATGGAAACAATCATCTTGGCTGCGGCTTGCTACATAGAACAATACATTGCATATTGTCGCTGTCAGCAGAAACCTCCTATCTTCATATTCTTAATAACTTAAACGAACTTAAATAAATGAACACCTTACCTAATTGATCATACTAGACTAGTTTAACCCATTCTGACCGGGCACCCATTTTGGTGTCAGCTTCATGTTATGCTTTAGCTATTTAAAAATAGCAGATCTACAAGCTCATATCGCGCCACCGAGTGGCGCGATACGAGCTTGTAGGTCTGCTATTTTTGAAAAGAATCGAAGAATGGGTTCGTCAGACCGGCGTGTGTCCAGTGGAAACCTCGTATGAATCTGATCTCAGGTCAGAATGGGTTAAAGCTCGTTGGATGCGTGACTTTTAGTGACATTTAGTACGTTGTTGGGGCCCGCAGGCTGGACTTCAGACATTCAGACATCTTCACGACTGGATTACTGTAACTCACTGTACTCTGGTATGAGCAAAAAAAACAACACGAGAAAACGTGAACATATCACACCGATTTTAGCTAGTCTTCACTGGCTCCCTGTAAGCTACAGAATTGATTTTAAGATTTTATTAATTACTTTTAAAGCTCTACATGGCCTAGCTCCCATTTATTTAAGAGATTTGCTGAAACCCCATAACCCTGTGCGCTCCCTTAGGTCATCGGGGAGGGCCCTCCTAGTTCCTCCTGCAACGCGTCTGGTCACTCGGGGTGGCCGGGCCTTTGCGGCTCGGGCACCTTTGCTCTGGAACTCCCTGCCTTTGGCCCTTAGATTAGCAGAATCAGTGCCTTCTTTTAAAACGCTTTTAAAAACACATCTGTATGCCAAGTGTTTTTCCTAATATTGTTTTTATTGTTTTATTGACCTGTTATTTTCTTCATGCTTTATTATATCTGTTGTCCTGATGTTTTGTTGTTTTTATGATTACTGTTTTTATAACTTGTCTGTAAAGCACTTTGTAACTATACGTTTGGAAAGGTGCTATACAAATAAAATTCATTCATTCATCACTCTACTAGAGCAGTAGAGCGTCACACAAAAGTATCAAATGTAGCAGATCTACAAGCTTGAAACTGCGCAAGGTGACACGTTTTCAGCTTGTCGATCTGCTACTTTTGCTGTCTTTAAATTTGTATCCTAAAAAGTTACCGACAGAGACAATAATGTATTATTAAGTTTAGACAATCACGGGGGAAAGTAAGTGAATGTCAATTTAGTATATCCTGCTCTTCATCAGATTTGTTAAACCTAATGTACCCAGCCCGCTTCCAGTACCATCTGTGGTTCAGAACAATGTAACAAAAATGAATAATGGGGCCCAGGCCGTAGCGTAACGGTCTGGGCACCGGACTGGTGATCCAGTCGCGGTGTGCCGCGGGTTCGACTCCCGAACCCGACACGGCCTTTACTGCATGTCATCCCCCCATCTCGCTCCCGTTTCCTGTCAGCCTACTATCTGTCCCTTAAAAAATCAATAAAAGGCGTAAGCCGCAAAAAAAATATCTTAACAAAAAAAGAAAAAAATGAATAATGGACTGGTTTGGACCTGTTTCGCAGCAGACATTTTGACAGCTGAAGGCAGGGATGGATTAAGAAGACTCACGGAAGCTCCTGGGCCAATTATCTTTTCGGAGGCCCAGCCCTCCATGTGCCACCCAGAACGGTCTGGGCATACAAGAAGACTACTTGAGTTGTACGGAATGGGTCAAGAAAGCACCTGTAGAAACTTTATCATACAGTATTTACTTAATAAAACATTATTCTTGTTAGTTAGATGGCCATATAGAAGGGACCTTGTACGGTATAGGTTGAGGGGATCAAATATTTGAGTGTTAACCTGCAAGGGGTCAAGGGGTCATGCTCATGGGCACTAGCCCTGTCCAAAATCCATTCATGGCTGAAGATAATAACTTTAATTGCGGGGTGTGTTTAATTTAGGCAGTAATGTACTCTGACATTAATAAATGATGTATGTTAGCATACAGTTAACAACACAAGAGTAACCCAATATACCTAAATTAAACACACCCATAAATTAAACTTCAGCTGTGTGTTCACCTGTCAAATGTTCTGTCTGCTGTGAAAGGACCCAATGGCAAATGCAATGAACCCAAGTTTACATACATCATTTTATATGACATAACAAGTTACAAAGTGATATGTCATCCTGTAAAACAGTAAAAAACTGAAGAATTGGAAAGTGATGACATGGGAAATAAATTAATAAAGGTTGCCGATTTGGAGGAAGTGATCGCTTCCTCTTCTTCTTTTAAAAGAGTGTGTGACTAAATAAAAAGCAACAGTATTGTATAAACAAGGTTTCCCCCTGACAGCAGGGGAAAACAAATACCACTGCCTGCAGTGCGGCAGGGTTTCAGCGCAAGGTTGATCTCATCCCCAGATAACAACATGGTTCCACCTCTCTGGTTTCTGTTCTCTACTACTCTACCCTGGGGGAGGACTGGACAGAGGAAGGTAGTAGAAAAACACACACGTAACAGTACATGAGACAGGGAAGTGGACATAGAAGGGGAAGATGTTGCAGATAGACTGGGAAGAAAAAACATAATACAGAACATAATATTTACTCAGATTTAGACATGCATGAAAGCTTGGTTTCAGCTGTGCTGGGCCCTGTGGGCCCTGGGGCTAATTACTAGCCCTACTCATGTTATAATTATAGGCCTGCATTATTGACTTCCCCAACTCTGGGAGCAAAAGCCCTGAATGAGTCTTCAAAATACAAAATAAACAGATGTAAGTGATGATCACTTCACGAAGCAAGACAAATATAGCAGGCCTAGTGTGTCAGATTAGCATAATGTATGTTTGAAGCTGCATATAATAGGTGACATCATCCTTATTGTTTCGTTCAACATAGGCCTATACATACAGCCCAACCCTATAGCCTCAGCCCTCAGGTCAAGTAAAACAGTCAGTGAACAAGTGTATCATTGTCGTCTTTCTCGACATATAGCCTATCTGCTGAATCATGATTCATGAACTAAGGGATATTGGAGGCGAGTGACACTCCATGATCGTCCTGGCCATTGACAACGTGTAGCCCTCTAATCCCTAGTGGTGGGTGGCCTGCCACCCACAATGACTTCCAAAACGTTAATCATTCAAAAAGATACAGAATTGAACCTGTCACGGAGAAGAGAAGTGCAGGACAAGGATGAGAGAGGACCAAGATGAATCTATAGCCTACTAACTCCGATCGATGGCATTTCAACTAAAGCCATCGATATGAACACACACACAGCGGAGTTGTTGTCATCCTAGCCCGTCTCCATGCGTTTTGTTTACGATGGGCGGCGCAACAGGCCTGTATGTTTCCATGCAATGATCGATGCATGTCCGACCAACGCTGAAGATGATCAAAAGAGGATATTTAAGTGTACAACAATGCATGTTGGCTACAAATCCAATGACGACTAGTTCACATATCATGTATTTGTCCTAATAAATTGTCGCAGTAAAACAACATTGCAATAAGCTGCGCGCGTTAGCCTTTTGAACATCATGTTGATAATAAATATGTAATGATGTCTGACGTTACGACAGTGAGGTGAAAAACGGTGTCATGTTGTCAACACACATAAATAAACGGTTATGTATTGCTCACCTCTTATAATAATAATACCAAACTCCTGGCCTGGCTTCAGAATCACTGACTCCGCTTTGTTATTATATTTAACATGGGGCCACGTTAAACTCTCGGACGCATTATAGCGGCTCAGAAGACTCAGAATCATTCCGTTATTTCCAATCCAGGGTGTATAAATAACAAAGTGATGACAAAGCGGTGTTAATAAGGAGTGATGATGTGGGACGGTAGGATTGTAAATCATTCACCTGCTGCTGCCTTCCTCCGGCTCAGACGGTTCTTCTGTCATTACAGCTTTACCTGATCCAAGCGCTCCGTCCTTCCCACCATGCACCGCGCGGCGCCGGTCCTGCATGATGGTCGTCCCGGGATGAGGCCATCTATCTGCCGCGGAGATGAACTGCCACTGGCCTGGGGCCAGATCAACCAACAACACACAGTCAGGGTCCCATCTGGGGAATTAAGGGGATTTGCAGCCATCTAGCGTTCGCGTTTGGTTTAACCTAAAGATCTAATATTTTATGCATAATCTTTTATGCACATGCTGCTCGACCATCTCCATCTGAAAATATTCTGTGCTAGGGTTTTTGAAAATAACAGATCTACAAGCTCGAACTTGTCTATAGTCTTAGGTATGTATGTTCCCACATTGAACCCTGACCTCACAATCTCAGGTGGGACATTATAGTCTAACAAGGCCACTGGGCTGAGGATCGACTCAGCAATCATGAAAGGGCCATGTACAAAAGTACACAAATACTTAAGTAAAGGTCACAATATTCATCTTATAAAAGTACAATTTCTAGCATAAAGTAGCCTATATGCAATTGGGCTATGACAAGGCTTATATATACATGGTATGTAAACTTGCCACCATGGGAACTTAACCCTATGTGTGCAGGCGTCATACAGTAGGTGTATTCAGTAGTAGGTGTGTGTTGTCACATCTATAAATACAGATGGTGTTAATCAGACATGGGCTTTGCCTTGACCTGAACAGCTGTCTCTCTCTCTTTCTCTCCTCTGACTAATTGTAGTAGAGATTATGGTGCTGTGATGTGGTGCATGGTGTCAGATATACACAATTACACACACTGCGTGTCTCCCTCTCTCTATCACTGTCTCCCTCTCTCTATCACTGTCTCCATATCTCTATCACTGTCTCCATATCTCTCTATCACTGTCTCCATATCTCTATCACTGTCTCCATATCTCTCTATCACTGTCTCCATATCTCTATCACTGTCTCCATATCTCTCTATCACTGTCTCCATATCTCTCTATCACTGTCTCCATATCTCTCTATCACTGTCTCCATATCTCTCTATCACTGTCTCCATATCTCTCTATCACTGTCTCCATATCTCTCTATCACTGTCTCCATATCTCTATCACTGTCTCCATATCTCTCTATCACTGTCTCCCTCTCTCTATCACTGTCTCCATATCTCTCTATCACTGTCTCCATATCTCTCTATCACTGTCTCCATATCTCTCTATCACTGTCTCCATATCTCTCTATCACTGTCTCCATATCTCTCTATCACTGTCTCCATATCTCTATCACTGTCTCCATATCTCTATCACTGTCTCCATATCTCTATCACTGTCTCCATATCTCTCTATCACTGTCTCCATATCTCTCTATCACTGTCTCCATATCTCTCTATCACTGTCTCCATATCTCTATCACTGTCTCCATATCTCTATCACTGTCTCCATATCTCTATCACTGTCTCCATATCTCTCTATCACTGTCTCCATATCTCTCTATCACTGTCTCCATATCTCTCTATCACTGTCTCCCTCTCTCTATCACTGTCTCCATATCTCTCTATCACTGTCTCCATATCTCTCTATCACTGTCTCCATATCTCTCTATCACTGTCTCCATATCTCTCTATCACTGTCTCCATATCTCTCTATCACTGTCTCCATATCTCTCTATCACTGTCTCCATATCTCTCTATCACTGTCTCCATATCTCTATCACTGTCTCCCTATCTCAATCACTGTCTCCATATCTCTATCACTGACTCCCTCTCTCTATCACTGTCTCCCTATTTCTATCACTGTCTCCCTATCTCTATCACTGTCTCCAGATCTCTCTATCACTGTCTCCCTCTCTCTATCACTGTCTCCATATCTCTCTATCACTGTCTCCCTCTCTCTATCACTGTCTCCATATCTCTCTATCACTGTCTCCCTCTCTCTATCACTGTCTCCATATCTCTCTATCACTGTCTCCCTATCTCAATCACTGTCTCCATATCTCTATCACTGTCTCCATATCTCTATCACTGTCTCCATATCTCTCTATCACTGTCTCCATATCTCTCTATCACTGTCTCCATATCTCTCTATCACTGTCTCCCTCTCTCTATCACTGTCTCCATATCTCTCTATCACTGTCTCCATATCTCTCTATCACTGTCTCCATATCTCTCTATCACTGTCTCCATATCTCTCTATCACTGTCTCCATATCTCTCTATCACTGTCTCCATATCTCTCTATCACTGTCTCCATATCTCTCTATCACTGTCTCCATATCTCTATCACTGTCTCCCTATCTCTATCACTGTCTCCCTATTTCTATCACTGTCTCCCTATCTCTATCACTGTCTCCAGATCTCTCTATCACTGTCTCCCTCTCTCTATCACTGTCTCCATATCTCTCTATCACTGTCTCCCTCTCTCTATCACTGTCTCCATATCTCTCTATCACTGTCTCCCTCTCTCTATCACTGTCTCCATATCTCTCTATCACTGTCTCCCTATCTCAATCACTGTCTCCATATCTCTATCACTGTCTCCATATCTCTATCACTGTCTCCATATCTCTCTATCACTGTCTCCATATCTCTATCACTGTCTCCATATCTCTCTATCACTGTCTCCATATCTCTCTATCACTGTCTCCATATCTCTCTATCACTGTCTCCATATCTCTCTATCACTGTCTCCATATCTCTCTATCACTGTCTCCATATCTCTCTATCACTGTCTCCATATCTCTATCACTGTCTCCATATCTCTCTATCACTGTCTCCCTCTCTCTATCACTGTCTCCATATCTCTCTATCACTGTCTCCATATCTCTCTATCACTGTCTCCATATCTCTCTATCACTGTCTCCATATCTCTCTATCACTGTCTCCATATCTCTCTATCACTGTCTCCATATCTCTATCACTGTCTCCATATCTCTATCACTGTCTCCATATCTCTATCACTGTCTCCATATCTCTCTATCACTGTCTCCATATCTCTCTATCACTGTCTCCATATCTCTCTATCACTGTCTCCATATCTCTATCACTGTCTCCATATCTCTATCACTGTCTCCATATCTCTATCACTGTCTCCATATCTCTATCACTGTCTCCATATCTCTCTATCACTGTCTCCATATCTCTATCACTGTCTCCATATCTCTCTATCACTGTCTCCATATCTCTCTATCACTGTCTCCATATCTCTCTATCACTGTCTCCATATCTCTATCACTGTCTCCATATCTCTCTATCACTGTCTCCATATCTCTCTATCACTGTCTCCATATCTCTCTATCACTGTCTCCATATCTCTCTATCACTGTCTCCATATCTCTCTATCACTGTCTCCATATCTCTCTATCACTGTCTCCATATCTCTATCACTGTCTCCATATCTCTATCACTGTCTCCATATCTCTCCATCCCTCATCTCTTTCAATCTTGCTCTCTCTCCTGCTCTAACTTTCCGTGTTGTGATTGGCAGTATGTGTCATAATGTTCATCAATCACATGCATAAAGTGAGTGGCAAATCGAGTGGCAAAGTGAATTGCAAAGTGAGTTTAATGTTGTTTAACGTCGTTTAATGTAATCATATAGGACTGTTCTGTTTGGATGTGGGTTGTCAAGGCCAGAAAGTAGTTTTTTGCCACAAAGTAGGCGTTCTCGCATAACTGCCGGGTATGATGATGATGATGCATGCATACCCTCTTAAGAGATTAAGAGGTTAGCTAAAATAAAATACAACACAATGATTTCCATTTTGTGGGTCAGATTGTTCTGATCTATGATTCAAAAGATACTCCTTACTCAGAGCTTAAAGTTCTCAGTCGTTGGGACGGATTTCAGTCCTGAGGATTTCATAGGGGTTCTTTAATGAGATCAGTGCAGAATAGATTTGCAAAAAAAAATCAGTCTTGGGATTCTTTTTGGCTTTAAGCCCTGCTTACTGTAGGAATCATAAATCCTTGTTTCTGCACTACTATCCTGAGATTGGGAGAGGGAAAGATTAGGAAGGTGAAAAAAGAGTAGGCTTTTTACTATCAGAAACAAAGAGTAGGCTTTTTACTATCAGAAACAATGAGTGGATCATTTAGAGAGGGGGAGGTAGAGAGCAACTAGCCAAGTGGGTCTGTCAAGTGTGTGTGTGTGTGTGTGTGTGTGTGTGTGTGTGTGTGTGTGTGTGTGTGTGTGTGTGTGTGTGTGTGTGTGTGTGTGTGTGTGTGTGTGTGTGTGTGTGTGTGTGTGTGTGTGTGTGTGTGTGTGTGTGTGTGTGTGTGTGTGTGTGTGTGCGCGCGCGTGCGTGCGTGAGTGAGTGCGTGCGTTTCTGTTGTTTGTGTTCAAGAATTTCTTGTTAAATGTGAATGCAAATAAAGATGTTGTGTTTGTGTGTGTGTGTGTGTGTGTGTGTGTGTGTGTGTGTGTGTGTGTGTGTGTGTGTGTGTGTGTGTGTGTGTGTGTGTGTGTGCGTGCGTGCGCGCACTCACATATAGTTGTGCACACTTGTGCATGCACAATTGCTAGTGCTCTTGCAGGCACATAGTGGCAGACAGACAGTTATACGAGTAACTTCATGATGGATTGCGACAGCTGTTGGGACTTTAGAGTAGCACCAGCAAGTGACTGGGATCTACATACTAGCGGGAACAAACCATATAAGGGAAGCTAAGCTATTTGAGATAGTACGTGGTCCATATCAGTGTCGTTTATGGTCTACCGCTGTCCCCATCTAGGGAGGGATTGGGGTCATTGGGGTCAATCATGGGGTCAGATAGTAAGGTGCCTATAGGAGCATGTTTTGTTTTGGTAGTGTGAACAGTACCGTACTGCAGAAGGGTTGGGTTTTAGCTTGAGTCAAAACTATTTCATATACATTTTACTAGCTCTCTTTCCCTCTAACCCTTCAATGCGTTACCCCCAGGACTCATGTGTAACATAACAAACAATGTGTAAATATGTATTTAATATTTATATGAATTGTTGCTGTTGCTTTTATTGATCTCTTTCCCTTCTCCTTGCCCCCCCACCCCCCCTTCTTCCCTTTCACTTTTTATGGAAATGGAGCTTGCACAAAAATGAATTTCATGCCACTGTTTTACACCTGTAAACCTGTGATGTGACAATACATGTTATTGTGATTCTGTGAACCAGTTGCCAAAGAGTATCTCAATAAATGAATGAATGAACCAATGACAGAGTGACCCAATAGCTGCATGCCATGCGGGCTCTAATGCCTGGCACCAGGCCCTGGTTCCATTCCTAGGCCAAGAGGACAATTTGCTGCATGTCACTCCTATGCTCTGTCCCAGTTTCCTGTTGCTCTACCCCTAACCCCCTAACTATTATTATTGTCTCCACCAGGCCGAAGGCATGGGGAGAGAGTATGTTTTGCACTCCGTCCGTCCGTCCGTGTGTGTGTGTGTGGGTGTGTGTGTGTGTGTGTGTGTGTGTGTGTGTCCGTCCGTGACCAGCTAATCTCGGCCACCGTTAACACGGTCAATGCCACATTTTGCACACACACTCCCTGGATGCCAACGATGAACCTCTGCCCCAAACTTTCCAGAACGGCCTGTTATAGCGCCACCAGGAGGCCGCTTTGTGCAAAACAAGTTTTTGCACAGTACACCTACAGATTTTGTCCAAACATCGCGCAAATTGGTACACAGTCTCTCTAGAGCCATTCAACGAAACCGGTCTTTCAGATTTCTCAGACTCCATCCTGATTGGTTAAGATTGGCTTCCAAAGTTCACAGGAGTGCTCAGTTTCAAACAAAATGCTGCAAATCATGAACACATCGCGTGATTTCCGGGAAATTGTGCACCCACATTCCCACTAGGCCGAGGACGAAATGCCACATGAACAATTTCAACTCAGCCTCAAGGTGGCGCTATAACTGGCCGAAAAGTGTTTTTACCTCTAACTGCACGGATCTGTGGATAACTTTGTATGCCAACTCCCTAGAGGCCAAGGAAAAACCTTTGCCTGGAATTTTTCACATTTGCTCATCCTGGTGGAGACCTGTGCCCAGAAGGGCACTTTTTCTAGTTATTATTATTATTATTATTACTACCCCTAACTATCAATAAAGTCAGAAAAAACTAATCTAAATAAATTAGAGTCATTATCCATCTGATGCACTCTTCATGTCTTCCATATGCAGAGAGGTGATCTGACATTCAAACCCTTTTATTACAACTGACTATGACCATGAAAACATGAATCACAGCGGTGTGTTTACTTCGGCGCAAGCCTGCAAGGGGTTCTGATGATGGCGGCAGTCTCTAGTGACACCATTATACTATTACTTGCACAACACGTTACAGCGCAATGCATTGTGAGCTTGTAGATCTGATAGGCCTATGTGCAGTGCTTGACACTGGCACGCAGCCATGTATTAATCAAGTCTTACTGTCACTACCTATCAGTGCAGCAGCAGTGTTAAAAATAACAGTATCATCGCAATATCAGTATGTATATAATCATGCTCTTGGATTATCAGATTATCTATTGCACTGTAAACTGTACATCAAAGACACTGACTGATTTGTTTTTATTTCATTTTCAGTTAAGTTTAAATTGTTTTTTTTTTTAATGGTTTAGTTACATTTTTGTCCAGTCTGATGATCATGAATGATAGAGTTCATATGCACCCAAACCATTAGCAGCCTATTCAATATTGACTACAATTAATGACAACTCTGGGACCCCCACAAGGACCCTTGGGGATCCCAGGACCCCCATGTTGAGAACCAGTGGCCAATGGCATTATGAAAGGAAGGGGTGTGGCTTTTTGGGGAGTGTGATGAGCAGGTGTTAAGCAGCAAAGGGAGGGGGGACAGGAATGGTGATAACGTTTTACACTGGCAATGCCAGACACCCAACATACTAGGGAGGAATGGGATGACGTGCGTGCAAATGGATGGGGGTGGGTTTAATAAGAACACAGGAGTTCATAGTTGCCATTATCTCATGGGGAACATGAGACAGTACAGTACACTACAGTATGCACACACAGTCAAAGGACTATGCAAAACAACATACAGTAGCTATGCACAGACACACACACAGCTAGAGTACAATCTGTCAGGTTCTCAGCTATGCTGGCATTTCTAGTTGTTGGCATTGGAAATTCGTCACAAAAAACTAACAGTGATAATAAAAAAAGAACCAGAATGAACCAGAGTGCTCATATTGTCTATGGCTGAAAGGTTGTGGTTTGAACTTTTATGCAACAACACAACTGTATGTATATCTTGCAGCCCCAGTAAAGAAAAAATTATAATAGAAAAAAATCACACCCGTGTGAAGTAAGTGGTGCAACTCCGTGTGGGGGTCCCCGGGGGGGCGGGGGTTCAGACCCACAGGAACGCACCCAGGGTTCCGGCGAGCCGCCCCGCGTCCAAAACGGTTGAGAAATGACAGAGTTACAACCATGCTGTTTCCGTGCTCACACATACCCAGCCAGCCAGGCAGGGACCCACACACATACTCACTTAAGGAAGTGGTTTGCACCACTTAAAAACCTATTCACTAGTCACAACTAGGCCACATAAAGGTGGAGCGGATGGTAAGGGAGGACAGTCTGACAGCTGACTCGATGCAATTCAATCGGGCGAGCTGGCATTGGAGATTGGAGAACCTGGTAATGAACTGAACTAAACATAGATAGCAACCTGGGGTTCCTCCCCCGACCCCCATACACCTCAATAACCCCATGTTACTCCAGTCCTTACTGCTGTAGTACAAGCTCACAGGTTACCCATAACTCCCAAACCTGTAAAACGTGTTGATGTGTGAAAAGTTAAGTGTTGTACCTAAGTTGTAACCCAATAGCCGGGTTACATTTGTATACACCATCATAGTTCAATTAACAATGAGGATTTTACTGTGTATTAATTATGGTGGACTTGTGGGTGGTCGTGGTGCATAAAACCCTAGGGGTGGAATAGCAGACTAATCACAGCAAACTCAGGAACAAAGAGAGACAGAGATCGACCAGGAAGTGCAGCGATGTTTCAAATAGGAAGGTGGGTTCTGGTTGGCCACCGCAGCAGGTCAATAATGAGTGATATAGGGGATTGTGCCAGTGCTGCATGACAGGCATTTGGGAATAAACGGAAAATGAACAGAGAAGACAAGCAACCATGTGCATAGATGTAACAATGTTATACAATGATTACTGTGTGTGGATGTGGAAGTGGAACTATGAATTTGTTTTTGTTTCACTTCCGGGCAACTGTTTGCCATTAAGGGTTGGGTCAGGAGAGGTCAGGAAAGATGGGAGGGTTGGAGGAGGGATCAGGATAAATTATGGGATTTAAATGGTTCTTCGTCTCTCAACTCTATCGTGTCTTGTCCACACATGACAATGGATAGACTGACTTAGAATGCTAACAATAATGCCTATAACAACCAACCAACACTATGCCTTGCAGAATAATATTTTTTTCTTTATTAACAGAATAAAAGATCACCACATACAGGCCTGCATGCTTTATGCTTGTGTGAGTGTGTGACATATGTAACATGGCACGGACACTGGTTGACAGAATCATCTTACAAAATGCCCAGTGGGTCTATTTGCGGGCTCTAACATGTTCTTTCCCTGCTCTGACACTGGAGTTGTATGTCTGACAAAGCCAGTCCAGGGTCCAGGTCATGTGTGACTTCCAAAGAAGGTGTGAGAACCGCCTCAAACTTCCTGTGGTCACGCGTCTCGCGCATGTCAGACATTTAAAGCACAGCTTTGGGATTTGAAGTTTTATTATTTGAGCTTTATTAACAGGCATTTCAAGTGACGAAGTTGTTATCACGTCCCCCTTTTCTCTATGAATTGCAAATGTGTTTTCACAGGTAGTGTTTCAAGTAACACCTCCATCACATGTCAAATTTGTCGGTCTGCCAATCTAGTTTATTTTCGACACATTTGGGTGTGTGATTAAAGTATATACAGTAAACGTGTTAAAATGAACTCCTCATCTTGACACCTGTCATGGCTTTGTGTCAGTTCCTCCACAGACAACACTAGAGCTTGTCCCTTCTGTCTCCTCTAAATATGGGTTCTGAAAAAGCCCTACAGAATGTTCCCTCAATACTAACAATAAGTTCCTTCCATGCGCTACGTCCAACCAGGGACACTCCCCCCTGTCAGGTTTAAAGGAGCGACTTGGACACTCATGCATGAAGGAAGCATGAGTTCAAGTCCGTTGCTCTCCCCAGGTTGGCGGAGGGTGTGTAGAGCCCAGGATCACATTAGATGATTGACACAGGGGTGAAAAATGGGTTACAAAAATAAATAAAATAAAAATCCTAAACTGAGGGAACATAGGGCTAAAAGGATTTTATTTTTTGGAAAACTGTCTAAACCTTTACAAAATAAAATAGCATACAACTGCTACTACAACGTGTGAATTTATGTATACATTATGCATAGTACCCCACCCTCTCCTTGTGGGACAGGACACTTAAAAGATTGAAAATAATGACAGAAATGCATAGTGTTTTGTATTGTTTAATAAATAAAGTAAAATATAATTGGACATACAGATATGCATAATGCATAAATACAGACAATTAATAGGAATAATAAGCAGATTTGGAAAGCAAATCATGGAAAAGTAACATTTGATTTCCCTGATCATCTGGGGCTGCATGGACTCATTTTTAGTCAAGTTAGAAAACGTTTTGATGTAAATGTCCACTGCTATTTTGATTGTTCTGTTTTTGGCATCATTGTAAAATCGTATACCTTTTTTAACTATTTGCAAACTGTAATAAATTATGCAATCAATCAAAAACACACCTTTTCAAATAATGAAAGTAATCACACTATGGGCACATGGATTGTCTTCATTGACACTCCTAAGGACAAGCATGCTTTTACATGATATTGCCTTGGTCAGGCTAAAATTAGATTATCATTGTGTTGTTAACACCCAATGAGTGTCACTGATCCCCACTTGTTCGGAGTTGTGGATGAAGCCCTCCGAAAGGCTAATAACAGGCAGCACACACGGGCATAACTCGTGTTAGTCAATTTATTAAAGACCACAGGTCATAAACCTGGAAGAAAATGAAATAAAAAAAGGCATTACAATAATATTCTTTGGAATACAATGCAATAATTAACAATAAACAACTGTACAATACTATTTTAAAGACTTTCACATTATATTCTCTCTCACTGAACTACTAAATATAAATGCAAACTTCTCACAGCTCCTCTCACTACTGATACAGACTGCACTGCACTATAAAGAAAACGGGCATCATAAATATATTCCCTGAATATACTGTGCAGTGCATATAATCAAACATACCTATACAGTATAATATACACATCATGTACATTGGAATATATATAAAGTAAACAATGCACAACAAACAATACCCAGAATGCAATTCACCAAAGTGCCTTGCGCAGACCGCACGCACGCACACACTATGCCGGCCGGCACGATGCATTGCTAATCATTACTATGGCTCAGAGTCCGTATGTTTATACTGACGTGACTCACTCTTTATGGACGTACAAAACACCAACCACGCAACAACACAGCCTACAGGACTTCTCCACCACGCTACAGTCCGCTAAGCGTCCCGACAGAGCAACCTGTCTAAACAGCCAGCGCTGGCCACAGCTAAACGCCGGCATTGCTACATAACAATAACAATCACTGCAGCCCATGCGCCGCTCGCTCAATACTTGCGGTATCAAAATGCGGACACAACGCGATAATTGTACTGTGATAATGCTACTGCACAAATGCTCATAGCAAACATTATACATTCACACACTACATTTAAAATCTAACTCAATCTAACTCTAACCCAAACATTTAGATTCTCGTAGAGGTTTTTTTCGATTCTGAAGGTAACGTTTGTGCCTCAAAATCACTCTTACCTTGTACAAATGCAAAATCTAAGCTGCTTTAAATGTTGCCCCACTTGTTTGTGAGGTGTTCGCAATCAGATTAAACACCGCACATGCTTATATTTCAATACAAAAGGTATTTTATTCCACTCTGTTACTGAATCCTCCATTGTAAATGCGGTAAACGGCGCAACAGAATATTGCCCGCGCCCCTAGCGGCCAGGGTTCTCTTGCGCATTTACAATGGAGAGAAAAGCAAGATGGCCGCCAGATTCCGAGACAGAGTTGCTTAAAATACCTTTCTTATTGAAAAATAAGCCTGTGCGATGTTTAATCTGATTGCGAACACCTCACAAACAAGTGGGGCAACATTTAAAGCAGCTTAGATTTTGCATTTGTACAAGGTAAGAGTGATTTTGAGGCACAAACGACGTTAGGGGCGGGGTTATCTTTTAGATTTAGTAGAGAGATTCGTCAGAATCGAAAAAAAACCCTCTACGAGAATCTAAATGTTTGGGCTAGGGCTGTGTGCTCCTGACAACAGATCATAGAATGCGATGAGTGACCTATACTCTAAGTGAGTGACGCTCTAACCAACCCTTCATACGGTCGCGGTCGCACAGTTGCGCATGCGCAAACCACTTCTATCAAAGGCATATCAATCATGACCATCATACTGACACATTAAATAGAACAAATGTATTAAGCATAATGTAAACGATGAAATTAGGGTTATGAAATTATTAAATAGGACAATTATGAAGTAAACATCTTTTAACACCCCACAGTTCCCATTATTTATAAATGAACTTTTTTATACCCATAAATATTACTTATTTTTAAACCAAAACCCAAAAGAACCGAACAGATTGTCTTCATGACACTCCTATGGACAAGCATGCTTTTACATGATATTGCCTTGGTCAGGCTAAAATTAGATTATCATTGTGTTGTTAACACCCAATGAGTGTCACTGATCCCCACTAATACCCTGCTTTTGTCTATCAGTAGGTGAAGGAGAATAAATAGTGAAGATGTAGCCTAACTTGTTATAACCGAGTCATATTTCAATTTAAGTCACAGCATAACAGGTGCATTTTAGCCATAAACAAGCACTGACTGCAGACATGCGTTGCAAAATGTCATTGTAAAGAAATTACCTCTCACATGTGATACAACTCTCACACATGCAAACCTTACCAACTGCAGTCAAACCCTCAATAGCAACAGCTGCTGCAAAGGCTTCCTCCGCCTGAGACCCCTCTCTCTCATCCTTTCCCTTCCTCTCTTCTTCTGCGCCCCACCACGGATCCCACCTTGTCATGGGGGAATGCCCTCATCAGGGGAACCCCCTGCCAAAGACAGGCTGCAGCAGTGAGTCCTACCACATAGCACAATACATAGACCACTTCCTCAACCCCCTCTCCACCATACACGCCAGTTATTTAAGAGACACATATGATTTCCTGGAAAAAATCAAGCCCATAGCCGTGCCACCACACACATCCATTTTCACCATAGACATTGACAGCCTTTACACTAACATACATACAGCCACTGGTTTACAGGCAGTTAGAAATCTCTTCCAGACACACCCGGACAACACTAGACCAGACAATGCCATTTTACAACAATTAGAACTTAGTCTCAAATGCAATGATTTCACATTTAATAATAACAAACACTATTTACAGATAGAAGGCACGGCTATGGGCAAGAAATTTGCACCCGCTTATGCCAACATTTACATGAGTGAGTGTGAGAGAGAGGCCTTGGCAAAGTGTCCACTACAACCTACCATGTATTTCAGATTTTTAGATGACATCATAGGGCTCTGGCCACACACCTTACAACAGTATGAATCAGTACATCTCAACACATTTGAGGGATTTTTACAAAAAAGCCCCCCTTTTAAAATACATACACACATACTACATACATTTTAGAAGTTGAAGCAGTTTTTAAGGACCCACTTTTAGGCCAGTGCACCAGAGCAAGCTTTTGCCTTTTTTTTAAACCCTACCCATTTTAACCAAATACATACATACATACAAACATACATACATACATAGTACATGTATGTCTGTAGCCTAGCTACTGCATGTGCATACTATACTACATGACATGTACGCATACTGTATGTAGCCTACTGCATTTATGCATACTGTATGTATGTGCTATATCCTGAGCATATGCATATGAGGATGTATAGTATGTGATATCGATTAATTCATTTAGGTTTCAGCACCATTCACTCTCGTCTCTTAATTTACTTTTGAATCACTCCAGTTATCTATTCTAATTTCACCTCTCACTCTCACAGGTCACCCTGCCCTCCGACAGCAACAAGTGGAGCCCATATAACTCTTTGGTGGAGCCCTACATTAGCACTATAGTGACAGATAATAGAGATCAGAAGAATGTCGCACCTCTCTATTGGTACCGTCGATGTGACCACGCCTTGTTCCTGTTTACATAAGTGTCCTCGCTGGGTGCTGCCTCTGGGCGGCCGAGGGAGTCCATGGGGCCGTGTGGCCCCCTAAGGGTGAATAGGGAGGGATAGAGTGACACTCTAATCTGGGAGACTGGACATATGCCAGACCATATGACCCAGAGTGTTAACTGCTTTGAATGAGCAGAAGACACACACACACACACGGCCAACAAGGTGCAGCTAATGTACAAATTGTACAACTATCAGTTATGTTGGACAAATCAGGTGAATCCTTGTGAAATATATGACATGGATTAAACAATAAAACATCACCTCCTTATGAATGCATGCAATTTGATTGGGAGCTTTTTTGTGTGTGTGTGTGTGTGTGTGTGTGTGTGTGTGTGTGTGTGTGTGTGTGTGTGCGTGTGTGCATGTGTGTGTGTGTGTCAGAAGTAAAGGGGTGGAGCCATTTTAAAGAACACTTAACCACTTGAACCCCAGCATGCCTATTCTGGGGGGGGGGGGTCCCCAAAAATAGCTGATCTACAAGCTCACAACGCATCGCAATAGAGGGTATGCACATGCATAAAGTGAGAGGCAAATCCAGTGGCAAAGTGAGTTTAACGTTGTTTGATGCAAGCAGATAGGACCTTTCTGTTTGGATGTATGGGCCGCTGTCAAGGCCAGAAAGTAGTTTTTTGCCACTCAGTAGGCGTTCGCACATAACTTCTGGGTAAGATGATGACACGCGCATACCCTCTATATTGTAGGCGGGAAAAAGGTTGCAACTAGGGTCAGTTTGACTAAGAATAGAGGCTTTAACACAAATAGAACATGGATTATGCAATAGAGGGTATGCGCGTGACATCATCTTCAAACCCGGAAATTATGCAGGAACGCCTACTGAGTGGCAAAAACTACTTTCTGGCCTCGACAGCCCATTCATCCACACAGAAAAGTCCTTTCTGATTGCATTAAACAACATTAAACAATGTTAAACTCACTTTGCATGTTACTTTGCCACTCGATTTGCCACTCGATGTGCCATTCACTTTAAGCATGCGCATACCCTCCATTGGGGGTCAAATTAAGTATCTTCCTGTAGATTTAGGAAATAACAGGGATCAAATTTGATCAAAGAAAATAAATGTGTGCAGTGCACCTGTCAAACTTAAATGTTCACACTCGTAATGTGTTAACAATAAAATAATCCCTCTTGTTTTATATCATTGTCACCACACTTTTTATCTCGTGCTCTTCAACTCCGCCTCACATCCCTAAATTCCCCTTCTCTTTCGCCATTTGCATGCGTGCAAAGGACAGTGTGTATGTACTTTATGCATGTTTGTGCATGCAACAGTGTACATTATATGATCTGCATGATCATACATACGTACATATGCCTACTGTGTGTGCATGCAGTTTTGTACACTATATGGGATGGGGACATTTGGGGACAGAGTCAGAGGCTAATTTGGTAAGTGCAGTTTGTGGACAGGCAGGTCACAGCTGTGAAACTGGACCTGGCGACCCTGATAGAGTATAATGTTCTGACGACTCATTCCTCAATTCTTATGCAGATTTGCAAGGCAGCTGATAAGAGTGGAGCTTGAATTGATCCTTGCATGATTTGGCTTTCCCCCAAACCATGCGAATTAAGATACCTACAGGGATTACAGTACTGAATGGCATCAGTAGCTCTGATTCCTGTGTCCCTGCACATCGTAAAACCGACAGCACAACACGAGAGTTGGGAGACCCCCCCCCCCCTCCCGCCCTCCCTCCCAGGGTAACTCACACAAAGCAGAAGCAACAGGTGGATGGGTGTGGGGCATAAGCAATCTACAATCACAACGACAGCACCATCTGCAAGTTTAGCATTTAAATGCACAGCCCTGGTACTGACTACTGGTATCTGACACATCACCTGTCTCAGTAAGGGTGCAATATATCCCTCCTATGTGACACAATACATAACCAAATAATACAATCCTTGTCGTCTATACTCTATATGTGTCAATAGTTCTGAAAAACATTTTTAACTTGGTATCTTTTGAGATCGATGCACAACAACTGTCCATTACTAGCAACTATACAAAAATAAACCCCACAATATAACTATTTTAATCTCCAGACATCTTGTTAGGTTGTGGGGAAAGCCTGCGCTGTCTTATGTAACAGCAGCTTTGGTTACTAGTTGCTGTCTGTGCCATCGTGTGTGTCTGCACCGCCCCCAAGGATCTCTATTCTATCACATGATGTGGTTGTGGATTTGCGTCTGAGAGCAGATCTGATGTCAATTGTATCACAGATGAGGGTAATTGAGCTAACAACTGTACAATAGCGACTAAGAGGCTGACATTTTAATACTTTTACATTTTAAATGCATTTTAAATATGGATCATATGGATGTCCAAAGAAAGCGAGAAGTCTGAAATAAAATAGCACAACATTGCCATTCTAGGTATTAGAACCGTAACTTCCATGTAATGATAATTGTGAGCTATGGAAATAGTGGGCAGACAAACAGACATACATTCAAGAACTGTTGATGATAATGTCCTGTGATTCAATGACTTGTCATTGGGCAACTGAAGGGTGTTCTCCTTTGTTCTGTCCTGCAGATAAAAAAACTAATATCGCTGTTGTCAGGCAGAAACCTCCTATATTTAAACTTTTTGCGTTTTTTTCATAAATGAATGCCCTACATGGGCAGATCTGCAAGCTCAAAGCAGGGAGCAAAGCGGCACATTTTGAGCTTGTAGATCTGCTACGTTTGCTATTTTTGAGGGGCGCAACCCCTATACAGGTTTGATGTTTGTCTTTAGTTCAATGTTTGTTTAATAAACACCATTGACAATGAAGGGAAAACAAGATTACGTCATTTTGTAACTCCTCACGTCATATTGTCTCTTTATTGTTAATGGCATTTAATGTTTGTGTTGGCACTGTTTGTTTTACATCACCATTACATCACCTAATCAACATGAGTTAGACTTTAATATATTAGCACCCCTCACTTCACACGGGTGTGATTTTTAATAGAACTAGAGCGGTGCCCATAGGGCCTCTACAGCGGTGCCTGTTGGACACTGGCCTATTTGGAACGATGCAAGTTGGAAATGAATGCCCCACCCAGATATTATGTGTGTGTCCCTTTTATGCCCATATATGGAGTTCTTTGTCAGGCATGCCTAGATATGGAGTCTATGCAGACGTCAGAATGATGTCAGAACAGGTCAGCTCCATATATGGAAACTGGGCAGGGGCCCTGTAAACATTGGTTAGACATAGCATTGGTCCGACTGGATTAAGGTTGGTGAGGGGTTGTGTTAAGCGACCGGATTAAGGTTGGTGAGGGGTGCGTTAAAACGACCGCATTAAGGTTGGTGAGGGGTGCGTTAAAACGACCGGATTAAGGTTGGTGAGGGGTTGTGTTAAGCGACCGGATTAAAGTTGGTGAGGGGTTGTGTTAAGCGACCGGATTAAAGTTGGTGAGGGGTGCGTTAAAACGACCGCATTAAGGTTGGTGAGGGGTGCGTTAAAACGACCAGATTAAGGTTGGTGAGGGGTGCGTTAAAACGACCGCATTAAGGTTGGTGAGGGGTGCGTTAAAACGACCGCATTAAGGTTGGTGAGGGGTGCGTTAAGGGTTGGGAGAGGGTTAAGGTTAGGTTTAGGTGTGCTGCCCCGTGAGAGGTTAGGGTGAGGGTGAGGATTTGAGATAGGTTGTCGTTATCGGACCAATGGTACTCTAACCAATCCGGGGACCACCAGTGGTCCGTGAGGTTGGTTCTAGGTGGTCCCCAACTAAATGGAGAGTTGGTAACCAAATGGACCTTTATAGATCTTTAAAGGTATATTCAGTGATTTCACTCAAAAAACCTTAGGTTTCGTTTTTGGCTGTGGGACCCAGCCTTTCGTCCAATCAGGATAGAGAGTCAAAAACGAAACCTAAGGTTTTTTGACCCCCAGGGGTTAACTGGGGACAGGGAGGAACTCCTTATATGGCCAGCACACTCTATAGTAGGGAGGATTATCACAACAAAACAAAAAAATAAGTGATATTTGAATTAAGTGAAATCACTGAATATACCTTTAACTCTAACTAAAATGAAACCAAATGGACCCAGGAGGGTCCATTTGGTTTCATTTTACACTCTCAAGAGTTACATTATTGTTAAACATCTGCATTACTTAATTTACAAGTCTACACATTTTAGAGACAATGGATCTGTAGAATATTTTTTCAACATTTGCCTGTTATATATCCTATGGTCCCAAGTTCAATGCAGCATGGAATTGTGGACAAAATGTTACCCAACGACAAATATTCTTACGTTTTACGTTTTCAAATGCAGAACCAATAATGGGTCTTGATATGAAAAGGGTTGAAAACCACCGATATAGACCACACACTGCTTGGATATATATGTAGCAGCCTAGCAGGCGGTATGGTGTCTGTCTTGGCACGGCAGCTGTGTCTTAAAGAGTGGCTAGAAATAGACACAAAGGAACATTAACCTGAAAGACCTCAGCCAGGAGGTGGGATTTAATGACAGACTGGCTGACATGGAGATATTTTATCTAACGGCAACGCTGTGCTGGCAGACTTAGATAGCATTTGATACAGACTTATAGCATGTTATGTAGACAGCACTATAATTGCATTGTATGTAGTCATAGCACGCCATAGTACATTATGTATAGCATAGTATAGTATATATGTATAGTTTATAATAATTATATGTATAGTTTCATTATATAGATATTCCACTGTTACGTTCTTAGCTTACGCATGTTTCATGATAAATGCTTTTTATGTGATGTATTCCCATGCTTTTTTGTTCTTGCTTAATGTAAATTGCTCTGGATTAAGAGCGTCTGCTAAATGCCTAAATTGTAAATTGTGGCATACAGCCTCACTGAAGCACATGTGCAGTGCACACACATGCATGTAAATGCAGATGTAATTACACATAAAAACACGCAATTATCCCTACTGTACTTTACCTGTGAGTTTACAATTGAGGCATTTAGCAGACACTCTTATCCAGAGTGAAACATTTTAATTTGCAGTCACTGACTTTACTTTATTGCCTTTGTTTCACTATTACAACCGTTATTGCCTTTGATTTATTTTCTTCCAAATATTTGTCAATGTATGATTTGCCCACAATATCTAATTGCCAATTTTTAAATCAAGTAAAACATTCATTTGCAACAGACTATTCATTTTTGCAGAATCTTGCCAAACAATCTAAGCAACAATTATAAGTAAGACTAATTTAATGACCATGACCAACAAAACATTCGTATGACTCAGCTCTTCTCCATGACAAATTTGGTAGGCATGCACAGACCACAAACAGCTAGGCACAAGCAGCCACATAAGAGAGTTATGTCTCTAATGAGATCTGATGTGCTATAATGTAGCCCCATGCCAATATAGGGCTCAAGACAAAGTGGTTATTAATTAATGGAAGGCTATAACAAGTAAACCAGTAAGTGTTATCATTCTCCAAACTGTAGCGTCACAGTTAAAATAGACTGACAGATACATTTCAAGAGCAACTCAATACAAAACTGTGGACGACACCATAAAGCATTACATTTGTTTACAATAGGGTCCACCATGTTCAATTCATCATAACATTTAGAGACGTACAGAGACGTTAGACGTTCAGATTTTACGGGGGCCTGCAGTTTCGAATTGCAGCCGTCCGTAGGTGCCCGTTGAGAGCAGTTTTGAAGGAGTCAAGGGATTTGCATGTCTTGATGTTCCACATTTTGGTGGAAATGAATTTGGTCCCTTGTTTTTGCCGAATCTGGGTTGCACATGGTTTGTTGAACTCCCTCTGGTGTTGTGGGTGTGGACTTCGTTGACATTAAGGAAGTATTTAGACAGGTACATGGGTATCTTGGTGGAGTATCGAATCTTGTGGACCAGACCCAGTGCAAGATGCTGTACTCTGTCGTCAACCTTAAGCCATTCCAGCCTGTCAAAGTGGGCAGGGGTGAGGTGGGTTCGGGGAGTGAGGCCAAGTAGTATATCCTGACCAGTTTGTTTTGGGAAATCTGGAGCCTAGTTTTAAGGGCCTTTGAGGTGCTGTGGCACCAAGAGGTGCATGCATAGTCGAAGAAACCTTGTACAAGGGCTCCTGTTAGGGTCTTCAAGGTGTTTTTGTTGACCAGTGAGGAGATCCTGTATAGGAATCTTGACCTGGTTAATTTCACCTGATATGAGCCACAATCACAAAGCTATGTGAGATACAGAAAGGGAGGGGACAAGTTGGTGATATGGATAAGTTGGTGATAATACATACCGCTAAATAATTTACCAATTGTGGTGACCATTACGGTGTGTAGCATTTACTGCCATTCATTTCTGATCTTGCACTTATGCCTAAATTGTCATTTGTAAATTGCAGTGGTATTGTGAGTGCGCACCTGAGTGGCATGCATTATAATAAATCAGATGTTGGTGCATTTGAACTCATGTTGTTTCAATGTAAAAAAAAATATATACATTATTATTATTGTTATTTTATATTATATTGTTTAGACTGAGTATAATCCAACATTACTAAGGCACTATACACTCGCTCTCTGCATTTGATGTGCTGTATGTATGTGTTTACCTTGGTGTGAGTCACTCTAGATAAAGTTGACAAATTGTATGTTGATTTCATTCATAGCTACTGAGCTACAGTATGTTTGTGTGGAGAATGAGAACCCTGTGGATACACAACAATGCACATGTCTATTTCACTCCTAAATGTGTGTCTTGTAGCCTCATTCTACCATTGCTCTCACATCTTGGTTACAGGAGAATGCATGTGTTTTTCTTCGCACTTGTAAATGTCAATGGGCTTTATAGCCTCATTCTACCTTTTGCTTTTTGCGAACACAACTATCAGTGGGAAAAAGGTGAAGGGTTGGGCCCTTGGTTGACCAGGGGGGGGGGGGTCACAGCTGTTGGTCTCGAGTGTTGGTTCTTGCCTTTTAGAAACTCAACCAGGCACAGAGGGGCTCCAATGACCAATCACACGGAGGGATGTGAGGGTCGACAAGCCAATAGCGACAGAGTTCTGAGTATAAAACCTACAGTCACTCACTGGGAAGCGTTGGGCAACTCCTACACTTGGTGAACAGGCTCTGATCCCGGGATCTGTTATTCACTTTTCTCCTGAGCAGGTAAAAAATACTATTACTATAAGCCTCTACCCATAACTCAATGGGAATGAGCACGGGTGATTTCTTCCGTTGATTTATTTTTATTTTCACCGTAGAATTATGGAAAACTTTATATACTTCTATATAACTTTAATACCTCCTGAAAAGGAAAGCACAGAAAGTGATGGGAGAATTTGCTTCTTCTGTCAAATGCATTCCTCCACTGGTGTTCTCTACACTGGAGCATTGAAATATTCTTCTTTTCTATTTTTTTTTTCCACTTGAGGACTTCTCTGCAGTGGGAACTATGGGAATTCAATGGGAACTACTCAAATCTACTTTTCTAACAGCCTTAGACTACTTCGAGCAACAAAATGCATGGTTTCCTTTGAATTGTTTGGGACATCTTGTCCTTGTCACAGTTGTGAACAGCTATCAGTTGTTGCTGACGGCAGCAGGTCAGGTTGAAGTAGCCCATGGCATACTTTAAGGAGTGCTTGATTTAGTCTTGGAACTCTTGGCACCACCGGAGATGCACATGCTGACCTTTTGGTGTGGCAGGGAGAGTCATGACAGTAAGAGGGTGGATGGGAGGGGGGGGGGGGGGGGGGAGAGAAATGGGAGGCGAGTCAGGCAGAGAGACATGTAAATTGATACAATTGGTATGCCTAGCATTTGTTGCGTTCATCACCCTGTTCATAATGTGCAGCACATGCGTAATCTGACCGATTCAGCATTTGCAGCTCTGAAATGCACTGCAATTCAGTTGTACCAGAAATCTGATTTCCTTCTAGAATGCACTAAATGATTTCTAGAGCAACTATAGGTGATTCCCATGGTATGGGGGATCACAGAATACTCCACAGATATTGAATAATCTGTGGAATCAGATTATACAATAGCTATCGAGCATCTCTAGCAGAAAGGGAAGAGAGAAAAGTGTGTGCTTGGGGTTTGTCTGCTGAAGCCTGTAGCACTCATGGTGGGAAGAACACTCTGATGTGGACACATGGAAAGGCAAGCTATAAATAACAGGACAGGTGGTCAGGCAGACAGGCGAGCAATGGAGACCACACAGTTGTCAGCAAGTCAGGGAGACGGGTCCACAGAGGGGAGACACTGAGAAACAACGGACAGCTGTTGTGTTGGTGAACTTTGAGGGAGGGAGAGGGCTTGAGAAGTGATGAGAAGTGGTGTGAGAAGGTGTCTGGTTTTCACCAGGAGGCTCATAGACAAGGCACTTGAGGCTCTTGGAGAAACATCTGACGTGAAATATGGTATTTACTGGATCTGGTCCCAGCTATTGTTACTTAAAACAACTCTTATGTACCTCTCTTACACTGTGGCTAGACAAGCTTTCTGAATGTTTATTACACTTGGCAATTATAGTGGTTCTGATGACAATTCCTCGCTCTCCTCAGGCGGAGTAAAAAGCGCAACCATGGCGAAGAACTTACACAACGACTACAAGATGAAGCTGGCGTCGGACGAGGAGTTCCCCGATCTGTCCCTGCACAACAACCACATGGCCAAGGTATGGATCGACACGAGCACTTTAGCCAGGCATCAATTGTATCAGCCAAGGATCAGTATTCAGTACCAGAGTTCCACCATGACAATTGCACCTTTTAGCAAGGCATTAGCCTCCTCCAGCACGAGAAGCAGAGAGCTTAACCCCCCAGAACCATTATGCCCTTTAGCAAGGCATTAGCTCTTCCTGTACAATAACCAGACAGCTAAAACCCATTAGCATTATGCGTTATGGTTATGGCAAGACATTACCTTTCCCCAGCACAGAAACTACATACTGTAGACATGCTAAAAAACTCGCAAAACTTTTTTTCCAATTCTAGAATGCATGACACTTCACAAGAGGATGTTGGTGCTAGTTGCCAAACTGAAATAAAATGTAACCACATATACCACTTGTACCACACATAGCTCTTAGCTCTTCTATTACTGGACACTAGTCTACGTCTGATCCATGCGCTCCTTAGTATAGCTTGCCTGTAATGTACAGATGAGCTAAGACATTTAGCATTTTCTACTGTTGCATTCATTATAAAGCCCTCAGGACCAGAGGAGGGATTGATTGATTGATTGAAATATTTATTAACAGTTTGTAGAATTTACAGTACATTTTAAGCACAAACTCAATACAAAGACTGTCAACTGTGAGTGGACGACCCAATTAAGCATTACACTTGTTTACAACAGGGTCCACATTGTTCAATTCATCAAAACATTTAAAGACATAGGCCTACAAACATTTAGAGACATACAAATAGACATTTCTAACAAAGGGTTAATGCAATGTAGCTGTGTTAATACTGACACTGATGTGATGTGTTCTCCAGATCCTGACCAAGGATCTGTACTCCAAGCTGAGGAGCAAGCAAACCCCCAGCGGCTTCACCCTGGACGACTGCGTCCAGACCGGTGTCGACAACCCCGGTGAGAAACTAAATCATCACTATACACTAGTGTCACATATTACAGGACGGAAAGGAAGAATAAAGTCACTTCACTTCGACAGTATAGCATTATAGAAGGCAACAAATGCCATCAATGCCACTGATGATGCCAGAGGAATCGTGTATGGTAACCCAGTGCTATAACAAAGGAAATATGAAGTGTGCAGATATTCGTGGTTCGTGCGTTGCTAATGGGTGTTTTTAACTCATCTGTGTCCCCTCCAGGCCACCCCTTCATCATGACCGTCGGCTGTGTTGCTGGTGACGAGGAGTCCTACGAGGTCTTCAAGGATCTGTTCGACCCCATCATCTCAGACCGTCATGGTGGATACAAGCCCACCGACAAGCACGCCACCGACCTCAACTTCGAGAACCTGAAGGTACGGACACTACGGAGGCGGAATCAGATCCTATTACATATATACACAACTCAATGAGCCGTTTGGAGGCCACGTGAGGTTTAAGCAGTGGTCGTAGGAAAATGATGACACACCTTAATGTTCTCTCACGCTTCCCCACCAGGGTGGAGATGACCTGGACCCCGCCTACGTGCTGTCCAGCCGTGTGCGTACCGGACGTAGCATCAAGGGATACACCCTGCCCCCCCACAACAGCCGTGGCGAGCGCAGAGCCATTGAGAAGCTGTCCATTGAGGGTGAGTACGAAATGACACCTTTATCTATGAATTACATCATAATGCTCACCATAGAGTTGTGAAATAACTCAACGCGGTTCTTACTCTAAATAGTAAATACGTTTAGTTTATTTTCGGGTGACACGTTTTTAAGATGCCATCTGCATTTATAGCAGTTTGATAGACGTTAACAGACGTTGAGAGTAAATGATTTTATGTATGACTAATTCTAATCGATACACATTTCTCTGTCTGTCTGTCTGTATGTATGTCTGTCTGCGTGTTTCTGTGTTTGTTTCCCGTTTGGATTCTCAGCCCTGGCTTCTCTGGAGGGTGAGTTCAAGGGAAAGTACTACCCCCTGAACGGTATGACCGACGCCGAGCAGGACCAGCTCATCAACGACCACTTCTTGTTTGACAAGCCTGTGTCTCCCCTGCTGACATGCGCTGGTATGGCCCGTGACTGGCCCGACGGCAGAGGCATCTGGTGAGACAATCACATTCATTATACTTATATTTTTGGATGGGAAGTGTGTGTGTCAGAATATTTTATGACAATAGTATAATCTAAAATATAAAGATGTGTCATTGGATTTCATTTCTTGCCAGCCTTAACTTGTGAGAGAATGAGAAACCGATTATGTAGGCTAGTAAAAGAGGGCAACTGTCTATGTCTCTTTTTTCCACATGGTGTGTTTTATACCCTTTTAAAATATGTTAAATGTCCTGCACATGGTAAATGTCTGTAAACTGAAGTGGAAACTCTCTCTCTGGATCAGGCACAACGACAGCAAGTCCTTCCTTGTCTGGGTGAACGAGGAGGATCACCTCCGCGTTATCTCCATGGAGAAGGGTGGCAACATGAAGGAGGTCTTCAGACGCTTCTGCACTGGCCTGCTGAAGGTATGTGCATGTACACAGTACCACCACCCATGGCCTGCTGAAGGTATGTGCAATGTACATGTACACAGTACCACCACCCATGCGTGGAATCAATGCCCTGCACCCTCCCTCAAAAAATGCAGATCGCTTGCAGCTTTTAAAACAGGCCTGAAAATCCACATTTCCGCAGGCCCAAGGGAGAGGAAATGATCACCCACCCCTCCTTGTATACATACAGTGTTTTATTTTATTTTCCTGTGACGATATTAAAAAAAATTCAAATCACAAAAACAAACAAATCCTCACCCCATGTATGTTCTCTTGCCAGATTGAGGAGATCTTCAAGAAGCACAACCACGGCTTCATGTGGAACGAGCATCTGGGATACGTTCTCACCTGCCCATCCAACCTGGGAACTGGCCTGCGCGGTGGAGTGCATGTCAAGCTGCCAAAGCTCAGCACGCACGCCAAGTTCGAGGAGATCCTCGGCAGACTGCGTCTGCAGAAGCGCGGCACAGGTACGGGGAAACAACAAATGTTTTATTTTATTTCATTTCTTATCCGTTATTGGCTACTGTGCAAATCACAAGCAGTGATGGAAGAAGTACTCACATTTGCTTTACTTAACCCATTCTGAACTGAGATCAGATTCATACGAGGTTTCCGCCGGACACACACTGGTCTGATGAACCCATTCTGACCTGAGATCAGATTCTAAAAATGTCAGTCGTTCTTCGATTTTTTTCAAAAATAGCAGACCTACAAGCTCGTATCGCGCCACTCGGTGGCGCGATATGAGCTTGTAGATCTGCTATTTTTCAATAGCTAAAGCACGACATGATGCCAACACCAAAATGGGTGCCCGGTCAGAATGGGTTAAGTAAAAGCATCAATTGAACAGAAATAAGTCTCTTACAAGTACAAGTTATAAGGTATTCAAAATGTACAAAAGTATTGGCATCACAATAAGTATCAAAAGTAAAACTACTGAATATGCAAAATGTCCAATTGAAAGTTTTCAAAATGATGTTTTGTAATAATCAAAATCTAATAATGAAACTTTCAAATAACTGTAGTGGAGTAAAAGTACAATATTTGGCTTTGGGATGTATAGTGGAAGTACAATTATTGAAAATTGGAAGTACTACTCGAGTAAAGTAAAACATTTCTCAAAATTGTACTTAAGTACAGTTGCCTACTTATGTACTTAGACAAAGGCAAAGAACGTATGAGCTTGTTAATCTGACACTGTTCTTCTTGACGGCAAACCTATGCTCTCTCCCCCCCTCTCCCTCCCTCCAGGCGGTGTGGACACTGCCTCCGTGGGTGGCGTGTTCGACATCTCCAACGCTGATCGTCTGGGCTCCTCCGAGGTGGCCCAGGTCCAGATGGTGGTTGATGGCGTCAAGCTCATGGTTGAGATGGAGAAGAAGCTGGAGAAGGGAGAGGCCATCGACGGCATGATCCCCGCCCAGAAGTAAAGTGGACAGACGAGACAGACTTCTACTCTGTTGTGTTGACTGAATCACTGTCGCATAATTCTGTGCTTTTTTATATATATTATATGATCTAGCCTCGTTGTATAAGTTATTTTCCCGGTATCTGCCGACTGGCTACTATACTCCATCAGAAAGACACTCCACTTTTATCTCCTTCTTTTCTTATTCCTGACTTTTTACTTTCATGACTCTTAACCTGATCTTTTCATTTCCTAAAAGCTTATCTTTTCCTTTTCCTATTTTATCTTTCCTCCTTTATCATTTCCTCCCATTCTATTCACCTATGTAACATCCTGGGATCAACCTTATGCATAGTCTGGTCATGGCTATGTGTATGCACCTAAATGAACAACTGTTTTGGTTGTACAAATTGAATTGAACAATTAAAACATGCCCCATGAAACAAACTCCTTTACAGTTTTCTTCCTTTGACTTGTTGGGGCCATGCACGCCCACAGCCACATGCATACATAAACAAAAACTACGATATCAAAACATATAGCTACAGCCAGGAAAAAAAACCCAAGGATAAGAAAACATTTAAGAATTTGAAAGTCTTTATTTTTGCTTCACACAATATATCCTCGGAGACATGCAGGATTGCAGGTCGGTCATTTCTGCAGTTTCAGCCCACAAGTATGTTTCACTGATAATAGCAACTGTTTCAAAAACACTATAAGAAGTCTCTAGTGAATTCTTTAAGCATGGCCCTAACAGTATGTATCTATTGGAACAGTTCACAAAGTTTGGGCCCAGGTGAGACAAAATGTTGCAAAATATTAGCCCTCAGTCAATTTCACCATTTTAAGACATTGGTGGCTAACTGTTGCTAAATGTCCCATGAAGCAAACCCAAATCATTGTAGTTTTTTACTGCTGTATATCATACACATGTATTTCCATTCCAAATGGCATACTTAAAAAAGTAGTTTCACCTTCAAGTAATACCAGTTGATGGTATGGAATAATGTCAGAGTTTGGATAAGTAATTGTGTCTAGTAGCTATGTCCTGTGAGCAGCTGAGGGCATCAGTCAATTATAGAAAGTTGTCCAAAGACAGCCAGGTCATTCAAAGTCACATTCTTGACATAACCCAGTGTCTTCCAGCAGTTCAATATAGCTCTCTCTCACACACTGGGAACATACTGAAACATTTTAGAATGGCTTGACATTCACCGGCATGATTGGTTAACAGTCATATACCATTCAGTACTAGTGGAATCTGATTGGTCAACAGTCAAATACTCTGCAGTATGAAAGCCCGAGCAAGCAATCATTTGGGTGGGGTGGTGCCTGGCTACAGTGTTTTTTATACAGCCTGATTGATGCTTTGTTTTATCAAACATGTTGAGCAAAGAATAAATCAGGCTCGAGGCTGACTATGGTGTTAGTGTTGTAGAGCCAAGGTTTAAAACATAGGGAAAATGTTGTGGAACTCAATAATTAAAGATTTTTGAGTGTGGGACATGATCAATTGGTTTAGATAGTTGACCAGAAAATAGAAGTGTAACAATCAATGCAACCAAAGGGTCAGTGAATAACAAGCAAGTTCTCAGAAACGGATTTGACTGCTGCAACTGAAAAACAGAAAAAGATGATGAGTTCATTATAAAATTAACCAAGTTTGATTTATTGGGCAACAAAAAGAAATCAGAGGGCTTCTGGGGTTTTTTGGTGGCAAGATGCCATTGGTGTAAAACTAAATCAGGAAAAGGTAGTTAACTGAACTTTGGTTTACCGTTTGATACAAAAACCTACTGTTATGTTACCATATCAGCAAAGAAAATGTTCTTTAGAAAGTGGATTTGAACTGTAGTTACAAAATCATTTTTTGGAAGGGATCTTCTAGACAAGGAAAAAGACCGTTATTTGGCTGCAAGTCCATAGTAGAACAATTAAAATAGATGGCATGTTCCATCAAACCTACAAGTAGAGAACTGCTATGTACGGTGTTGTATACAATTACAGCATATCTACTGTGAACTGAAGCCAGATGCCTTTAACTTTTATTTCCCAAGAATAGTACTAATCACGGTTTGTATTTTTTACTCTCTTAGTATGATGGCCTTGTAATGCAGACATTCAACGCTGGTGTATGCTCTGCTGTCCAAAGACAGGGTCCTAAAAAACACAATACTACATTATGGTCCAAACAGTGGTTCTATAAGGAGACTAGTGGAGTTCACATGAACAAACCATCCGACCAGTAATCAAACACTATGTTTACATAGGAACAGCAACATTAGAAACCTGTTGTGGCACTGATGTGATCTTCTACAGATCAGGCTGTCTAAACACGCAGGAAACATTACATGGTTTCTCTACCCTGTTTAGCAAGGCACCCAGTTGCAGATGGGCATTGAATGAAAACATTACATTGCTGTAAAAAAAAAAAAAAAAAAATCAACATGAACATAGGCACGTGCCTATCAAGGCAGATTTGCGTGCCCAACAACGCCGATTTGTGCAGATGCCTTTGCAGTTTGACCATGAGTGTCCTGAATTTGGCATTGCATGCCCGAGTCTTGCTGGCCGGCCGGCACGTAAAAAAAAATAAGGATAAAATCTAGAATGCCAATCTGTTCTTCAGACATCCAGGTGGCAAAGAGGTAAAATACCTGTTAACCACAGTGGAGACCAGACTGGGGTCCAATTCCTCCACAGTGACTCCGGCTTGGCCGGGTTGGGTGGAAAGCCAGCAGGGCTGCATTCTCTGTCGCTACACTAGTGACTCCTACAGGCAGGTCAGAGCACCTGTTTAGCAGGGAGTGGAACTGGGAGGGAGAAGTTGTTCCTCTGCAGTCTGCACGCGTCACCGTGGTCGCGGTGAGACTCGGATGAAAAGGATCAGGTCCATCCATCCAGGAAACACGTGGTTGTCTACTCCCTTCCCAGACCAAATAGTAGGAGTTGGCACTTGGCAGTAACAGGGACTATACAAACATGGTGGGAATTGGCAACCACTAAATTAAAAAAAAACCTCTATTAATTGTTTCCTGGTATGCTCCATAGTAAAACATAAAACACTTCCCATAAAAGGTGCATCCCTCTTTGTAGCATTGTTAACCCCATTCTACAGATCTAATGAGCATGCCTGAATCAAATAGTCAAATGCTTAAGCCTGATTTATACTTAGTTGCTTGCCAGTGTCACACACCAAAACTAGCAGATCTACAAGCTCACAACACGACTCACAGCCAGCGCGCAAGGAATTATAAATCAAGACTTAGAGTTTGGTTTAAACTACTCGAGTACCAAGGTGGTGGGGTTTACAGCATCAATACAGCTAACATAAATCAAGTACATCACTTAATAGTATAGTTAATTGCCTTTGAAAATGCTGCGATTAGTTTTTTCACTCGGTTGTTGTATGTTTTGAACCCCACTCCTCTGCTACACAAGTAGGATAAAATGAACCCTAAGAAAATACTGTTTGGTTCAGTGTCTGCATGCACACAAGATGGAAAACATGAACCAGGTGTGCCAGATCTGTGAAAGATCATACATCTCTACTTGTGAGGGCACTGGGCTTTTAACCCATTCTGACCTGAGATCAGATTCATACGAGGTTTCCGCCGGACACACACTGGTCTAATGAACCCATTCTGACCTGAGATCAGATTCTAAAAATGTCAGTCGCTCTTCGATTTTTCAAAAATAGCAGACCTACAAGCTCATATCGCGCCACTCGGTGGCGCGATATGAGCTTGTAGATCTGCTATTTTTAAATAGCTAAAGCATGACATGATGCCGACACCAAAATGGGTGCCCGGTCAGAATGGGTTAAGGGTCAATAGCATTATTATTACTGTATTCCAGAGGAAGAGAATAAGGTAACGTGACAATGGAGAGCACAGGATCAGAGCAAAAACATTCTAACCTTAACACATGGCTCAGAGTAGCAGTACTCACTCCTCACAATCATCTCAGCTCAGGACTCAGACATTAGGCAGCTTTGGACGTCGGTGACCAACGCAGAAGCCAGGTTGGTACAACTAACAGATTTCAGCTAGGATGGTGTGGTATGAATGGGCAAGCACGGTAACTGTCCAACAGAACAGAGAAATGGGCATCGTCAGCTGAGTGATGGGCAAAACTGTAGCACCCCATCTACTCTACAGCTTCTTTCAGTCCGTCGAGTGTCTGCATTTCTGCATGTCTCCCCCTGGAGCCTGGAGGTCAGACCACAGCCTCACTTCTTAAATATTTGTGGCAAAATCTGTTTGACGCAAACCAAAGGAAATTTAAATGGGGGTCAATCAACCGCCCATTTGAGAAGCATATAAGAAAAAGAAAAAAACCTATTAGGAGGGAAAAAAATCTAAATCTTAAATAGCAGCTCTTTAAAAAGGAATGGTGACAAATATGATACAATAGGAATAACCATGTTGACACAACAAGTTATCAGTCTTCATCGCCACCAGCATCTCCATAATCGTCGTCGTCATCAAAATGTGAAATCATTAAAAAATAACAGTTTAACTGGTTCTGGATTATGGAGGAGGTGGCGTTCTCTAAAGCAGGGGTTCAAAGGTTCATCCATAAGTGTGCCGGTGACAGTCTATGCGTCCATCTGTCCGTGTGTGTCCATTAATGGTGGCATCAACAGGCAAACCATTGGTCTTAAATGGAGCCAGCCAAGTCACAGAAGTGGGGAGGGTGAGGGGATGGGAGTGAGGAAGAAGAAGTCCTTAATCCTTATCCTTCCTCACTCCCATCGTCCTCATTCCCCATCATCCATCCACTCCTCGTCTGCAGAGCCTGGCCTGGCCACCCCCGACCTCAGAGCTCCAGCTCCTTGGACACTTTGGTGGCGATGTCTCTGAAGGCCAGCGGAGCCCCCCACAGGCGTTTGAATCGCACGCCGCTGCTCTGGCCCGGCCCACTGGGCAGCTGGCAGACCTCGGCCTCGAAGGCCACGCGGGCGCCGGCCGCACCGTGGGTGCAGGACAGAAGGAAGGGCCCCGCCAGGTGGACCTGGCATCCGCAGCCCTGGGCCGCCTCGCGCAGCGCCAGAACCACCTCGGCTGGGTCCCGTTGGCTCCGCACCCTCACATCCCAGCCGCATCGGGGGGTCCGGGGCTCGGCCGCTTTCTGATGCCCAGATAGATGGCGACTGGAGGAACGCCGGCAAAGGAGTGTGTGGAATGGAAGAGAGAAGTTGTGGGGAAGACGAAAAGAAGGGGGAAGAGTGTGTGTGTGTGTGTGTGTGTGTGTGTGTGTGTGTGAGATGTATTGTGAGCAAATATATGGAGAGATTAATGTTTTATAGATGGATAAATGAGAAAATGTAAATGAGTGAGTGGAGTAGGTCACATTAGGGAGAGGGGAGAAGAAAAAAACAAGTTAGTATATAATATATTAGTGCGTTTGATTATTTTATTTACCATTTTTAAATGTAGGTGTGAATGCACTGTATATGTTTCAATGTGGGATACGACCTAGTATGATTGAGAATTTGAGAGAATAAGGTCAATAAATGGTCAGGGATTCATCACTGTGACCTTGAAAGTCATGTCAATTCAAATTGTACCCGTTTTCTGTGAATAGTTATGCAAAGTGATAGACAATATTAACAACACTCTCTGTGCTGCATCTACTGAAGACAATTAAACTTTGGGTAAGGATACTCAATCAGCTATAGTACAGTTTGGTGGTAATTGTCTCTTACTTACAATCACACAAAATATATTACTATATTACCGTTATATTACGGTTTACTACCGAAACAAATTCCTAACATGTTTACATGTATGGCAAATAAAGGCTTCTGATTCTGATATTTTCACATCACATCGATCAGCAGACACAAGATTGACTTTGTCGACTCACCTTTCTATTCTACATGTAAACAACCCAGGAGGAGTAGGGTTAGGTACAAATGAAGGTGAACAGGGGCATACATCAAGGGATGAAGTTGTTATATTAAACACAAGTTAATTCTGGACACATTGCAATCACAGGCATCATCTACCACAGGGCACCATGTCTACACAGTCAAATGTACGGGTCCATGTTTACTGTCTATTGTCTACAGTATGACTGACATCACACTCATTAACTATAGCTAGCATCATGGTGCGGTGCTAGTCCATGCATGATGCTGTTGTTTTACCTGCTGCTTTTAGCATGATACTGAGATGAAGCTAGAGCCTGGGTCACAGCCGTGGCTGGGAGGAGGGCAGACACAGTCCAATCCTGAGAGATAACTTAACCCATTTTGGTGTTTTAAACATTATGTTATACTTTAGCTATTGAAAAATAGCAGATCTACAAGCTCATATCGCGGCACTCGGTCTGCAATTTTTGGAAAATCGTGAAAATAACGTGCCTCAAATCATTGAATATATATTCTTTCAGAGTTTCAGTTTTTTTTAAATAAAATCTTTGCTTCTGGGGATGTCCCTGGAACAACATATTTTCAGATGGGGGCATATTTCATAATTGTTTTGGGGTCCTTGACATGAAATATTGAGAACCACTGATATAGAAACATGAGGTTTTTCAGAAGAAAATACATTTTAACCCATTCTGACCAGGCACCCATTTTGGTGTTGGCATCATGTTATGCTTTAGCTATTGAAAAATAGCAGACCTACAAGCTCATAGCGCGCCACCGAGTGGCGCGCTACGAGCTTGTAGGTCTGCTATGTTTGAAAAATCAAAGAACGACTGACATTTTTTAGAATCTGATCTCAGGTCAGAATGGGTCAATCAGACCAGTGTGTGTCCAGTGGAAACCTCGTATGAATCTGATCTCAGGTCAGAATGGGTTAAAAATACATTTTTTAAATTTCCGATTAGGTTCAAACGTGTCCGTTACCCCGTCTGGGTGAGGCAAAAATAAGTCCATGTGAAAAGGACAGAGTCCTGGCGGTTTTCTCAATCCCACGAAATGTTAATGTACAAAATCATATTATAGTATAACTATCAAGTATAAAAACATGAACTCACCTTGTGACCGGAGATCTGCTGAGTCTCTCAGGTTCGTCTGTGACCCTCAAGAAGAAGACAAAGGCACATGTTAGGAATAAATCAGCCAATGACAACACGCTACAGACCACATCCTGTATCAATGCTCCAATCAGCAGCAAGGCCACATCAGTCAATCACCCAATCACAACACAGGACACCACAATATAAATGCAAACTTCAAATCACAGATGGATCATCACCAACCTACGCTTACAATACCGAATGGACACAAAAACAGGATATGGGAAGTTGGGAACCACCAACAAAACAGAATAGAACGGAAAGGAAAAGGTTAAACAAAAGGACGTGTGTGAATGAAGAAAGTATGTGATGCTAGAATATGTAGGGGATGGAGACTAGAGGCTGTCTGGAAGCCTAGAAGCTTCCTTGCTCCAATGACACCATTCTGTAAATTAATGAACTACAGCAACTCTACAATGGCATTTCTCTATTTTGTGTGTGTGTGTGTCAGACAAATCCTTCTTCCATAACAAGGGCATTCAAACTGTGCCCAGCCTTGTCTTGTTTAGGGCAATGTGAGATATAAGACATGAGCTTTAAATTCCAATGTATGTAGTCACTCCATTTAAAAAAGACTTGGGCACCATGTACCACAGTGGAGTCTAGGTGTCCTCATGTCGAATAGAATCTAATCCAACAGTGTCGCCACCGGTTTAGCCAAGCTTCTTCACGAACACAATTGGCCGTGTTCAGGGGTGAGACAGCGGGCACCGAGGGTGATCTTTGTCGCTGCATGTAGCCTATACTCCCTACTGGCTGGGGCAGCACCTGTCTTTCAGCAGGGGGTGCTGAATGCTAGGAGGACGGAGGAGGCGCTACGTCCTCTTGGTGGAGGCTCCTCAATGGCAGGTGAGCCAGTAGGGTACCAGCCTGGCCCGCGACATACACACGCTGTGATTGATACCTAAACCTAACCCTAACCATAACCTCGTGGTTATAAGCACAACCCGTGTAGGAATTAGTATGTAGCGCCTGGCCCAGTCTGTGAGATTTCTGCTCTAGAGAGGCGGGTGCTGGCACAAGAAAAGCATTATTGGTTCACCAATCCGCTTCACCAAACAGCAGAGAACACTGACATCACCAAATGTGCTTATTGGTTGGTTATTGGTTAGCGAAATACAAGGAATTGGGCTTCCTACTGTATGCCATATCTTCCAATGCGTTTCCCCAGACTTCTCTTTTTGAGCCGAATGCGAACAAAAACAAAAGCCTGGTAGGGTACAACAGCAGTGGCAACACTGGGGACACATTAATTTAAAAAAAATAAGCAAATTAGGAGAAAAAATAAATTGTCTACTCTAAATTGTTGGGAGAATAAATTACAAAAAAATATGATGTTCTCATGGTTTGGCAACTTTATTAGATCAAAGGGTTCAACTTCAAATATGTGTGTGTCCAACTAGTCAACACTTCTCCGACTAGTAGACTACAATGCCAAGTTGCCAACCCACCCAAGGAATCGTTTTTAGACACAATATAATGCATTACCTGCAACCTACCACCAGGGGTCATTGTTACGGTGACATGTCTTAGATTTTAACCACTTTCAAGCGGGTGTCCCTATTTTATGCATTCTGCAACAATTAATAGCGTTGGTTTCAGCCACTCAAGCAACCAATCTACTATGATGTTTCTGGCCTGAGTGGGAGATGTCAAAGTTTCATTGACATATTGTGACACATTGGGAAATCTTAACCCATTCTGACCGGGCACCCATTTTGGTGTCAGCATCATGTTATGCTTTAGCTATTGAAAAATAGCAGATCTACAAGCTCATATCGCGCCACCGAGTGGCGCGATATGAGCTTGTAGGTCTGCTATTTTTGAAAAATCGAAGAACGACTGACATTTTTTAGAATCTGATCTCAGGTCAGAATGGGTTAATCCGGAAGCAACAAGGGACGGCTATAGATGAGTCTGGTACCCCCCAGGTCTGCCAGTTATACCGTACGTTGTGCTGAAGTGTCCTGGAGCGAGACACACTTAGCCCCTAATTGTTCCCCCCGTGAGCGGACCATCTGAACAGCCTTCATCTGGGTGAAGCTGAAAATGGGATTAAGGGACCAACACCAATAGAGATATTGTAGGTGGCCTACACAGACAATAGATCAGATTTAACATTGGTTCAGCTACAAATCCACAAACTCCTGTCTTTGAAAATTGAAGATCTCTTTGTAAATGTCATGTCCATCTGTACACTCTCAGGGTTAAATGAACCCTCGGGATATTACAGTTATGCTTTGGATCTTTAGTGAGGTTATGTCTCTCATCAAGGGGGAGTAAACTGGATTGTTGTGGTTGGGTGGAAACCTTGTATGTCCAAAACCGTTCCTTTTTTATTATTTTAAAAATATTTAAAAATAGTGAACATAGCAGATCAACAAATGAACTTTGAGATCAGCTACTCTCACTCATTTTGAGTGACACTCACTATTGTACAACAATGTCTGCGGAAAAAACAAAATATATATATATTGACGTACAGTAAGAGGTTTCTGCCTGACAGCAACGATAAAGTTCAAGCTACTGATTGTACTGTACGTCACTGCAAGTAGCCTTCATCACTATTCGTTTAATGTACAGTGTACATGTTTTCTTTGGGACAAGTAAACTATGCCAGACCTTTGACCATAGCATCAGTGAACAATGAACTACAGTACTTATGTAGGTTGTGTGTGCATATACACACAGTACAGTATGTGCACAAATATATTACAGTCAGTAAGTATATGGACCCTCTTTGTGCCGTAGAGTACACAGACTGTATTCTGCCCCCAAGGTTTCACTTCTTCAGAGCATAAAAGGACTTATGCTTTCGAGAGAGAGAGAGAGAGAGACAGAGACAGAGACAGAGACAGAGACAGAGAGAGACAGAGAGAGGCAGAGAGAGACAGAGAGAGAGAGAGAGAGAGAGAGAGAGAGAGAGAGAGAGAGAGAGAGAGAGAGACAGAGACAGAGAGAGAGAGAGAATATTCAAGTAAGAGAGAGAGAATTCGAGTAAGATTCCTCTTTAAGAAGCAGAGAAATCCTTGGGTTACATACAGTAACTAATCCTGATTTAACATGTCAATGATGCTTAGCGCGTCAAGTCAGGATAACTTCATCAGACTGTGGATCTTCCTACAGAGCTTGTGCTGAACTCTGATGAGCGAGTAAAGAAACATGCTCCAGTGGCCAGAATGATGTGTGTCTGCCCTACTCGCACCAAAGGTCCTCTTAGGGCAATGTTTTTTTTTCTTCTAATATATATTTTTTATCCCACGATTTTGTAACCCATTTTTCACCCCTGTGTCAATCATCTAATGTGATCCTGGGCTCTACACACCCTCCGCCAACCTGGGGAGAGCAACGGACTTAACTCATGCTTCCTTCATGCTTGAGTGTCCAAGTTGCTCCTTTACACCTGACAGGGGGGAGTTTCCCTGGTTGGACGTAGCGCGTGGAAGGAACACGTTATTCCAACCAGTTCCTTTCCCCTCCATCAGGCGCCCCGGCTGGCCAGGGGGAGGCAGTTTAGAGACCAGGATTACTGCATGTTTTTGTGAGGGTATCTACCCTAGGGGACACGGGGAGAACATGCAAACTCCACACAGAAAGGCCCTTTCGCCAACCCCGCCTTCGGGTATGGGCACTGATGACGCGGAGGAGGAAACATGCCGCCAGCACCCACAGCGCCCCGAGCTGGAATCGAACCCAGGACCTTCTAGCTGTGAGGCGACAGCACTACCAACTGTGCCACCGTGCCCCCCTCTTAGGGCAATGTTAATGGTAATGCTTGGAAGGACTTTGCTCCAAAGAATGCAGAGCCTCAGTGTCCGACATTTAAAAGGACTTTAGATGCCAAGGTACGCAGATGATCTGAATAAGATCTGGGGGAATAAATAAAAAAAATACAAAAAAAGAAACAGTTTTCTCTTTTGGAGGTCCCTGGCACAAGATATTTTCAAATGGGGGTCCGCAGCATTATGAATTTTGGGGTTCTTTGAGAACCATTGGTACAGTCTACTACAGAGTTACATTCTCTACTTCCTGATCCTCCAACACCCATACTGTACCTCCACGCCCTTTTATGCGCTACAACCTCCCTCCCTCCATTTCATGTCCATCCCAGGTCCTCTCATCGCACAGAGACACAGACATTCCTTGGCCAGTAGTATTTGTTAACAGCATGGGAAAACATCCTGTTGATTATAGGCTGTAGTGGACAATTGAGCTCAGACCCAATTGGTCTCTGCCGGTTCCAACTCCGATGTTGCGGACTTTCCCCCGGGGGTTTAACCCATTCTGAACGGGAACCCATTTTGGTGTTAGCATCATGTTATGCTTTAGCTAGTGAAAAATAGCAGATCTACAAGCTCATAGCGCGCCACCGAGTGGCGCGCTACGAGCTTGTAGGTCTGATATTTTTTTTTAATCGAAGAACGACTGACATTTTCAGAATCTGATCTCAGGTCAGAATGGGTTAAGAGGTTAAGTACGTTTTTTGAGAATTTGTTGTATATACTGTATATATATACTTTGTACTGTTTACATGACTCATAGTGATGCATGGTTGCAGTGAACCCTCAGACTCCAGGAGGCAAGCAGAGCAACACTCAACTCAGAACTGTGTGTACGAGAGCTGCAAGAATGCCTACATCAGCTAATGTACTTCCGTTCAACCGTTCAATAAAACCTAATGCACTTTTCATATTTTCAGTTCAAGTCCAGCCTTTCTTCCTGGAAACGTGGGGATATTTTACTTAACACACAGTTTTCTGTCAGAACTTTCAAAAGGATATGAAACTAGAGGACAATATACTGTATGACTCCAAGTCTTAGGAAAGGATATGAAACTAGAGGACAATATACTGTATGACTCCAAGTCTTAGGAATGAATGACTGGGCGAGTCCACACGCTGTACTATGCCGACGTGGTCATTCTGCTGACAGTGTACGGATAGGACCCATCTATGACTGTGTATTTGGAATACATGAAATGTACAGTATGCAAGATCACAGTCATTCTAGGGCTATTAACAATGATGATTATTAGGAACGCCAGACAATATTTACAAATATTTTACAAAAAGATGTATTACTTGTCCCGGACAACCGGACAAGCCTCAATGTCCAGCCCTTGTTATTCAGTTTTAACCTTGTGCTGATGTTCTCCATGCTAAGAATGGTGTGTGTGTGTGTGTGTGTGTGTGTGTGTGTGTGTGTGTGTGTGTCTCAAAAGAGGCCCATTACCGTCTACATTAGCTAATGTACATCCATTCAATATAATGTAATGCACTTAAATCAATTAAAATTACGTAATTTTGTTTAGGCTGATAATTGTGTTCATCTTCGTCCTACATCGTCCTACATCTCAGAATTACAGTCAGAGATCTAATATTGCCTTAATTACTACAAATAAAAGCAAATCCAATATCAGATGATGAACCATGCCCGCCCTTTGTTGTCTGTTATTGTCTTTTTACCAGGTAATGCTGCTGTTCCACCTACAGCCTCTAGGAGGAGATACAGCACGTCAGCTGAGACAGACAACCAATGGGAGAGACATACTGTCACAGGAAGCCCATGTGGGAGGAGGGATGACAGGGCACTGCAGTCAGGCAGACGGACACACAGACAGACAGGCAGGCAGGCACAGACAAACAGACAGAGAGACAGAACAACTGACAGAGTGACAGACAGAAGCAGCCAGAAAACACCGGAAAGGAAGACTTACTAACTGTTTTGGTCCCCTGAGGGAGGGTGCAGCCCGAGATGGACTTGTTTGAGCTCTGACGCTTAGAGGGGTCAAGAGTGACCCTAGGAAGAGAGAGAGGAAGAAGAGAGGGAAATGAAGATGAGAAGAATGGAAAACATACAACGATTAGAGACAACAGAGGAGAGAGAGAGAGAGAGAGAGATGGGAGAACGGTGAAAGACAGTGAGGATAGAGGAAGATCAGAATAAAGAAATGACAGAATATAGATGGAAACCAAAACAGATGGAAACAAGAAAAGGAAGGACAAAAGATTGGCAGGTGATCAGCACGGAAAAGCAAAAGAGTTAAAGCAAGAAAGAAAGAAACAAACATGTAAAGCTCCAATAAACAGCCCAGTTTAAGATCAATGGACAGCATGCCTGAGTCCAACAGTATTTGCAAATTATTGTCGGGTACCGTTTGTTTTGTTATAATCTGCTTGGAGTACCAGAGGGGTGGGTCAATCGATTGCGTCATGTATGTACACTATATACATTTATGAGTTCTCATTGTCTCCGCCAGGCCCAAGGCGTGGCAGAGACGCCTGATATTGTCTAAACGTTGCAAAAATCGGTACACAATATCTCTACAGTCATGTGAACAAGACGGATCTGGCTGATTTTTCATTTAACCCATTCTGAACGGGAACCCATTTTGGAGCATCATGTCATGCTTTAGCTATTGAAAAATAGCAGATCTACAAACTTGTAGGTCTGCTATTTTTGAAAAATCGAAGAATGACTGACATTTTTTAGAATCTGATCTCAGGTCAGAATGGGTTAATCAGACCAGTGTGTGTCCAGTGGAAACCTCGTGTGAATCTGATCTCAGGTCAGAATGGGTTCATCAGACCAGTGTGTGTACTGTCCAGTGGAAACCTCGTATGAATCTGATCTCAGGTCAGAATGGGTTAACATCCCGATTGGCTAAGATCGTCTTGCAAAGTTTTGCAGGAGCAGCTCGTTTTGAACGAAATCCACAATTCCAAACTTTGCTGGCCCAAAATAAGCTACCTGGCCCATTTTTCTGAGAATGTACAAATGGAACCAAATTGGACCCATACCTTTGTACACACTCAAGAGTTAAATGAATACTCAAGATTTTACAGTGTAAGCTGAGCTGTCAAGTCACCAAAAGTACATGACATTGCATCATCAGTACCTCTCTGTTGTTCTGACACAGGGGTTCTCAACCATGTTTTGCTGCCTGTGACCCCCGGAAATGCTTTGGCCATGTTTTGTGACCATCATAGACCAATACGATGAGAATCAGTACGTTACAATCTAACATACTGATTCTCATGGTATTGGTCTATAACGGTAGACCCCATCCATCTAGGACTTCAAGCAGATCAACGTTAAATATTTGTACATACTATTTGACACAGGTCTTCTAAATAGACAAGTTAGGAAGGAAATGTGTAGTGAAGGAGGGGATTGAAGCCTGTAAAGGTTAATAATTAGAGAAGGAAGCCTGGTAGGTTAGTACAATGTTAAGGAAAGAAAGTGGTGAAGAGGCTGCAAGAGTAGATATAGGCTTTCCCCTAAACAACCTCAATAGACCATATCAACATACCCGTAGTCTTAATTTGTAGAAACAAACTGCTCATTGTGTGAATATATGGTCAATTGAGAAATAAGATTAGGGCTCAGGCTCCAGTCATGAGGCTGTGAATATGCTGTAACAAACACCTCTCAAAAACAACATTAATATTTGGCCTCTGAGTCTGAACTAACTACAACTATCCACCAGTGAATATGAATCATGTACCTCTTCCTGTTCCCATTCATACATCTCTCTAGCCATCACAACCATAGCATGGGTCTTTCATTTGGAATTCATCTTTTAAAACACACCACAACATAAAATTTTTTATCATTCTATTTTATCTGCCTCACTAGCTGCTCCACCACGACCAAAGCCACCGAATCAGAAAAGGACACGTGAACCAGCTACGATAAGACCCCCGGCCTCTCCCCTTACCTGCGGGTCAGCTTGGAGGTGAGCTTGCTGAACAGGTTGGTGGTGGCGCGGGTCCTGGCGTGGGGCAGCGGAACGGCGTCGTGGGACAGGGTGGGAGAGGTGGGCGGGCCGTGGGACGAGGCCGTGGAGCGCCGGTCACGGATCTGTCCGCCGTGGAAGGTGCTCCTCACCGTGGTTCCCCGCGTGAGGCGGGAGGAAGGCGCCGAGGCGGAGGACGACACCCCCGAGGCCCCGGCGATGCTGTGCGTAGAGGGGGAGGCAGGCGGGAGGCGGTGGGACATGGAGCTAGACACAGACAGAACAATGAAGAATGCTGTTTAACTGTACATACAGAAAGACGTGTTATATTGCTCTTGATCCCATTCTGATCATTTGTTTTGGAGTATCTGCCGATATCACTTTTTCCCCGATCCGATAATTATATTTTTATAGAGGCTTGCATGTCACACAGACACACACACACACACACACAGTACTGACACAGATAGGACAAGCCAAGGACAAAGGGACCTTGACATACAGTGCATTATGTGACTGTCCATAATAGTATACTGTACAATATACTGTACATATCAGTCCACATATTGACATTCAACACCCAATATTGTGCGTCTGGTAAAGCCAGGCCCATTTGATGTGATGGATGTTTCGAGCGTGACCGACCGGCACTGGTCCAGAGTGCCATAGCATAAATAAATGACTTGAAATAAATGACAAGGGCAGAGAAGGGAAGGCAAGCCTAGGGGAAGCATTAGAGATGTGACATTTCCTCCTTTGAAAAACACAAATGAATCAAACCAGTCTGACTGTCTGAGAGAGGTCAAGAGAAAGGAGAAAGACCCAGGAGAATAATGCAGAGGGGGCATGGGGTGAGAGAGAGAGACGTAATGAAAAGCAACAGCTAGTAGTGAGACAGAGGACAGCCCTCCAGACGTGGCCAAGCAGCTCATTTCTATTGTCCGCCGAATGACCCAGAATGTTGTCATTGTCAGAGCTCTCTGAAGCCGAAAACCGTTCCTTCATACTCTCAAATACTGAGTGTTCATTTAAACTCTCAGGATTTTACCGTTTACATTACCATCCTACAGTGCAGTTATTTTACTACTACTAGAGTAGTGTCCGTTGGGCACTGGCCTACTTGGCACGATGCAAGTTGAAAATGCACGCCCCACGCAGTTATGTGTCCTTTTTATGCTCATATATATATATACAAGTGATTTGTCAGGTATGCCTAAATATGGATACAACATGTCGTTTCGAGGAAGCAATCTGAGTGGTTGAAACAGCTTTCTAGCCATGCTTAAACCACGATAATGGCACGGCTAATCAGAACAAAGAATTCAGCCGTGCTTTTCTCTCAGAGCGCAGCAGACTCAGTGGCTAGGCTAGCTAGTTTCGTGGGACATTTGTGGTCATAGTGGCTACAACATCTGTCATTTTTCGGCGATTATCTTAGTTTTAAGGGTAACTGTTGTATAATTGCAATATTACACTCGAGGGTGTTCTTTATTCGTTATTAATGCACTTCTGCGATACCTTTCATTATTGTATCATAATAAGGAATTCGCCCGCAGGCAAGCAATAATGACGATAAAGAACACCGTCTCGTGTAACATTGCTTAAGTATATGCAGATTTCAGAACACCAGTGTGATCCATATATGGAGATCAGAGTTGGGTGTAACGAGTAACGGAATATTTCGTTACTGTAACGACACTACTTTGGTCGGTAACGAGTAATATAACGACACTACTCCTCCAAAATTGATAATCACACTACAGTTACTGGTCGCTGCAGCGCTGCAGTTACTCGTTACTTAATTGCGTCATGTGGCTGAAAGTGTTGCTTTGGACTTGGAGAATAATGCACACAACGGAGATGAGTTGAACATGAACAGTAATGGTGCGCTGGAGTCGCGGACTAGAACATGTCAAACCGGTGTCAGATCAGCAGCAGCACAGCACTTTTCGTTGTAATATGTAGTGCATTACTTTTATGAGTAACGGACCCCAACTCTGATGGAGATATAGGGGTGATTAGGTCCAGACCCGGGCAAAGGCTTTTGTGCTGGTTCTGGACAAACGGCTATCCGACGGACTCTACTCCACTCCCTGTAGGGGTGTGAATCGTGTGTCGAAAATTTGAAGTTGGTGGGGCGAACGTCACATTTGAATTATTTTATTTGGATCTGCACAAGAGGCGTAATACAATAGACCCAAACACTGATCAGAATTAGGTTATACATTATATGGTCCAACCAGATATAGCTGCTGCATGCTTAACACACAGAGGGAAAAGAAGAAAAAAAAAAATATATAGCACATTGTTTACATACTATTACTTGACACTACTAGACAGGATGTTTTTTTTTTTTAAGCCACCTAGGGATAAATGAAACAACGCCTTCTCCAGACAGACAGACTGCCCATAGTAGCTGAGACAGAACAGTATTTAGCCAGCTTTTTTGCATTTGTTTTTAACAATCCACCCAATTGCAGACCCCTGAGCACAAGTTTATTATGTGTGTGTGTGTGTGTGTGTGTGTGTGTGTGTGTGTGTGTGTGTGTGTGTGTGTGTGTGTGTGTGTGACACACACACAAACACACACACACACACACACACACACACACACACACACACACACAGCTGTCTGCGGGCCGGGGGCTGCTTTCCATAACGCTCTAGATAACACCCACACAGAGGTCAAGAGGGCCAGAGCCATTAGGTTAATGGCTAAGAGGAGAGGACAGTGTACTGTACCTTCTGCTTATGATGGAATTCATGTTTTGCATGTCCAGTACCGCAGTGATTCTCACACTTTTGTTGAATCACTCAAAAATATTTTTGTACCAGGAAATCCCCATAAGCAAAGAGGCAAATATATTTTTCGCAATTTCTGAAAATTAGTATGAAATGGATTTAAAACCGGTTAAACGGATGACACTGCACTTTCGGAGCATGTTAATTTTAACGACCAATCAAATGAAGGTTTATTTTTTAGTAAGAGTTCTTATTTATTGGCATCTCTTTTTTTTTTTTTAAGATATTTTTTTGCGGCTTACGCCTTTTATTGATTTTTGAAGGGACAGACAGCAGGCTGACAGGAAACGGGAGAGAGATGGGGGGATGACATGCAGTAAAGGCCGTGTCGGGTCCGGGAGTCGAACCCGCGGCACACTGCGACTGGATTACCAGTCCGGTGCCCAGACCGTTACGCTACGGCCTGGGCCTTTATTGGCATCTCTAATATTATATTACACTGTTTTAATATGTTTTAAATATATTATCATTAAAATCTTGCATTTTACCAATTATTTGCGTGCCCTCTTGCAATAGGTCCCGGGCCTTATATAGTCTTGTAGATCTCTTTTCGGTGCGTGACACCATGAACAACAAAGTCTATCAAGCTCAAACTCTATTCCTCTCAACCCCTCTCTGCTTTTGTTTTTAATCTTCCCCCTACCTCGCTTGACCTTTTTCCCTTTCCTTTCTCTCACTCCCTCCTGCGAGCCCCAGCAGCCCCAAATCCTGCCTCATCACCTCATCCGTTTCCTACTGTGCACCCCCCGGCCCCCCCCACCCCCCCCCCCCCCCCCCCCGCCCATCTCTGCAGGGACGCAGAACTGGAGGCGACGTGACATTCTGGTTCAACCCTCCAACAGACAGGATTAACACAGATCAGCTACAATGAACACTGACAGAGGCAGACAGAAGTAAGCATAACAGAGAGAATGAGAGGTAAAGAGATGGAGATAACAAGCAGACCCCCCCCTCCCCCACCCCACACACACACACACACACACACCTATTCTCTTTGCCGTTCTGTAGTAGCGAGTGTCGGTCTGTACTGGATCGGTCCGTGCACACATAGGTGTTCCGTCGAGTCATGGCACTGGCTGGGATATTGTTCTGGAAGACACACAAATGGAAACATTTAGCAATTAGCGTCAGCGAATCACATTGTTACAGATCAATCAATCAACAGCTCATACTCGTTGACTTAAAAGGAGTTGTGTTTAACTTATGTTTAACGTTAAACTTATTTCTTATCAATTACACACCTCACGAAGCCTTTAATTCATGGAGATTTATTTTAGTTTTTGTCGCATTCCTAAGCCAACAATTTGATGACCAGCGGAGAGGGGTTGAGCCACCCGGTCATCAGATTATTGGTTTAGGAACGTGACACAAAAATTCAAGGCTTCATGCTATGTGTAATAGAGCGTATAAAGTGAATAAACCCATGGACCAACATCCTGACTAAGATTAACCTGGGGACCACCACTGGTATGTCAGGTGGGTCCATCATTGATCCACCAGTACAGAGCAGGGATATCCTTCATTTGGCAAGAACACACAAAAAAAATGGTTGGCTACAGCCACATTTGGATCCATCAGCTTTTACAAAAGTATTTTTGTCCCTGGACCAAACAGGACACGCCAAGTCCTCTCTCAAGATATTATTATTCACATTGCAAACAAGAAACAAGAGTAGCACGTAAAAGTCTGGAGCAGAGTAGGCATGTTTTTGCAAGGTTAACTGGAGGGTTTCACATTATGATGATATAACAAGCAGCAGTGAGGTGTTTATTTTACCAGCCTCACTACTCACACAAAGGTGTTCTGACGAGGTCGGCCCCACCAATCCGGTGGTCCAAAATTATACAAGGATATGGAAAATATCATTTGACCCCATGTGGTGTTAATGTCTGCTCATATCTGTTCACCATGCATCTCATTAAAGGAGGTAATCTGGGGTTAATCTGTCGGATGTCTGACTCCATTTATTGTGTAAATGCTATGTCAAAATGTTAATTTGAACTAGCGGTGAACTCCATCCATATTCACTGTCTGGATTATGTCTCATTATGAATCTGTGTATTATTAACCAATTTTGGGCGGGAACCCCTTTTGGTGTTAGCATTTTTGTTATGCTTTAGCTATTGAAAAATAGCAGATCTACAAGCTCATAGCGCGCCACCGAGTGAAAAATGACTGACGACTGACATAGAAACATAGCTTTTTTCTGAAAACTGTCAGAATGTAAAAGACATTTTCAGAATCTGATCTCAGTTCAAAATGGGTTAAGGCAGTGTGTGTGTGTGTGTGTGTGTGTGTGTACACGAAAGAGGGCGAGAGAGGACAGTGAAGTGAGTCATATGTGAGCAGAATGTTTACTGTACTCCCTGAACTCCCTCCCCCCTGACATCAGAAACATGGACTCTATCACCATTTTCCAAACTCACCTCAAAACCCACCTGTTTAGGCAGGCCTATGACTCTGTGTGACCTCTAGTGTCTTCTGCTGCAAGCTGTGTTTTGTTCTGCTTTTAACTGTGTTTTTGTACTGTTTTAAACCTGTACGGCGACCTTGAGTGCCCTGAAAGGCGCCTTATAAATAAAATTTATTATTATTATTATTATTACTTTATGCTCCAGCAGTGCAGGGGTTGCCAACCTTTCTATTTCCACAGACCGGCTGACATAAAATGTTCACGGACCGGCATGGGGCGGGTTGTGCATCATCGTACCAAGATAGCCTACCCGCTGCTATATTATTATATCAACATAGATGTTAAATTATTGACCTAAATGGCGTTATATCAACAAGGATAGTACCGGTATATATATATTTTTTTTAAATCACACCCGTGTGAAGTGATTGGTGCAACTCTGTGTGGGGGTCCCCACTCCCCAGGGGGGTGTTTTGTGTCAAGCTTGTTGTTGTTTTGCTGCTGCTCGCTGAATACATGTGAACGGTAAAGATACCAAGGATTCAACTCAACAGTGATGTAACTGGTATGCTATGCAACACGGAAGTACCACTGACTCGAAGCCGTTTATAAACCACAGTCAGTGACGCGTCGCTGACGAATCCTTGATATATTCATTCAACAGAGTCAACATTTCATCGCCGTTTGGAAATTCCTGGTGACGCATGGTTTGTCCCGGTGGGGAAAACTTTGGATTCCCTTCTCGTGCAACGGTTGGACATGTCCCACGGACCAGCACCTGTCCATGTACCTGTTGGACATGTCCCGCGGACCAGCACCTGTCCATGTACCTGTTGGACATGTCCCACGGACCAGCACCTGTCCATGTACCTGTTGGACATGTCCCACGGACCAGCACCTGTCCATGTACCTGTTGGACATGTCCCACGGACCAGCACCTGTCCATGTACCTGTTGGACATGTCCCACGGACCAGCACCTGTCCATGTACCTGTTGGACATGTCCCACGGACCAGCACCTGTCCATGTACCTGTTGGACATGTCCCACGGACCAGCACCTGTCCATGTACCTGTTGTTGGGAACCTATGCTCAACTCTAACCTAAATGAGTTGTCTGAGGATGTCTGTGATGAGGACAGTCTTTTCAGTAAGGATTGGATTTGGATAAAAATGGTACTCACACTTACCGTCGTCGAGTTAATTTCTTTTCGGCGGTCAGGGATCTCGGACTTATTTGGATTGTGGGCGGAGCTAACCATGGGACTGGAAGGGGGCGGGATGCTACGGGAGCCAACCGCGTTGGTGCTGGCCTTTCGGATGGACGTGGACGTGCGTTCCTCTTTCAGCCCTGCCGCCTCACCGACTCCACTGGGACTCCGCTTTGGGTGGGTGGTCCCTGGCAGCGAAGGACCACCTGAGAGGGGCAGCCGGAAAGAGGGAGAGGAGTGGGAGCACAGATCGAGAAGAGAACAATAAAAAAGAGATGGTGAAAATGACAAGGAAAGATAGAAAATATAAAATGAAAGACAGCAAAAGTACAGTACTTAGTAAGTAATCTCTCAAAACAGATTAAGAGCTCAAATTATTATTATTAATTTTTTGATGGGTTGACTTGACTTGGGTCAGTTTACATTTCAGCATTCACCACAAAAGGACAACAGCAAGAGGCAAACTCATCGCAATGTGAGGTGTCTGTTGTGAGCTTGCAGAGCTGCCATTTTCAGAGCACGACACTGGCAAAGAAGCTAAGTTTAATTCATGCTTGATGTTCTTACAGAAGTCAGAGTGTCGTCTCTGGCGCTGATACGTTGAGCTGCTAGTGCTACGCGGCGTCTTGTGGGCGGAGGAGGTGCCGGAGGAGGAGGTGGAGGACGTGGAGTGTTTGCTGGTTCCGTTGGTGATGGTGCCTGGTCGGACCCTGCTGGACAAACTCAGACTGCTGGCTGTCCGAGACTCTGTGCCAGTCTCCGTCTGAGAGAGAGAGACAGACGGACACGTTAAATACAACACTCTAGTCAAGTCTCTCCAGCCAGACCGTTCTCTTCCAGAATGAAATTCCACCTCGTAAACTTTGAAACAGAACGCTGTCATCGGCTCTTCAGAACAGAAGGGTATACGACCGATCACAACATGGTGTTAACCAAGTAAAAATGTTTTTAAATATATTTTTGAATTTGGTACATTCATATTGCTTACTATTAATTGATTGATTGATAATTTTATTAGACAATAAGATGCAAAACAGTACAGGGTACAGTAACGCACATTTGGCCAAAAGGACATCACCGACACCGAAGAAAGACCTTGTGGTCTTGTTTCCATCCGGGTCCCATGCATTCACAACAACATCAACAATAACAACAATTTAAATATCTCAACAAGACATTAAATCTATGTACGGGATGGAATAGAAATTAATTGGAGAGGGGGGGGGGGATAGAGTTATGGCTTCTGTTGGTCGGATGACAGTGACAGGTGCATTTTCAGTCCTTTCTTAAAGGAAACCAGTGATTTGCTAGTTTTGAGGGAAGGGGGCAAGGCATTCCACACCTGAATTTACCCATATTTGTTCTAGGCTTCAACAAATTGGGTTTCCAACTCCAATATGACAATCGACATAACATAAAGTAATGTATCAGCTACTGGAAAAAAAAATTGCGTGGTGTATACCAAGCTCATAATTATGCACGTTTATGTACCTGTACACAACGTAACAATAAAGCCCAACCTCGAACCTTGAAGTAGAGAAGAATTTGAAAATTGCTGGAGCCAACATGTGAACACATACCAAGGACATTACGGTGAATGCCCACATGCCCACACGCGTGTTCCAATGAAAGACTGAGGCTATTTCCACACCTTTCAATAATGTCTTTCTTTTTGCTTTATGTCACCATGTTCCATTTTATTTGAAATATCTGAAATCTGATGTGGCAGGTTGACAGTCTACACACAACACACGGTTCTCATCTAAAAGATACGTTTATGTTCTCAGTGGGATTGTTTGCAATGTTAAAGAGATTTAATTGAATCCTAATATTACACCAAAATAATTATTTGGCCTAATTTCATTAAACGACCAATGACATATAAAGATATTTATTAGACACTGAGAGCAACTCATCAAATCAAACTCATTGTATTTAAAAGAAAAAAATCTCCACACAGTACAACTGCTAATTTATCCACACTCTCAGAGTATTTAACTTTTTGTACACTAAGAGCTAAAGGATAATTCTGGAATAACTATTTTGTAACTGCAATCTGATATACTGATATATCCAATAACGAGTGGTACAGTACAGGTGAAAAATTACACAACTCCAACCAGAGCGTACAGCAGCTCAGAGCAAGCACGCTGGGTCTTACGCTAGTTTGTGTTTTTACGCCAGCCCATTTGGGACAAAACACATAATATGCAATTTTTCACCTGTAAGAAAATGATTAGTCCGGAATTCTCCTTTAATTCTCACTCGGCGCCTGGATCACCTTTTTTTTAATATCATTTGATTACGGTTCACAACTGTGTTGTACACAGTTTTTAGAATCTCAGATTTTTTTTTTGGGTCAAAACAAGCTTGATTTGCGGTTCATTTCTCTGAAGTTTCAACGATATGATCCTCGCTTACAAAAAGTATGTTTTGGGTGGATTAAATTACAATCTCGGGACATGATGTTGCATAGCAGATTTTTACTCCCCGACTCGCAGTTTCAGGCCAAATCGGCTTTCAAACTAAAGATGTAGACCATTGAAAATGAATGGACGGCGCTCTGAGCCAACCACCAGATGGCACTGTGGCGGTTAACAAAGACTTTATAGTGGACACAGACCAAACCAAAGAGAGACAGTGGTGAAACGTGAGGACAAATAACAAACCAATAAGACTGAATATCTGACCTCATTCTTGCGCCCAAGCAGCAGGTATGTGGCGGTGACCTCGTTGTATTTCTGAGTAGTCAGGGCGTCTTTGATATCATCTCTGGTGTAGCCCATGCCAACCATGATATCTGGAGTGGAGAGACAACAGACTTGATTGACCCATTTAAACCACAGGACGATTCTACAATCCTAACTGTTTTCTGAAAAACCCCATGTCAGCGGTGCTCAACCTTTTCCATGTCAAGGACCTCCAGAATTATCTGTATTTGGCCCCGGACCCCCATCTGAAAATATGTTGTTCCTCACTTAGAGGTGCTTTTGAAAGTGCTGTGTGCAAAGGTCCAACATGTAAATATGATATTATACATATGTATACATGTATATGTATAAACATATAATAACTACATATGTTAATGTAAACAATAGTTTAAATGGAAAGAAAAGAAACATGCGCTGGAATGCTGCTATTCCAAAAGGCTGCATGATTTATAATACACAGGCCTTTAACATGAGCTAGTGAAACAACATGGGAACTCATTGAATTCTGGGAATTGCAGTGTTCTCCTCACCAATGCGGCTGGCATCGTTGTGGTCTTCCACAGGCTCTAAATGGGGCTTAAGGTCCTCTCCGTCATAGCCTACATTTATCCACTTGTCCTTCATAATTTGCTGAAGAGAAGACACAGGATGAAGGACAGTAAGGTTTAATGATCACAACGTGCCAGATTAAATACAGGCATGAAGGGGTAGACATGAGGAGACAGGTTAAAATGTCATCAACTACATATTTTTGAAAATAGTTGTACTATGCAGTACACCAATACAGAGTACATAAACTTTCATGCGCAAATATCCAACAACTATTTGTCACAACTATTTGTATAAACCACCTTGAATAAACAAATTCGAAACCAACAACCTCACAGCCAGTGTTGACAAAATGATTTAGAAAATAATTGAATCATCAGTATTTTAATCTACCAATGAATTTCATATTATAATCGCTTTTCCAAACGTGGTAAATGGTAAATGGTGCATTTATATAGTGCCTTTATCCAAAGCGCTTTACATAGATTGTGCATTACATTCACCCATTCACACACACATTCATACACCGATGGCAGCGGAAACCATGCAAGGCACCAACTAGCACATCGGGAGCAATTAGGGGTTCAGTGTCTTGCTCAAGGACACTTCGACAGTAACTCTGGGGGAGCCCGGGTTCGAACTGGCAACCTTACGGTTACTATCCAGGCACTCTACCCCTGAGCCACCGCCGCCCGTGTTCTTTATCTTCTTCATATTCATGTGTATGTGTAGTTCCCCTCCTCACCTCCAGGGTGCATCGTTTGGTGGGGTTGAGCACCAGGAATCGCCGTAGGATCCCCTCGCAGTCTGTGGACATGTAGAAGGGCACGCGGTATTTCCCTCGCAGAACACGCTCTCGTAGTTCCTAAATAAACACCAACACACATTAATAAGAAACGTTTTTATCTTTATTGATAGGATAAAGTGAAGACGGACAGGAAACGGGGAGAGAGAGAGAGAGAGAGAGACTGGGAATGACACAGCAAAGCTCGTCAGGCTCAGGATTCGAATTAGAAAGTGAATGTCCGGATTCATCGTGGAAATGGTGCCGTTTTTAGTTTGTACCTGGAGCGCGTTATCTCTGCTGTACACAGGGGAACCATGCATGTCTTTAACCCATTCTGACCTGAGATCAGATTCATACAAGGTTTTCCACTGGACACACACTGGTCTGATTAACCCATTCTGACCTGAGATCAGATTCTAAAAATGTCAGTCGTTCTTCGATTTTTTCAAAAATAGCAGACCTACAAGCTCGTATCGCGCCACTCGGTGGCGCGATATGAGCTTGTAGATCTGCTATTTTTCAATAGCTAAAGCATAACGTAATGCTGACACCAAAATGGGTGCCCGTTCAGAATGGGTTAATTATACTAGAGCGCTGCCCATTGGGCACTGGCCTACTTGGAAATGCATGTCCCCATGCTGGTACCCAGGCGGATGCGTGCGACCTCGCGCCCTAAGGAGGTCGCTTCTCTCCCTCAGGCGTCTTACTGGTAGATAGAAGATAGTATTTTTCACTCGCTTTCCATACGTGACACAAAACACACACGCGTTTGCTTTGATACAGGCGTTTTAGGTGATGGGAAACATTCTTCAGCAGGTCCGATGGGGTGGCAGCATGTGGGCTAAGCTCTCTCTCTGTTTACAGTGTGTGCTCGCGCGCATGTGCGCAATTAATTAAAATGAAGACGTCTGGTCTATGCAAAGCGGGGGTATAGGCAAGCAGAATTTTGGGCGGGAACCCCTTTTATAACATTATGTTAAAATTTAGCTATTGAAAAATAGCAGATCTACAATTTACAATTTAGGCATTTAGCAGACGCTCTTAATCCAGAGCGATTTACATTAAGCAAGAACAAAAAAGCATCATACATCACATAAAATCACATAAAAAGCATTTATCATGAAACATGCGTAAGCTAAGAACGTAACAGTGGAATATCTATATAATGAAACTATGCTATACATATGTACTATGACGTGCTATGACTACATACAATGCAATTATAGTGCTGTCTACATAACATACTATAAATCTGTATCAAATGCTATCTAGGTCTACAGAAATGCTATCTAAGGGGGTACTAGGGTAAGTGCTATGGGCCATGATGGAGTCTGAAAAGGTGGGTTTTCAGACTACGGCGGAAAATTGGGAGTGATGCTGCAGTTCTGACTGCAATGGGAAGTGCATTCCACAGTTTTGGAGCCAGAAGGGAGAAGAGTTTGGGACCTGTGGAGCGTTGTCCTGGCGTTTTTAGTGAGGGTACTTCCAGCTTCCCTGCGTTGGCTGATCTGAGTGCGCGGGAGGGTTTGTAGGGTTCAATCATACTTGCAAGATATGGGGGAGCCATACCTTTGGTTGCTTTGAATGCCAGCATCAGAGTTTTGTATTCTGTGCGGGCAGCGACCTGGGAGCCAGTGGAGGGAGCGGAGCAGGGGGGAGACATGTGAGAATTTGGTTGCTGCGATCTGCAGCATTTTGGATCAGTTGGAGAGGCTTAAGTGCACATGCTGGTAGGCCAGTAAGGAGGGAGTTACAATAGTCGAGTTTTGACTAGACTGTTGTCTGGGTTAGGAGCTGGGCTGATTCCTGGGTGAGGAACGGTCTAATTCGTCGTATGTTATAGAGTGTGAACCTACAGGATCGACTGACAGCTGTGATGTGAGTTTTGAACGAGAGCTGACTGTCCAGGACAACACCAAGATTCCTGGCTGTTGGGACAGCTCATAGCGCACCACCGAGTGGCGCGCTATGAACATGTAGGTCTGCTATTTTTGAAAAATCGTTAAAATGTGCCTCAAATCTTTCAGAGATTTTTCATGATTTAGAAAACTTTTTTTCTGTCTTTCTTCGACATCAGGCCTGAATGGGTTAAGTAGTCATGTGTGGAGTCGACTGCGTGTATTTTCACAGCGTGTTCATTTTAACGATGAATAAATCGATTGTGTTCCACCGTGCATCAATGGAACATAGTATATTTTAAGTATTACTTTTTAATATCAATGTTATCCTATTCTGACCGGGCACCCATTTTGGTGTTAGCATCATGTTATGCTTTATCTATTGAAAAATAGCAGATCTACAAGCTCATATCGCGCCACCGAGTGGCGCGATACGAGCTTGTAGGTCTGCTATTTTTGAAAAATCGAAGACACTTTTAGAATCTGATCTCAGGTCAGAATGGGTTAATAATGAAACTGTCAGGATGTAATAGACATTTTTAGAATCTGATCTCAGGTCAGAATGGGTTATATAATATCATCAAAATCTTGTGTTTTGCCAATTATTTGGGGGGACCACTTTGCAATACCCTCGCGGTCCAACGGTGGGCACCAGCCGGGCCCACAGATTGAGAACGACCCGACGCCTCCTTCACACACACATCCTCACACCCACCTTAAGGTTCTGTCCGTCGAACGGCAGCGAGCCGCTGACCAGCGTGTACAGGATGACCCCCAGGCTCCAGATGTCCACCTCGGGCCCGTCGTACTTCTTCCCCTGGAAGAGCTCCGGGGCGGCGTAGGGAGGGGAGCCACAGAAGGTGTCCAGCTTGCTCCCCATCGTGAACTCGTTACTGAAGCCAAAGTCGGCTATCTTGATGTTGGCGTCGGCGTCGAGTAGCAAGTTCTCCGCCTGCCAGAAAAGACGCATGTGAAGAAGGCAAGTTCTATTCCATTCTAACCCATTCTGACCTGAGATCAGATTCATACGAGTTTTCCACTGGACACACACTGGTCTGATTAACCCATTCTGACCCGAGATCAGATTCTAAAAATGTCAGTCGTTCTTCGATTTTTCAAAAAATAGCAGACCTACAAGCTCGTATCGCGCCACTCGGTGGCGCGATATGAGCTTGTAGATCTGCTATTTTTAAATAGCTAAAGCATAACATGATGCCGACACCAAAATGGGTGCCCGGTCAGAATGGGCTAAAGTTGCTATATTCGTTGCGGTCGGGAGGAAAGCACCTAACTCCCATGTTTGAGCTTTTTCGTTTTTTTTTGTCATTAATCAATGCTATTTAAGACCCGTTATGTCTGTGTGTTGGTTAAAAAAATATTGAACCAATAAAGTATTAAAAAGCGCTTTGGACAAAACCTCCTAATTCCATTGGACCCTCCAACCGTCTGCTAAAGCATCTATAGACATGTTTCATTTCCTGAAGGTTAGGTGGTTTCTCCCCGACAGTAGAGATCTAAAATAACATACAGTAGATGCTTCCCCAGATTGAAGGTTTTAAGAGATGAAAGATACACACCATAGTAAATAACAGTCACAATAACTCTGGCTACGTTGCTAGACAAACTTAGCTGTGATTGAAAGACAAACTTAGCTGTGATTGACAATTTAACTTCTCCATTACTATGAGTTTTAAAACAAACACCAACAATTACTGACAAATGCCATTTCACCCAAGTGTGATCAGAATCCCACATTTACCTTCAAGTCTCTATGAACAATGTTCTTCTGATGACAGTAGTGGACTGCCGATACAATCTAGAAAGAATTAAGCAAAACAAACTCAATGTTTCCAGTAAATTACTATGTAAACAAAGTAAATATCTTAATCTTTATCATAGAAATTTCATTTGCATTTACAGTTAAAAAAAACAACTAAAATCACCACAACATACCAAACAGGCAATTAGTGGGGAAACAAATGATTCAACATTGCAAATATGACATCCACAGTATTTGGTATATTATATTGCATGTCCACAGGGGGCGCCACACTGCTTCAGAGCTTTAAAACTGACCTGTCTGAACTTGGCTCTGGCCTCCTTCTCCTTCATTCTACCATGAGACACGAGGTAGTCGAACACTTCCCCTGCAAGACAGACCAAAGTGGTGAGACACACACTCCTGCCTGGTGAGGCAGTGTTCTCTGGTATGAAAGAATTAAAGTATCTGCCTGAAATGAATAAACATTCTTATGTATGCACACATGCATTGTGTGTGTGTGTGTGTGTGTGTGTGTGTGTGTGTGTGTGTGGAGGGGTGTGTGCACGCGCGAGTGTGTGTGTTAGTGTGTGAGTGTGTGCGGTGCGCTTCTTGATGACGAGACGCAAATAGTGGAACGAGTGGCTGAGGTCAAGTTCAGCAGAGTTACCGGCTAGCTCCTCCTTATTAGGACTGAACAGACACAGACGAGAGCTCATAGACCACAGAGAGAGAGACGGTATGGGGGAGGGGGATTAGGGATGAAGGGCAGAAAAGAAAGAAAAACAAAGACGTCGAATGGTAAAAATAGAGGAGGTGAGGAGCATGGGAAAAGGTAGAGAGGGATGGAAATCATGGAACAGCGCAGAGAAGTAGACTAGAGGATCTGAGGGTGAATGCTCACTCACAATAGAGGGTATGCGCATGCTTAAAGTGAATGCCTGAGTGGCAAATCGAGTGGCAAAGCAACAGGCAAAGTGAGTTTAACATTGTTTAACGTTGCTTAATGCAAACAGATTTTCTGTTTGGATGTATGGGCTGTCAAGGCCAGAAAGTAGTTTTTTGCCACTCAGTTGGCCTTCCTGCATAACTTCCTGGTTTGATGATGATGTCACGCGCATACCCTCTATTCATTCAGAAAATGTACACTATATACACTTCTCAATCTTCATGTCAAGGACCCCCCCCCCCCCCCCCCAGATTATATGTAATTCGGGCTGCGGACCGCCATCTAAAAAATACATTAGTGTGCAAAAGTTTTGCACACATTTTCACAATTCTCCACCAAAATAGCAGATCTATAAGCTCATAGCTCGGCACGAAGTGATTGAAAGGGAAGATTCCATGGTAAACACAAGCTCACAGATTCACGTTCAGATCTGCAAATCTTTGGTCTGAACCATTAGACGAAAAGAGCAAAGCGACGATGATGGTATGACTCACCTCCACTGGCGTACTCCATGACTAGGTAGAGAGTCTTTTCTGTTTCAATCACCTCAAACAGGTGGACTGTAACAGACAAAGAGGATATAGTATATAACATATAGAGGTATAATGGTGTCCAGTTACTCCAGTACAATAGACACATATACATAGACAGCCAACAAGCAACACACACACACACACACACACACACACACACACACACACACACACACACTTGAAATGTTTATTTATGTCCACATAATGAGAAGTACAGGAATACCTTGTACAAACTACAAAGGACATAAACACTGCCAGTTTGACAATAGGAGAACACACACACCCCCCCCCCACCCCCATTTCCCCTCACTGTATAATGTATCTTTTCCCTTTTTTGCTTCCTATATGATGAATTCCTGTTCTGTTCTTTAGCTACATAGAAATGTCTATTTGTATGTCTCTAAATGTTTGTACGTCTCTAAATGTTTTGATGAATTGAACAATGTGGACCCTGTTGTAAACAAGTGTAATGCTTAATTGGGTCGTCCACTCACCGTTAACAGTCTTTGTATTGAGTTTGTGCTTAAAATGTACTGTAAATTCTACAAACAATTGATAAATATTTCAATCAATCAATCAATCAAAAACACACACACACACACACACACACACACACACACACACACACACACACACACACACACACACAGTGTAGCTCACCTATGTTGGGATGGTTTAGGCCCTTCATGATGCGTACCTCTCTAAAGAGCTGAAACCATAGAAAATGAGACGGTGGTGAAAGCACTGCAACATTGACGTAAACCACACATTGCATCTCAGAGTATATCACATAATATGCATCTATTTTATGGGTAGAAAGAAAAAAGTACAATGAATGAGGCAAATCTCTATGAGCCCATACGAAACCAAAGGCATTATGGAACAACATACACGTATGGGACTGTGACAGCACAGGTACAAAACGGCACAGTACAGGACACTAATATGCATCTATTTTATGGGTAGAAAGAAAAAGTACAATGAATGACGCAAATCAGACTATGAGCCCATACGAAACCAAAGGCCTGTGGATGGCATTATGGAACAACATACACGTATGGGACTGTGACAGCACAGGTACAAAACACAAGTAAGACGCGCAAACGCGTGAAGCGAACGCAGCTCGTAAATGGCAATAACAACAATTAGAATAAATTACATACTTTAATGTTTTCTTTTCAAAGTTCTCTTTTTTGTGTTTTTTTTAAGATTTTATTTTTAAGTTAAGTTTTTTTGAAGTAAAGTGTTTTTAAAGTTTTTTTTTAAGTTAAGTTTTTTTGTGTTTTTTACGTTTTTAAGATTTTATTTTTAAGTTACGTTTTTTTAAGTTAAGTGTTTTTAAAGTTTTATTTTAAGTTAAGTTTTTTCATTTTAAGTTAAGTTTTTTTTTAAGTTAAGTTGTGTGTCTGTGTGCGTGTGCGTGTGCGTGTTTTGTGTGATACAGCTGCGCCCTCTGGTGGCGGGCGGGTGGTGTAACAGCGGGACAGACACACAGACATGATCTGCAGGGTCTCATAGTTAGTGCTCAGTGTATTCGCAATCACTGCGTTTGCAACTAATAGAGAGAGTGTGTGTGCATGTGTGTGAGATGGAGAGACAGAATTCAATTTGTTTGCGAGTTGCCACAGCATTTGCCCATCCATCACACCATGCGGATCAGCTGCCACATACTGTAGGGCTAGGCCCAATTCACCTTCTAGTCACTCTAAATAAAATAAGTCAAATATACACATTATGATATAATTCTTATAATATCCGGTTTTCAAAGATCAATGTATGAGTGCAATTTCACGTCTTGAACTCAGTGACCGAACATTGATTGTAACAATAACTGACCCCATGTCTGGCACATAAGCCTTGCTCCTCTCCCCTGCTGCCTTTATGCACCACTATACCCTCCTAACCCATTCTGACCTGAGATCAGATTCATACGAGGTTTTCCGCCGGACACACACTGGTCTGATGAACCCATTCTGACCTGAGATCAGATTCTAAAAATGTCAGTCGTTCTTCGATTTTTCAAAAATGGCAGACCTACAAGCTCGTATCGCGCCACTCGGTGGCGCGATATGAGCTTGTAGATCTGCTATTTTTCAATAGATAAAGCATAACATGATGCTGACACCAAAATGGGTGCCCGGTCAGAATGGGCTAATCTACACCCCCTGCCCCACCACCAGCCCTGCACTTACATTTAGGGCACATATACGTTTTCATTTTAAAATGAAAATGATCTCTGTTCAACCATTCAAACAAGTGTTTTTTAGCACCATTTCATAAATGATGAAATACCAGGGCCCAGGAAATTATTCCCCGTTCATTTTCCTCAGACATGTCAAAAAGTATTTATTTAAAGACCTTTTAAGTGTCGTACAAAGCCAACTCGAGTTGTGAGAAATCATGACAACACACACAATTTTTCGGGGCGAAGAAGAAGAAAACGGCAGGTTACAACACTTTTTTTCTTGTTTTTCTTCTTGGCTTTTAAATAAATACTTTTTGAAATGTCTATGGGAAAAATGCATTGGGAATTATTTCCTGGGCCTCACGCTCTATTGGGCATGTGCTCTTAGTTGAAGAAAATACTATGGAGGAAGAACAGCAATTATCCATTATATAATGCAGAAATTAACCACACAGCATGGTCAGCAACGCATTCATTATCAACGTTGAGCGCTTTGTTTTCTTCCGGAAAACGATCATGTGATATTGATGTGACCAATCAGTGAAGGCCACTTGTGTGTCGTGATATTATACGACGCAATCAGGTCAATCAATCAAGTCTCTGTTTCCGTCTGTCCAGACAACACCGCAATCGCAGTAAAAAACACCAGAATAATTTATTGTAAAAGGAGAACTTTGATGTAGCCAAGATGTAGTCTTATGCTCATGTCCTCCAGACCCCCAGCCCGGACTAGACGGAGCCAGACAGTAGGGCCTTCTCCCCTGGCTACGATCTCCCACACCGCCCCACACCCCATCCATCCATCACAGAGCTGGCTCATACAGCTGCTCTGATAGCTTCACTTGTTAATTAGTTAATGTACTTTTATAAAATAAATGAAAACATAAATACACAGGGAAGCGAGAGGCTAAGTGCCTCTTTAGAGGGGAATGTAATCAAAATTGACTTTGGCTGAGTTCTGAGTTCGGCCTACAGTGTGTGCTGCCAAAGTCAAGGAAAATACAATACAGTGACAATGCTCATTTGTGTGTGTGTACGTTCATAGTGTTCAGAGAAGAAACGGTGTGTGTGTGTGTGTGTGTGTGTGTGTGTGTGTGTGTTGAACAGGGAACAAGCAGTCTAGTCTGTGCATGTGTCGCAAGGATGCAAGGAAGGAGTATTTATTTACAGGAAATGAAGCTAGAAATAGAAAACGAGACTGACAAGGGGAGAGGCAGACAGTGTGTGTGCGTGTGTGTGTGTGTGTGTGTGTTTCTATAGCTTTATAACATATTTTTTACATAGGACGCCTCAGGCCGTCTTAAGGATTCGAACCGAGAGGTGCCTTGGACGTCGGTGGACGTCCTAGCGCATCCTCAATGATACGGGGCGAGATAAGAATATTCAGACATTTTCCTTTTTTTTTGTTTTTGTCCGTTCGCCTTTCGCTTGCCGTATGCCAGGGTTCCCCAATTAGAGGGAAGAATAATAAATAAATAAAAAGGTTCACACAGGTAGAGTAATATCACAAGTAATAGTTATAATAGGGAATGACATAATAGTTACTTAATCATTACTCTGTGAGCCTGTCTTTAAATGCCCTGCTCATACTACACTATGTTTACCAAGAATTTACTTCCTCATGCTGAAGTAACAGCAGTGTATGTAATGGTGACATAACTTTCATAGTATCCTGAGGCACCGAGTTTGTGTGTGTTATTATGCGTTCGTGTGTCTTTTCATAGACGTCACAAGAGACAGATTCCAGGTTTTCACTGGGCTGTGATGTGGAAAAAACCAGTTTAGCTGTCTCACACACACACACACACACACACACACACACACACACACACACACACACACACACACACACACACACACACACACACACACACACACACACACACACACACACACACACACACACACACACACACACACAGGAATGTAGCGTGACTGAGTGACTTGAGCTGGGACATGTAGTACAGCTGCTCTGTTTTTGAGGGGTGCTAGCCCTCTTATGTCCAGCTTTGAGGGTCTGCGTAAACACAAACATTGAAGACAAAAGTGGGGACGCAAATTGTGATTGGCCGGAATGAGATGATGTACGATGATAAGAGCGCCCCTCACTTCACACGGGTGTGATTTTTAATTATACAACACACACACACACACACACACTGGTATTCAAACAGGTTTTCCACACTTGCATATGAAAACAGATCACAGCTGAATACTGTACATGTATTTTTCATCCGTTTGTCTGATGTATCAGTTTAGCGACCTTAGTTAATCACTGTACTGTAGCTACTAGCTACCGTGGCGTGATTTAGGACTATAAAATAAACAGTGTTGTGGTCATTATTGTTACAGCACTCAGTTTCAACTGATTAATAATGTATTCTTGATTTTGGTGGATTCTGGATCTACTCGAGTCCTGTCCACTGTGCATTAACCCATTCTCACCGGGCACCCATTTTGGTGTCGGCATCATGTTATGCTTTAGCTATTGAAAAATAGCAGATCTACAAGCTCATATCGCGCCACCGAGTGGCGCGATACGAGCTTGTAGGTCCGCTATTTTTGAAAAATCGAAGAGCGACTGACATTTTTAGAATCTGATCTCAGGTCAGAATGGGTTCATCAGACCAGTGTGTGTCCGGCGGAAACCTTGTATGAATCTGATCTCAGGTCAGAATATGGTTAAGAAAGGCGGTGTGGCAAATGAGGGCATGAAATCAGTATAAAGTGTGTGTAAGATTATGCAGTTTTTTTAACATATCTACCGATTGCAAGAACTAGAAGCTCGACCGGCCACAAAAAAAAATAAGAATCAGGAAGTGATGTATTTTTCATCATAGTGCTTCCGGTTGAAATGTTGCGCAATAACACTCCAGTGTCATGGAGTTTTATGTTAACTGTAGATCGTGCAAGTGCATTAACGTTAACGGTGAGGAAAGCAGCTATCATCCTTCGCATATTAACCCCTTCAAAGCTAGGTCCGCCATCGTACATTTCAGACATACTTAAATGGTAAATGGTAAATGGTGCATTTATATAGCGCCTTTATCCAAAGCGCTTTACATAGATTGTGCATTACATTCACCCATTCACACACACATTCATACACCGATTGCGGCGGAAGCCATGCAAGGTACCAACCAGCACATCGGGAGCAATTTGGGGTTCAGTGTCTTGCCCAAGGACACTTCGACATGTAGACAGGAGGAGGAGCCGGGATTCGAACCGCCGACCCATGGATCATTGGACGACCTGCTCTACCTCTTGAGCCACAGTCTCCCTTGACCCATGCGAGCCAGCTGGCGAGCTAAGATCATCTGGCAAGGCCCTTCTTACCATAAAATCAGGTTGAAAAACAACTGTAGGCGACCAGGCCAATTTTACAAAGCTGCTTTTCACCCCTTACCCATGTGATTTTGTAACTATTTATAGTTATGTTACGTTGTGTTTTATTGACTTATTTCTTGTATTGTATTTTGTGCCTACCGTATTTGATGTCTGCTGTGTTATTTGATCTATGCTATACGTTTTATGTTTCTTTCCGTTAAGCACTTGACACTTGAACGTGACCCAGTTCTTAACCCATTCTGACCCGAGATCAGATTCTAAAAATGTCTATTACATCCTGACAGTTTCATTATTAACCCATTCTGACCTGAGATCAGATTCTAAAGGTGTCTTCGATTTTTCAAAAATAGCAGACCTACAAGCTCGTATCGCGCCACTCGGTGGCGCGATATGAGCTTGTAGATCTGCTATTTTTCAATAGCTAAAGCATAACATGATACAGACACCAAAATGGGTTCCCGTTCAGAATGGGTTAAAGGTGCTATACAAATAAAGCTTTATTATTATTTTTTATATTATATTATTATTATACTTAACAATGTGTGTAAAATGTGGCGTCAATCGAGCTTGCATGTGCCGTGAGACATGAGGAACAAAAGCTGTTTCAAACGCCATGGACATTGTCTTGAATTAATGTAGCTTGATTTAAACACACAAATGCGAATTTAAGAATTTATATATAATATAACATTTATTCATGCGGAACTTGCTCAAATAAAGTTTTTGTATTGCTCAATTCTCAGTGACAGAGAATAAATCGTTCGTAAAAAAGAAACTAAAAATACTAAAAGAAAACGTTCAACTAAAAGAAAATGCTATTATATAAATAAAATTGGAATACGTAGGCCTAGTTGCAAAGGAGAACATTGAAACTATATATATATATATATATATATATATATATATATATATATATATATATATATACACCCCCCCCCAATAATTGCTATCCTTACTGTACATAAATCAATTTTCCTTCACCTTTATGGTTTATACCGGATATTCTGCAGCCACTGAAGAAAACCCATTCTTAGATACTTTTTCAATCCCATCTAGTTTGCATGATCCAATTCCCAGTGGGAATGGTCATATAATGTGCTGACACACAGATAATGTACAGAGCGCACACACGCACAAACACACACACACACACACACACACACACGATAAAAATAAAAACAAAAGACAGGTTTCAGACACATGCAATCTCATTTCTAAATTTGAGCACTAGTTGGCTGTCCAATTCATTTTAGTTACACTTATGTTTTTGCTATACAAGAAAGAGACTTTAACCCATTTAGACCCGAGTTAAAAACATTCACTTTGAAAGAATATATATTAAAATATTTGCGCCACATTTTTACGAATTTTCAAAAATAGCAGACCTACAAGATCTGCTATTTTTCAATAGCTATAATTATAACAATGTTTAAATCACCAAAAGGGGTTCCCGCCAAAAATGGGTTAAGAGAGTCAAGCACTTTGATGTTGTCCGTTTAAAGCCACAGTAGTAGGCTCCCGTTGTCACAATTCAAATGTAGAAATGTTCAGCAAATACAGACTAAAGTGAGAATTGTGTGAGAATTGTGATCTCAATTCTTGTGGAGGAAAAATCGAGATTCACATTTGAGCAGGCAGCAGTGAAAATTGGTATACATTTAAGAACATACACGCATGTAAAACATGCACCCATGGTCACTCACACACACACGAACACACACCCCCCCCCCCCCCTTAGGGGAGTGTGTAATTCAATTTAAAGAAGTGTGCATCAGCTGTTCACCTGAGCTTTAAAGAGAATAATCACATAAGCCTCTCCTCCCCCTCTCTCCTCCCCCTCTCTCCTTCACACTCCACCCCATCTTTCTCCACTACATACTCACTCATCTCCTCTTTTCTACCTTCCCCAGCTCTCATTTCATCTTTCACCATCGCATTCACATTTTCATCCCGACTCTTGGTCCATGTACAATCATACTGAATCATACTGTACAAGTGTGCATGTAGTCAAAATCTGTTCATGACTATTGAAAAGGTTATCAGTATATGCTGTGCTGTATATTTTGATGTGTGCATGTACCAAAACACATTTAGTTTGTAATGTATATAATCATCTACTGTATATAGACCATCTCTCTTCTTCACTTCACTTATACCCACCTAGCACATTCTAATCTTTCGTCACACTTTCTCCCAAAATCCTTTAGTTATTCTTTTGAGATTTCTTCTTGTTTTCATATTATTGGAGAGGATGGCATTTGACTAAAGGTCTGAATATAAGCCTGGGGTCACTCAAACGCCACTCAGTAATAAAGTAAGTAACAGCTAAATGGCCACCCACCGATGAATCATGTTAAACGCCTGTTGCTTCGTTTTGCCAGTCCTCTTTAGTACACAGCAAAATAAAATAAAATGTACCCTTTTAAAACAGTCATATTGTTCTGTTCACCCTCCTTCTAAATCACTTTCGAGTTGTCTCCTGTGGCGACAGCCTCGCATCACAGTTGCCATGCCAACCAGGGGACTAATCCCTGTACCAGGCTCTGCTGCACCCCAGGTGCTTGTGGCAAGTCATATAACCAGTGTTGCCAGATTTGACGAGATAAATAAGCAACCAGGTCTATGAAACCAAGCCTAAGGGAAAAATAGCTAAAATAAAATGGTAATTTTTTAATATTTTACAAATCTTGTATGGGGAAGGGATGGCACAAAATATTTCCTTTCCTTTGAAAGTTGGACAGATAAAATGAAAATTCTGGGTCTTTTCCTACATATATTGTTTATACATTTTAAAACAACAAACAAAACAAATCTAAGAAATTCAATAAATAAAATAATGATAATTAAGAAGCAGTGAAAATATCCGAATATCTACAAGCTCGCAACACGGCGCAAAGTGTGGGTCGCTCGCAAACCGTCGCAAACATATAATCTCCCTTTTGGGTCACGAGCTGAGAAGTTTGGGAACCACTGTCACTGGGTGATGGATGGCTGAGGTGGAGCGCAATCCTACCATCAGTTCCCAGTACTTACCGCACAACATGCCACACCCAAACCGTGCTACTCATTCGTAGAGTTGGATCGAACCCATGACCTTGTGGTCAAGAGGTGTGTGCTCTACCGACTGAGCATAACATGATGCTATAACACCAAAAGGGGTTCCCACCCAAAATAGGTTAATCTTGCCTACACCCACTTCAGTGAGTTTAGTTCACGCGGCTGTTTATAACATTGCTTCTCAATGAGTCTGGGGACCCCCAGGGGTCCCTGGGGTGGGTTCCAGGGGGCCAAAGCAAACAAATAGCAGATCTAAAAGCTCACAGTGCGTTACTTTGTGCGAGCGCTGCAAGCTTGAACATTTGTACAATGTACATCTGCAATTTTGAAAATATTTGAAAAATATCAAATGTTTGGAATTTCTATTTACATTTTCCTCCAACATAAATATTCTCTTCTGGGCGTCCCTGGCACAAAATGAGTGTACAGGGTTTGATGAGGTCAGATCAACATTGGACATCAGGTCACCATATATGGCGGAATTCCCATATATGGTCATGCACGACGAACCAACACAATGACGGGAAATGCACGATTCCATAGTTAACTGCTGGCCAATATTGATGACATCAGCGATCTCCATATATGGAGTTTAACTGTGACAGCAGCAGGTCGCATTTACTATGACATCAGGGTCTCCACATCTCTATCCCTGATGATGTCACATAATGTCACGAGACCTGGGCACCATATATGGTGCCTGACAAACACACTGATGGTGGCCGACCAACCAACACACGGGGAAATGCGATTCCATAGTTAACTGCAATCAGCACAACTTATGATACTTCTATACTGTCCATACTTCTTAAATCGTTCTCAAATCTTCTATTAATCAGACCAGTGTGTGTCCAGTGGAAAACCTTGTATGAATGCCCATTTCGGCACGGCTGGATAGCCGCCCTAGTTCAACAAATTGCTTGGTCAGAAAAACTACCTGTAGTAATATAAATATTTCATTCCACATTTGTCTTTTTTCTCCTTTTTTGGGTGACTCCTCTATGTACCACCAGAGGGGGGGCTCAAGTACCACCAGTGGTACACGTACCAGTGGTTGGGAACCTCTGGTTTAGAAGATCCTCCTGACTGTGAATGATGCAACCATCACCTATCTGCTGGCTGTCTCTTCCACCCAGTCATTACTAATCAACGTAGTATGAGGCTGAGCATTTATCTCTTCCATCCAGGTAATTCAATCACCTTTGATTTTCTCCAATCAACTCACTCTTCTCCCCCAGCCCAGGTGAGGCAGCAATTTATCAATCAATGTCTGTGTATTTGTTCTGTGTTGATAGACCACAAAGCGTGAACTCATGTTGCACGTCTAGCGCGTGGGCTCTGACCTGCTGAGTTATGAATGAGTATTAACACAAAGCAGCTTAAGAGAGAGAGTGTTGCTGCACTGGACTGTGTTTGCTAAATGTGTTTGGCTGTCCAGTCTCCCGAGTCGTCCCGACATCTGACCTGTTAATCCCAGCCTTGTGTCCAAGCTCTCACACACACACACACACACACACACACACACACACACAGTATAAATAAACAAATACATTGAGAGACAAAGAGGAGAAAGAGGGGGAGAGAGAGTGCTGTACATTGGATAAATACTTATCTAACCCACAGATTCAAATATGCAAACTCCTACTCAGTTAGAGAGCGACACACACACACAGCCCCAACAACATTTGAGTAACCCCAGTGAATAAACCAGTGTTTGTGTGCGTGTATAGTCTGTGTGTGAATGAGTCTGTGTGCTATGAAATTAGCCCCCGATGTATGACCTGATTCAACTACAGCTATATTGCTCTGTCACTGTCCCCAATCTTTAACATGTTGTATAAGTGAAAACGACAGCCGACCCCTCCAAGGCACATACAGTGAACTGTGTTGTCAACATCTCTATTCTCTAGTGTCCTTTTTTAACTATAGTTCTTCAAAGTGACAAGCTGGCTCAAAGTGACAATTCTGAAGGACACGGCCTCTTAGTAGTTACTTCAGAATTATTGCTTTATAAATTTAATATAAAAGTAAAATCTGAATGTGTGTATAATAGGGTGTCGTTGTGCATGACTGACCAAAATCAAACTAAATTATTATTTGGGTGCCTATCTGCATTTACTAGTCACAGTGGTTCCCAAACTTTTCAGGTCGAGACCCAAAAGAGAGATTAGACGTTTGCCCAAACTTGTGAAAATATCAGATCTACAAGCATTAGTTATTTTCACTACTTCTTAAGTATTAAAAAAATAATAAAAATAAATACGGAATTTCTTAGATTCGTTTGTTTTAAAATGTATACAATTATTTTACATTTCTATTGAAATCTATCTATATCTAGGAAAAGAAAATGGGATTTCTACTTGAGTCGTGACCCATAAAGATTGGTCTGTGACCCACTGAGTCCCACTCCCAACCCACTGTTTGGGACACGGTGTGTATACTAAGTAGTGTATCTCCCTATAGCAGTAATGGGAGCCGCTATAGGGCCTGTCAATGACAGAAGATGAATCATTGATGAACAGTAGCTGGAGTCCATCTCTGTTTGACCTAGATAAGCAAAATAAATAAACAACAAGTCTGTCTCCACTTTATTGAATTAGTGAAATGAAATACGGGCTGACAGTTCGTTGCACAAGAAGGGTTAGCAGAGAGAGGAGTTAACACCTTTGTTGTCCGTCATTATAAGAAGTTACAGAGGAGTTAACACCTTTGTTGTCCGTCATTATAAGAAGTTACAGAGGAGTTAACACCTTTGTTGTCCGTCATTATAAGAAGTTACAGAGGAGTTAACACCTTTGTTGTCCGTCATTATAAGAAGTTACAGTCGCTTCCGATGTTTACACTACAGTTACCTTTGGAGAGTCAATGCGTCCGACTTCTAGCTCCGTATCATGATTATCTGGCTGAAAATAGTCCCATGGTTTTTTTAGCCTGCCGACACATACGCCACTTCCACGATACGCCTCACAAACAAAGAGCAATGCCGTTGCGAGCCAATATTGTCCATACCCCCTCGTTCACTTTGCATTGGAGTCAGTTTCCCAGAAGCCCTTGCAAGCCAGTTATAGGTAGATTTCAGGTTACGTCATCATAACGCATCAGCCTCGTCGCGATGTCCACGACAAAGCCGGATTTTCATAAAAGAAAATCAAAACGGTGAATTAAACATAAAACAAAATAGCAGGTTTAGCAGTGAAGCTGTTAACTGGCTGTGCCTTCTGCCTGCATTATTCATATGTTTACTTCGTCATTTTAATGCCAATAGAACGGTAATCCTATAGTATTAGACACTCAGTCCTGATGGTGGCAGTAACGTCACCATTATGCCGATTTTGACCAAATAGAGCGAATCTGGCGAGGTCACTTCCGGTTTAAGAAGCAATAACATCCGGTACTAGCTTTGGACTGTGCAGCACTATCAGAAGATGTCCGGGATGCTAAGCGATCATTGTTTATTTTAATAACAGTCAAATTAAGCTCTAATCAAGCCCAAAATATCACATTTATGCAGCGATGCACATAAAGATCGTGCGAGCGTGATCGACCATGCACGTGCGGATTTCCGACAGTTTTAGGTAGATTACATCGGCCGTTAGCCAAACAAGCTAAAAGTTGCTACATGTTGTTATATTAAGCTGCCGATTACAGGGGATTAAACGATTATGTCAATTACGTCAATAGCCATAAGGGATTTATTCATTAATTACGTCAATAGCCATAAGGGATTTATTGATTAATTACGTCAATAGCCATAAGGGGGTTAAGAGAGAGAAAGGGGGAGAGGAGATGGAGAGACAGTTAAACAGGGCAATAGGAGGCAGAGAGGGTGCATAGTAAAACCCTTTAGTGTTGATTTAACACTTTAGGTCCCTAATTACTCTTCAACTGATGATTTGACTGTGTGTGTGAGCATGAAGGGGGTGAGAGAGAGATGTACTTCTGTCTGTTCTTTACTTGTTCCTTTGAAGACCAAACGTGTTGGAAAAACCTTGTGGGCTTGCATCCTGCTGTTCCTCTATTGACTAATTATACACTTTACACAATGACAACAATGCCCTCGGTGGCAACACACACACACACACACACACACACACACACACACACACACACACACACACACACACACACACACACACACACACACACACACACACACGATAGTAACACACAAAATGGAACCACTCACACACAGAATAACAATTCAAGAGACCAAGTCTGTCTGAGTTTATCCACTTGTTCCATGTGGCACACACACACACACGCACACACACACACACACACACACACACGCACACACACACAGTCTGTACTTTTTGGTTCTGTTCAGTGTCTTGTCTTTCTCAGGGTCTTGTTCCAGTGCCACGGCCCTCAAAAGGCCCCACAGAGCCCACTGCACCAGACCCCCCTCCCGACTCGGCTGTCCCTTTTGTTTGCCTGTCTGGAATTCACCTAGTGGCTGAGGGGCCTGGATGAGGTAGGGGCGCGCACGCACACACATACATACACACACACGCACACATGGCTGCCTATACAGAATCCTTCTATTCTTAAAGTTGCACTAGTCTTCTTTGGATGAGGCCCTAGACTACATAGTTGAACAGATTAACATAGCACACACAGCACTGTGAAGAGCATGCAATAATATTGTGTGCTCTTAAGTTCACAGTGTTATGTTGTGTGTGTGTGTGTATTATGTTGGTTGCTTTGGCTACAGGAAGGAATACTAGCAATCTATACTAATCTTCACAATACTTAAAGACAGGTGACAGCATTCCCAATTCAAATTTACATGTTATAATTATAAAAATGACTCTAGGTTACAAATGACCTACAACTGAATTTCCGTATCCAGGTTTAATAAAGGTCTATCTATCGATCTATAATTAGTTCTCACGGCTCCAATTGAGGCGTTTTGTAAATGTGTACATGAAGCAGATTAACCCATTCTGACCGGGCACCTTTTGGTGTTGGCATCATGTTATACTTTAGCTATTGAAAAATAGCAGATCTACAAGCTCATAGCGCGCCACCGAGTGGCGCGCTACGAGCTTGTAGGTCTGCTATTTAAAAAAAAAATCGAAGAACGACTGACATTTTTAGAATCTTATCTCAGGTCAGAATGGGTTCATCAGACCAGTGTGTGTCCGGCGGAAACCTCGTATGAATCTGATCTCAGGTCAGAATGGGTTCATCAGGACCAGCGTGTGTCCGACGGAAACCTCGTATGAATCTGATCTCAGGTCAGAATGGGTTAAAGCTCCTCGCTGTCTGTACTGTAGTCACATAATGTTGCTGTCGGGCAGAAACCTCTTATCTCTGGGAACAGAGTGGCATGCCGACGCACCGCCATCCCAACGGCATGGCGTCCGCGTGCGGTTAGGGTTAGCATCGAGCACGTCGGAATAGTGGTCTTCGGACTGCCGGTGTGTAACCCGTATCTCTATATTCTAACTGTTTTTGAGCGGTGCCTAACCGCACCAATGACTGGCCGTGTGTCTCCATCCGTTTGAGTACGGACAACTGCAATACCGCTGGGTGTTGAGCACACGCACACACACGCGCACACACACACACACACACACACACACACACACACACACACACACACACACACACACCCCTACCTGATCATACCACACAAAAGCATCAAAAGTAGCAGATCTACAAGCTCAAAACTCAGCGAGAAGCAACACGCTTTGAGCTTGTCGATCTGCTTTGCCGTTCTTGAGGTATCCAACATCCGACAGACAACATAATTATACTGTATGTCAAATGCACGGAGTTGAAACTGCCGCTGCTAAAGCGAGGAACGTGCACAAGACAATGGCGAACAAAGCTACAGTAAAGACGATTATAGTAGAGCTGGTGAACAGGGCGACGGGAGGGGACATTAAACTATCAATGAGAGAGAGAGAGAGAGTCACCACTATGTATATGTCCTGTGCTCACAGGATAATGCTGAGTGGACAGGACCACGACAGACGTAACTGAGCTTTGCAGCACCATCCCACTCTATACTCATACACCATCCTACCCCACACACACACACACACACACACACACACACACACACACACACACACACACACACACACACACACACACACACACACACACACACACACACACACACACACACACACACACACACACACACACACACACACACACACACACACACACACACACACACACACACACACACACACACACACACACACACACACACACACACACACACACACACACACACACACACACGTCAGGCCTGGATTTTCATCATCGCCTTGACCTTACCAAATGCCAAGGTCATCAAATAAAACTATGAACTGAATTCTACTGAAATAATGAATTGAACTTAACCCATTCTGACCTGAGATCAGATTCATACGAGGTTTTCCACTGGACACACACTGGTCTGATGAACCCATTCTGACCTGAGATCAGATTCTAAAAATGTCAGTCGTTCTTCGATTTTTTTCAAAAATAGCAGACCTACAAGCTCGTATCGCGCCACTCGGTGGCGCGATATGAGCTTGTAGATCTGCTATTTTTCAATAGATAAAGCATAACATGATGCCGACACCAAAATGGGTGCCCGGTCAGAATGGGTTAAGGGTCAAGGAAAATTTCATTTTAATATATGGTATGACTACTAGTGAAACTTGTAATGTACTGCTATTTATTTATTTATTTATCATTTTTGTGGGCTTGTAAATTAATTTTCTCACATGTAATTTGTGCTCACTTGCATAGACCTGGCGAATTTAGCATGGTGAAAGGGCAACAGTGTTCCGGGGGTGTGGGTGCTTGGGGCGATAATGTTTGTAGTAAACAAATGCATTGCCGCCGTGAGTGTGGACGGGAGGCATCTTTGTTGGCAGTGGAATGAGCATTGTTTGGCGGGTGGTGTCGAGTGTTGGCGTTGGGCGCGATAGGAGGAGATAGGTCCCGAACACTGCGAAGGTAAGTGTGTGACGTCACTGCCGTGTGAGTGTGTGTGGGTGTAGTGTGTAAGATGGTGTTGTGGGTGTTGCAATAGCGACATAGCTGTTGTGGCTTTGTGTTTCTTGCCATGTGTTGGGTACAACTTCTCTAATGTTATAATAGATATATATATACACATATATATATATATATATATATCTTTCACAGACAGAGAAATGTTGTCCCATCATATGAAGCCAGACACAGTCAATAACCTGGACTTGTTAGCAGCTGTTAATATCAATAACCTTGCTCTCTCTCTGTGTGTGTGTGTGTGTGTGTGTGTGTGTGTAATGATGGCTGCTGATAAAGCAGACATGTCCACAGGCACGGCAAAAGTTTGGTCAACAGTGTCGACCCCAAAGAAAGAGCAATTCTACCACTACTGTATCTACAAGAACAGTCAAACAAACTGTGTGTGAATGTGAATAAAAGGTGTGAATATTTGACCATGGTGTAGACTGTAGAGTGTAGACACATGCAACACACACACACACACACACACACACACACACACACACACACAAGCCCATTGTGAATACAAGAGATCTGTACCTTACACTAGAATACAAACGCACCGAGAAATCAGCACACTCATGCAATTAATCATACTGAATTTGTACGAGTGTACACTAAAGTAAAACGATTTCACTTTAATAATGCCTTATATTAATGTGCCTTGAATGCACTAAGCCTAAATCTGCATTGGATGAAAGTCAGTTCATGTCCAGTACTGAGGGAACACTTACACTGCCAGCTGGGTGATACCGTTGTAAATTGCACCAGATGTACACTACTTATGCACTGATTGCGACCGCAGGCACAGTTTACTATGAAAAGTAAAACCTGCATTTCCCGTCAGTCAGTCCGTCACCCCACGCCTCCACATATGGTCATGCATTGTGACATCACATCTGGTCACCCAGATCTCCATAGTCACACATCGTGACGTCACTTCTCCATATATGATCACTCACCCTCCTCTACACTCAAGACGCACTATTAGGCCCAGGCCGTAGCGTAACGGTCTGGGCACCTGACTGGTAATCCAGTCGCAGTGTGCCGCGGGTTCGACTCCCGAGCCCGACACGGCCTTTACTGCATGTCATCCCCCATCTCTCTCCCGTTTCCTGTCAGCCTACTGTCTGTCCCTTCAAAAAACCAATAAAAGGCATAAGCCGCAAAAAAATATCTTAAAAAAAAAAAATAAAAAAAAAGACGCACTATTATATATGGCCATGAACTCGGGCCATACCGTACCTGTTTTTCACTGTGCATTTTTGGTCAAAGTTGATCCCATGCCAAAGCGACAGCACTCGTCCACCAGTCTGCCGTCACCCAAGCAGATTGGTGCACACGCCGATCTGCCACCAGATTAATAGTTTAACTCCTGCTTCTCAACTGTGCCGTATTAAGAAGCTCTGTTGTTTCAGGTCGTGTCTCGCCCTCAGGCGTCTTACTGGTAATTATATGCACCAATTAATCTGAATAGTGAATACCGTTTGATTCGGTTTTCAGCTGTCTTTGTTAACATTTTCATTATGACACACACACACACACACACACACACACACACACACACACACACACACAGAGGAGTGCCACTGGGACTAATCTCATTAAAGCAACGAGTGCACTGCAGTCTGTGTACATTTGTGTGTATACAGTGCATATCTCCCTGATTACACCAGACAAGCATACAGCCCCTGTTAGTTCCAGTAGGACACATAATAACCAACAACCCAATGCTTACAAGCAAATAAAGACATTCCATACAGCAATGGTTCCCAAACGTTTTAGCCCAAATTAGACATTCCCCCGGGACCCAAATTAGTGAAAATGGCAGATCCATCGCTTTCGCGGCTGAAAATGGGAACAATGGAGCGTTTTCATTTTTTCCACAGTGATTAGAGCTAATATGATGCTTGATGATCTGTCCCATATTATGTCTTCCCTGGACCTTTTTGCATCCCAATTTATGTAGGCATACTCTGCCTGCATGTATCATCCTGATCCCTCTCGAACTTATTCTTGAGTTCCTGATATTTCAGCCTGTCATCAGTTAACATTTACATGTAGTTACTAGTTATTCATTCCCTTCATTCACATCCAGAACGTGCAGTGATTGCAATAGCAGAATAAGCCTAGTGTCAGGTGGCCAACAGGCCCAGAGGTACTGCCAAAGGTCAGAGCCATAGTGCCTAGTGCTGCCGGAATTGTCCAGAAATTACATTCGGATAATCGTTTTAAAAACTCGACCCAAAATTCGACCCATTCGGATTTCGGATTTCAATTCGAGCCATTCGGATTTATTAATAATTATATTTACACCAATACAACCTGAGACATAACATTTAAGATCGCATTGCTGGCGCAACTCTCTCGCTCCGCGCATTGGTGCTGCTGAAAACCGAGTTGGAACGCAGCGCATGCATTCTCCCTTCTCCAGTAAAACTTCACAGACATTTTTATTAATGAGCAATCACTACCACGGCACACAGCCTTATCAAAATGAGGCACGGAGGCAGTATTAATGCACAGAACAGAACACTGCATTGCTGCTGCTACCGGACCCGGCACCACATTTCATCCTTACGCATTTTATTTATCTTTTTATAATTTCCTGAAGGATAAAGTCGCTTCATGATTGAAGATTGATGAGTGATAGATCTGTGTGTTGTCTAAAAATATACTCTCCCGTCTGTCCGAAACACCGAAGCAAAGCCTGTCCCTGTGTCCCAGATTCTGATCACTAGGTACGCTGTTGACGGAAGATTTCACCCTTCTGAGCAGCGTACACCCACTGCGCAAAGAACGTAAAAGGCTCCCGTGGCCCCGCCCGCCCTGTGTTCGCGTAGTCTGCGTTTAGGAAGAGTACGAGGCAGCTGATTTATTCTTTAATGTATGCCGGTGTCGGCATGTCGCATGGCAAATATAACTAATCTACAAGCTCACAAGTCACAACGCCTTGCTTACCCATGGCACCGTCTCGCGAAAACTAATAATAATAATAACTAAAAAATATTTTTTATTATAATTTTTTATTCTAACCTTAATTTTATATATTCGGTTATTCATTATTTTTTTGATTCGAAAATATATTCGGATATAGAATATTCGTTGGCAGCACTAATAGTGCCCAGACAAGATTATCTCTGCGCACTTTAAATCAAGGCTTGCTAATACATCATTAGATTTTTTTAACCCATTCAGGCCTAAGGCCGATTCTAAAAACGCCTCTAAATCCTGACCTAAGGTTTCTGAAAAACTTCTAATATTGATATAGCAGAATCAAAATTTTTACATTTTTGAATACTGTACATACTGTACAGAACCCAAATATGGGTTCCCGGCCTGAGGGGGTAAGGTACAAATAGGGAACCCCGCCCAGAATGGGTTAAATATGGCCATGGCATCCCCTCAACCCGTTCGGTGCGTACATTCAGGGCCCTTCTTTGTTAAAGGAGAATTCCATGCTAGAATGCTTACCTTTCTTTGTAGTCGTTACGTCCCCACCAAAGAGGTCCAGGTGTTTTTTTGTGCAAAAGCTCCTTATTGGCTATTTTCCCTACCATAAGCCCTACATGAATTGCATTGCATTGAATGGGAATTGAAGGGGGCTATGGGGGTGTTATGCTAGTTGGCTTATTTCCATCGAAAGTAAGTAGTAAAGTGTGCCGCTTGGGATATTATTTACATCATGAAGAGAGGATATATACAAAGAAAATATAATTTTGAGCGATGGAAATAACCGAATTAGCACAACACCCCATAGCCCCATTCAATTCCTATTCAATTCAATGTAATTCATGTAGGGCTTATGGTAGGGGAAATAGCCAATAAGGAGCTTTTGCACAAAAAAACACTCTTTGGTGGGGACGTAACAACTACAAAGAAAGGTAAGAAAGCCTTTTAGTATGGAATTCTCCTTTAAGACAACAGGAGGACTTGGCGAGAGCGAGAGGAAGGGAGTTTTAGTGGGATTCATTCACAGGCCAGCAGGGTGGTTCCAGTGGTCAGGGTCTACCACTCCACCCTCTCTTTAGAGACACCACGTTACCAACGTTTACCGCTTGTTTACACCAGGCCTGGCTGGAACCAATAACAGCTTCCCCCATTCTAAACCTCGTCAGCAGTAAAACACTGGGTCTTAATTTAACTCTGTGTACATTAATGTTTGCACACTCTTGGCGTTACACGTGGACGAATCAACACTGAGGATTTGACTGCGTATGGAAAACAATATAATTTTGCATATAGTTTATTGCACTGTGATGTATCCGGTGGACTTGTTGTTGCTGGTGTCTCTTGTCCAGCATGCCAAAAACAGCTTCCTGAGAAGCTCACATGACCACAGAAAGGTCAAAGTTTTAAGTTTTAAAAGGGAAACAACAGGTGTTGAGGTTAGTGTTACTGCAGCATGAGTGATGCAATGTACAGTAAGTACAGCTTCCCCAGTGGTTCTCAACCTGTGGGCCAGGGCCCACTGGTTGGCCGTGATTAAATTGGGAGTGAGCCCCCAATTCATTGGAAAAATAACACTAAGAGTGTAATGATAAGTATCAATAAAAATCAAATACATAAAAATGACATAGCACAATATTTATTTTATTCCTTTAAAACCTTTAAAAGTATGTTTGCATTGTGAACTATACTATGTTAGTTCCAACTGATCCAAGCCGGAAATACAATGGTTTGATTGATCATTACAATAAGCTGTAGTCTGGAAACCAAACCAGATGAATCTGCCGCCAGGGGAAACAAATCCCTGGGGAGATTGGTCTGCTGACTCTGATTGGTGACCAATCAGAGGGGGGGGAAAAGCAGCTTCACATTTGTAACCGCCCCTTGGAAATAATATCTATGCAGTGATATTAATCTGGCCATGCAAGGCTACTGAAAATGCGTGCGGACAACCCTTTTGAGATCTTTCAAGTGGGCCCTGGTCCATACAATGTTGAGAACCACCGAGTTACACCATGGGCAGTGTGTTTGGTACATGACTGCTAATGGTTACACCATGGGCAGTGTGTTTGGTACATGACTGCTTATGGTTACACCATGGGCAGTGTGTTTGGTACATGACTGCTTATGGTTACACCATGGGCAGTGTGTTTGGTACATGACTGCTTATGGTTACACCATGGGCAGTGTGTTTGGTACATGACTGCTTATGGTTACACCATGGGCAGTGTGTTTGGTACATGACTGGCTTATGGTTACACCATGGGCAGTGTGTTTGGTACGTGACTGCTTATGGTTACACCATGGGCAGTGTGTTTGGTACATGACTGCTTATGGTTACACCATGGGCAGTGTGTTTGGTACGTGACTGCTTATGGTTACACCATGGGCAGTGTGTTTGGTACGTGACTGCTTATGGTTACACCATGGGCAGTGTGTTTGGTACATGACTGGCTTATGGTTCTATGTCTATGTCTGTGCATAACAAAACATGTTATGTCATCACTAGGCTAAAAGCTTCAGCTGACTATGCAGTAATAGAGCATTTTATTTGGAGTGACTCATGCTGCATTCACACTATAGCGGCAATGAAACCTACAAAACGACTCAGTGCTGCCAGCTTGCTGTACCGACTGTCACCGAATCGTTGTTGGAGGTGTTGCTCAAGCCACAGTTTTCAAGTGAAAAGGGTTTACACAGCGCAGGGAACCGGTTAACAGCAATAATTAGTTTTTCTTCCATTTATGGAAGGAAAGGAGCCGGAATTGTGGGGAGAGACTGGAAGTGGAAATGATGCAACAAAACTACAAAACAGATGAAGAAAGTTGAAGCCAGCTCATACTTTCAAATTGTAGCACGTCATGCCTGTCACGCAAGTGATGGGCGTCACCTTGCAGTTTCATGCCACTGGCTTCCTTTTAAAATGACTTGTAGCCTGTTGCATGAACGCACCATTATAATACAAGCACTGCAGCAACCCAATAAGCTTAAATTCTTAAATCATAATTTTTTGTAAGTAAAGACTTCCCAACCAGTGCCAAAACAATGCCCTTGCTAAGCCTGTAAACATGACATGTATCAGTGAGACTACAGTCTGATAAAGACATTCTGCTATAAATCATCATCGCAATCACTGTGCATGTCTGACCTGTTTTACCTGTAGTGGCTCGGTGTGAGTGAGAGTGTGTGCATGCGCGTGTGTGAGAGTGAGAGAATTATGTGGCCTTTAACCCATTCTGACCTGAGATCAGATTCATACGAGGTTTCCGCCGGACACACACTGGTCTGATGAACCCATTCTGACCTGAGATCAGATTCTAAAAATGTCAGTCGTTCTTCGATTTTTCAAAAAATAGCAGACCTACAAGCTCGTATCGCGCCACTCGGTGGCGCGATATGAGCTTGTAGGTCTGCTATTTTTAAATAGCTAAAGCATAACATGATGCTGACACCAAAATGGGTGCCCGGTCAGAATGGGTTAATGCCTTCTGTTCTGAGATCATTTACATACATTATACTGTATAATTTGTTCACATACACTCTCACACAGTCCTAGACAAATACAGACACACACTTACCTTCTGTAGGCTGGTTGGGTTGAGTTGGGTTTTATCGATAATCTTAATTGCAACCTGGGGACAGAAAAGGATAGACATTACACACACAGCCATACTACATATGGCTGTGATAACAGGAAGCATTTCAATAAAGGTGCTACACTCCTATTTCAGATATTGAAAACAATATCGTCAGTCTATGGTTTTTTTCTCCTCCATTGAACACCAGGTTGATCTGTTTTTCTCTTCAAATGTTGTCAACTTGATGACAAATTGAAGAGTAGACAATCCATATAAAATGTTGCTGAACATGAATACATGCATTCAGTGGGAATGCAGTAGTGAACGTTGGCAGTACTACAGCCATGGTTGAATCACACATCACAACACCATTCAGTGGGAATGAAGTAGTGAACGTTGGCAGTACCACAGCCATGGTTGAATCACACATCACAACACCATCTGCTATCGTTGCTGTCGGGTAGAAACCTCTTATCTCCATATTTAAAGATTGTGTGTTTTTTCGTAAATTAATACTTGACCATACAGGGCCCAGGCCGTAGCGTAACGGTCTGGGCACCGGACTGGTAATCCAGTCGCAGTGTGCCGCGGGTTCGACTCCCGGACCCGACACGGCCTTTACTGCATGTCATCCCCCCATCTCTCTCCCGTTTCCTGTCAGCCTACTGTCTGTCCCTTCAAAAATCAATAAAAGGCGTAAGCCGCAAAAAAATATCTTAAAAAAAATATCTTAAAAAAAATATATATATACTTGACCATACAGTACAACAGCGTCACACAAAAGTATCAAAAATACCAGATCTACAAGCTTGAAAAGTGGCGAGAAGCGGCACGTGTCAAGCTTGTAGATCTGCTACTTTTTTTTATTTGAATCCCGAAATGTAACAGTTTTGGACATAATGAGGATTCCACCCATCAGAATAGGAAATTGTGAAAATTGATTTTGTCCACATCTCAGAGCTCTACTAAAAATCTAATACGACAACAAAGTCAACACATGCTGGGATCCACTGAACAAACCACAGTGATGCAAATAGCCTGCATCCTTAGACTCACTAAATTGAGAAAAGACGCAATTATGTCACCCTCCGGGGGTCCTGGGATGCAATACTGTACTCGGTAATGTACCTAACGTAATGGAGTAAGACTCCTAAAATGCGACCCATCTAAAAGACCACCCCTGGGTCCCAGGGCCGGGACCCATTACATTGAAAACCGATTTACATCACTGAAACCACACAGGTAGTATATAATAGACTTAACAATGTTCTGTGGCCAGGTCAAAGTAGCACTGTAAACCAACAATATAGGCCATCATGCTTTTTTCTTTTTATGACAGACAGCAGAGCTCACATGGGCAGGGGATGAAAAGTCTACTGAGCCTCAAGGACTTAACAACTTAGCCAATGTAGGTCAAGACTTTATGACCCCGACAGACAATGCGTTTCAACACAAAGTTGCAGGGGGATACGCACAGACGTGGATAGGTAGGCACACACACACTGTACATTATGACACACACACACACACACACACACACACACAAAACCAGACTCACTTCTCTGCCAGTCAGTATGTGGCGTGCCAGTTTGACCTTGGCGAAGTTGCCCTTGCCAATGGTCTTGAGCAACCGGTAGTTCCCTATGTGAGGCTGTTCGTCGGAACACAAGGCGATGGAGTTCCGACATCGTGCACCCAGCGACCGGCTCGACCAACCGGTACCTTTCTCTGAGCGGCTGGCCGACAGGGAGGTATGCTGAGGAGAAAAAAGAAAGATAGAGAGTTCATTATTCAAGGGGCACGGTGGCACAGTCGGTAGTGTGGTCACCTCACAGCTAGAAGGTCCTGCGCCGCCATCTCACAAACGTTGGGTGGAGGATGTTATGTCACATCTCAAGCTCGAAGAACTTAAATATACAATCAGGGGCTCCACTAAATATACCAGAGTTTGGCATCCGTTTCTAACCTACTTTGCGGTAGTATTTTCTACATAGTCATTGGCCATCTTTGTATTTTTGTTCAAATAAGTGTTAAATAGCTCTACACATAATTCTCTGTACTAGTGCCTGTTCAAGGAGAGAACATTCATACAGGATAGAAGATAAAACAAAATTGGAAGTGAAGAAACTAAAACATTTATTTTTTAAAGTGTCCAAAATGTCTCTCTCCTGAATGGAGAGAAAAACTAGTGAGTGTACATAGGAAAGTGCACAGCTTCCTAAATGTCACCCCTGACCCCCCACAAAGCCAGCATTCCTCTCATGTGTGAGGTCAGTAGTGGGAGACACGTGACATGGGACAAAAGAGGCACGTTGGCATATCCTCATTGATCTGCCCAATACGCACTAATCCAGCAAGGGGACTTTGGGCCCTGGCTTCCATGTGTCCTTGATCAGGGAAAAAAGGAACTAAGTAGACTAAAAGGAATCGCTTTACTAATAAATGGCAGATCCTGTACATTTAAAAAAAATGCATACACTCAAATGGAGATATCAAAGACATATTATTAATATATGGATATTTTGGACTAGACTAGTAGACTCCAATTCATTAATATATGCAAAGCAGGGCTAAAACCATGTGGCATGGGTTTATGACAACTAGGGATGCACCGATCCGGCTTTTTGGCATTCGATACCGATTTCGATACATGGGGGTCCAGTATCTGCAGATACAGAGTACCGATCCGATACCCCCCACAAAGAAACGTAATAACCTATTAAGCTGTATGCCTCACTGTGTGGAGTCTGGAATCATTATTTTGTGTAAGGCAACATCAAGGCTTGACTTAAACATTACTTTCCCAACTTTGTAAAACAAAATGTAACAAACACAGATATAAATGCACTGAATTATTTATTAAATAACTGTGCAACAATTAGACCAGGTTAATGTGTGCGCAGGCTAGCCTGGCTGAATTCCACATGTTATACTGTCAATACTACACTGCTGTGTCACAGAGGAGGTAGAGTTGTTTTCATACTGTAATTACACATAATTATCGGATCGGATCGGATAATGGATCGGCCACCGATCCGATACCCGATCTAGAATTTTAGCCTGGATCGGCGCCGATCTCCGATACGAGTATCGGATCGGTGCATCCCTAATGACAACTGGAAACTAACAAAAGACAAATTCGTTTTTTGTTGTTTTTCTCATGATTTTCCATTATCTCCCGCTTCAAAGACCACTGTAACTATAAAATATTCCCGGGTGAGCTGATCAGTTTTTCTTCTGAACTTTGCCAGGCAGAAAGGCACACTTTGTACTTTTGCTAGGAAAATAAAATGACAAATCCTAGAATTTCAAAAAATATCTGTTCGTTAACTCATGGCAAATTCAGCACAGCCCGATCCAAGGCCTCTGGGTCCAATCAGTTTTAAGCATCGAATACATGCTAAACTAAAGTCCATCCATCTGTTTCCCTCTCAGCTTAAAGCAGAGAAAAATATTTTCTCCCCAGGAGACTAATACATTTCAGGCATCTGCAGTGGCTTTGGAAATCCAGCACACAAACACATAAGGAAGTCGAGGAACCTATCAACTATACAGACATATATATCGAGTTAACTTCTGAGGTTCATGGACTCGCAGTGCCTGATATACACAAACGTATGGCAATGTATGTTGCACACTGATCACTGAACATAGTGGGCTGTATTTTGCGTGTCTTAAGTACCAGGTCTTATTACCTAACTTGAGTAAACTAAAGACCTGGAGGCGGGATCAATGCCATTTGGCTATTCTGAGTGGCCAACGAGCATTGATCACGCCTCCAGGTCTTTAGTTTACTCAAGTTAGGTAATAAGACCTGGTACTTAAGACACACAAAATACAGCCCAGTAGCTCTACATCCCAGAACGCGGCAAGGAAGGATCACACGGCAACGTATGGTAGTACAAAGTTAAAACCAGTCTTTACTGACGCAACCTGCCAATAAGGATAGTACTGATTGTGACTATATCATTACAAAAACATATTATAATAAATCTACTGTATATAGCTTTTGATATTTCCTGATGCCGACAGCTAATCACAGATCCAGAAGGCTGTAAACAAACAGTCACTTTCACATGCTCCAAATAGGGAAGTAACAGAGCACAGTGACAGAGGGTGGTGTTTAGGGCAGACTGCTGCAACACGGTGTTTTTCAACTTCAATGCTGGGCATACAGACTGTTCCTTGTTTTCCATTCTACCATGCAGATAGTTAACGGAATTCACTTGTTGTCTCAGCTCTAAACCAGACCCTGAACTAGAAAAAGTGCCCTTCTGGGCACAGGTCTCCACCAGGATAGGAATGTAGGACATTGCAGCTTGCCTTCATCTGGTGGTTGGATAAAAGGGCAACAAAAGTAAATAATATAACATCTAACAGTATATTAATAATGCTTAGTAATGTTATAAAGATGAATGGCATGCATTATACAAATGGCATGTTATTGACAAAGGTACGTCATTGTAATGGCAAAACAGTGACCTTGCTACATAGTCTATTCACAATTAGTCCATGAAAGTTTCGGATACAAATAAACTGTTTGCTGTTTGGATAAAATCTGAAGGAGTAATAATAGAAAATGTGTTTTACATATGTCGGCCTCCTGGTGGCGCTATAAAGAGCAGATGTGAAAAATTCCAGGCAAAGGTTTTTCCTTGGCCTCTAGGGAGTTGGCATACAAAGTTATCCACAGATCCGTGCAGTTAGAGGTAAAAACACTTTTCGTCCAGTTATCGCCACCTTTCACGGAAATCACGCGATGTGTTCATGATTTGCAGCATTTTGTTTGAAACTGAGCACTCCTGTGAACTTTGGAAGCCAATCTTAACCAATCAGGATGGAGTCTGAGAAATCTGAAAGACCGGTTTCGTTGAATGGCTCTAGAGAGACTGTGTACCAATTTGCGTGATGTTTGGACAAAGGCCTCCTGGTGGCGCTATAACAGGCCGTTCTGGAAATTTTGGGGCAGAGGTTCATCGTTGGCATCCAGGGAGTGTGTGTGCAAAATTTGGCATCGACCGGGTTAACGGTGCCGGAGATTAGCTGCTCACGGACACACACACGGACGGACAGATACACGGACGGACGGACGGAGTGCAAAACATACTCTCCCCCCATGCCTTCGGCCTGGTGGAGACAATAAGGAAACTGCTTATGGAAACCAGCAGTACTTTGGGGTTTGCAGAACTGGGTCTGAGAACTACAGTACTGGAGTAGGTATAACATTTTATCTTACAATGGCATAGAGCGTCGCAGTCCCGCCCCCTTTCATGACGACGCCAGGCACAGGAAATAATTCCCAATGCATTTTTCCCATAGACATTTGGAAACGTATTTATTTAAAGACCTTATAAGCGTAAGACTTTATTATAAGACCTTATAATTACAAAGAAGAAAAACAACAAAAAATGTGTTGTAACCAGGGGGGCAGTCAGCCAGATATTTCGTGAAGCCTCATTTGAAATCGGTAGTTCATATAATGGCCTGTTGTGGCGCTGGACTGGACCCAAAAAGCCCCATAGCTCCATAGAGGCCCATGTATTTTGGCCCAACTTCACCTAGACTGTATTACCTTAATAAACATGGTCATGAATACTTTCTTCTTCCAGTCACTAGTTTAAAGTCTCATTTATAATGTCATCCCATTAATTAAAAAAATGACCATAAAGAAAAAAAAACATCGCGTATGTTCTGAGGGGCGTGGCTACCGTTACAGTCTATGATCGGGATTCCCCTCCCACTCGAGTCAAAATAAAAACCAACGGAGAAGAAGGGGGGAAGTCCCGCCTCGTTGTCTGGGCAGCCAATGGCCAGCTGGTCCAAAACGGAGCCAGCCAATGGCCAGCTGGTACCAAACGGATCTAGAAAGATGGCGACTTACATCAGGAATTACCATATTATTACAGGCTTCATTTTACGTTCATGTTAGACCCGGCGAACGCTTTGTCCATATTTTTTACAGTCTATGGTTGTAACCTGCCGTTTTTTTCTACTTTCTAATTCTTTGTTTGGCCCAAAACATTGTGTTTATTGTCATGATTTATCACGACAAGAGTTGGCTTTGTCCGCGGCGTAAACGTCTTTAAATAAATACTTTTTTGAAAGTTTATGAGGAAAATGAACGGCAATTTCTTTTCCAGGTCTCTCGGGACTGCGACGCTCTATTCCAGCCACCCCAAAATGTCCCATCACGCCAGATTGATTGCTTGTCATCAGTGTAATCAGCTAATTACTTTGCATCCTGAAGACGGGCCTACTTGAGGATATAAAAGTAGCTCAGACAATCAATTTAGGCTTCCCTCAGTCCAATAAATCACTATGTCGTTAAGCCATCGGTGGAGGCTGGAGCACTACCGTTCCAACAGGAAATACATATTAGACATTTAAAAGTAGAGGGAGAATTCGTAAAGTCCTTAGTTCTATTTGCAATAATTGGTATGGTGAGGGGGAGACTTTCATCCGAGATAAATAGACTAGGAAGTAGGAATCTCTCTCATGATTAATTTCAGCACAGGCCATTATCTATTCCCACATGGTTCCCACGGACTGATGACCACACACACGCACGCACGCACGCACAGATCTGAAGTGTGATAAAACCACATCACCTTGACATGCCCCCGCTGTGACTGTGGAGAGCTCTGTGCATGAACAGTACACAGAAACAGTGAGCTCAGATCACAAGGTCAAGTGACTTTCCCACACACAGATATTCACACACTGACACACTTTTCACTGTGCTGCGTCCACGCAGTCACACACCATTACAGACACAAACACACATCAGACAAAAGACACAAGACAAGGCAAGCTATCATGCACAGTAAAATCCTCAGTGCTACTTCGACTCTGGAAGTGTACAAATGTACACCAAAGACCAAATGGACACATCCATTGAATGCAAGTAGAATCAAATCATGAATTGAATTCATGATGGCCATGAGGCAAACAAAAAGGTCTACTCTGAGTAGAGGATGAGGACTGACTGCCTGTTACCTTTAAGAGAACTGGCTTCTTTCTCTCCCTGCTTCCCTTGGGTCTGATGGGACCCGATTCACATCTCATCTACCACCCCCACTCCTTTAAGTCTGCCGACTTTCTCCTTTTTGCTCCCCTTCTCATTCCATTCATATATGCATCCACACCACCATGCAGTCCTAAAAGGTTTTATTTTATTTTATTATTTATTTCCCTTTGTATATACTGGTATATCTTAATTAGTTGAGTGTGAAGGGGATAACATGCAGATTGGAAAAGAAAGAGCCCCATATACATGCATATGCAAAATGTAGCCATTATTATTAGAAACATCCATTTTCTACTATAAATCAGCCAATATTGCACTTAAACTGAACAAATAACGTGTCTATATGATTTGAGGGTGATCGATGTATGTCCACAACGGAGCATGCTGGTATGCAAATGAGTGCTCACTGCTCACATTACAATATTCTTATTCACCAATGGGTTTGCAAACCTCTCATCTCCATATTCTAACTTTTGTGTTTTTTTTTACTTGATCATACAAAGGTATCAAAGCGCTTCGAGGCCTCCGAGTTCCAAGCTTGCAGATCTTTAAATTTGAATCGTGAAAGGTAACAGTGAGGTTTCCACCCGACAGAGATGATGTCATACAATGCATACAGTTACATAGATAAATTCACCCACAACCATAGATTATAGTTTGACGGTCAGGCAGGCACATTGGATAAAAAGCTGTCCCTGAAGTTCCATGACTCCATGCCATGGCATTCTGTTGTGCTGCCAACCTCATACACAGCGTCATTCTCTCCGCTACCCCTCCACCCATTAAGATGTGCCTCCCTCCCCTCTCCACTGTTCTCCTCTCCACACAGGGCTCCAGCCTCCGCCCCAAACCCCTTTGTCTACCCCTGACGGTATCTTCGTCTTCAGTGACCTCACATCAATTTAGGTCTCACAGCCGCCTCCTTCCAGCATCGTCGTCGTCCTCCCCTCCCCCACCTCACATACTTGTATCAAGAACAGCCTATGGATTTACTCTCCCCTCTTGACTGTCATGTGGTATTCTTCATACATACATACGAGGGCCGGGGGTGTGTGGTGTCATGCAATCCAGGAATTTCAGCTCATCCTGTTGTACTCATCGTATGTGTGCGTGGAAGGGAGAGAGAGGGTTGGAGAGAGGGATGAAGACCCCTGTGACTACGTGATAATACATACATTAAACCTTTAATGGACAGAGCACAGATAGAGGGAGAGAGTGAAGTGGGTGGGGGTGTTTACTGAATGATTTGCACATCCAGCACACACAGCCGTACCTTGTTCTTGAATATTGAAAAGAATCCCATTCTCCGTGACAATAATCCCCTTAGTTTCAGAGCTCTATCTGCCTCCATCCAAAACCATCATTGTTCTAGATCAGGCTGTTACCAGTGTATCCAATAGTGTTGGCAATATGTCTTTTGTCAACAAAATGTCAGTAGGCGTACTAACACTGCGGCACAAGTTCCCACAGTTGTGCTCAGAAAAGGGGTTTTTTGCTAGGTCTTTTCACTTTTCAAAAACTGTTTTGTCAATAATAAATATCACTGAATGCATCTTTTTATATTGGTTGCTGCTAGTGGTGTTCACCACCAAATCATAGTTAAGTTTACCCTCCTTACTCAATACTCGGTAAGGCTGCCAGACTTGCCAGACTAAGACTAAAACGCTTTTTTGCATTATTTCATTCATATTTGCATCCTGACAACTGGCAACAACCACAGGCTTTCTAACTTATATGTAGTGTGACGAGTTCTATCTATCATTGTATAACCATAATGTATTCCCTGCACACAACACAAGTAATTGGTTTGCATTTGGTTCATCTACATTCTATATACTGCAAATAAAAGAACATTAAGTTGGTTTGAAATAGATGAGCCATAACTGCCATGGAGGAAGATAGGTTTATGGAGTGTCTTGCCTATTGTCCACAATGTCTTGTACTGTCCGTTTGCCCTTAAAGGCCATGTTGCTTAGCGCGGAGCAATAACTTAACATGTCTCATAGCAACAGCATTCACATTCTTATCTAGGACAACCAAAACAACCATCAAGCGAACAACAAATATTGTCAGACTATTGTTATGTTGCAACCTCAGTTGGGTAAGGCAGGAAGGTGTTGAAACGTTTGCATGTGTGCGAGAGAGAGACCCATAGGATCGGTGTCGTTTAAGCCAGTGTGTTCCAAACAATGGGCTGGGACCCATGTTTTGTTTTGTTTGCGAGTTTAGGCCATTTTCACTATTTTGTATTCTTTTAAATAGTAGTTAATATGTTTTGTACGTTTGGGTCGTTTTGTTTTGGGTCGAGCGAAAACATTTAACCCATTCTGACCGGGCACCCATTTTGGTGTCAGCATCATGTTATGCTTTAGCTATTTAAAAATAGCAGATCTACAAGCTCATATCGCGCCACCGAGTGGCGCGATACGAGCTTGTAGGTCTGCTATTTTTGAAAAATCAAAGAGCGACTGACATTTTTAGAATCTGATCTCAGGTCAGAATGGGTTCATCAGACCAGTGTGTGTCCGGCGGAAACCTCGTATGAATCTGATCTCAGGTCAGAATGGGTTAAGGAACCTGAATGATTTCCAAATAAGCTCTTCCTGTACTCACTGAAAGTACTAACATTAAAAAAAACTGATTTATGTATATTAGCGTGCCCACTAACAAATCCAACCTTTGCTATGCATATTTACCATCTTCCATTTGTATCTGTCTGTGTGTGTATGTGTGTGGGTGTATGCCTCAGTAGAAATGCACTGCTAGCTACTGTGTTATGAATGGACACATTCATCAATCTTGTTGTTATGGGATTTTTTTTTACCCCTCGCTCATAAATGATTTGGTCCATTAGGAATGTTTCCTCTCATCCCCTCCCGTTTCAAAAACATATAGACCAGCGGAAGCTAGGGCCTGGAATAGAGGTATGATTGCTCCATCACCCTCCTGAAAAGGACAACGTTGGTTTCATGTTTTAGGTTGTTATTAGATAAAGTAAGAGAGTGTAATTTTATTTAATTCTTTTTTCCATTTGCTGCTTTCTTTTGTTTTAGCGATTTCAGCTATTTACTTTATTTATAGTCCATAGAAATTGCATCTGTGGCCACAAAAGATCACCGGATCTACGGATTGTTCCCACGTTAGATGTCATATAACAGGTATAGTACTAATCGTTCTACTTAATGATCATGCAAGAGGCGTCTCTAAGCATGCGAGATTAGGGGACGATAAAGAATATGTATTTGGGACGAACAGAAACATTAAATATGCCTCTGTACTAGGCTGGCACACTGGCTAATTTAACTCTCTACACTGGTGGTCGTATCTCTCTGTGTAACCTAAATATACTTTTCACCAGTCTCTTAGTTACCCCAACACAGCACGACTGATTTACTTCATCATCTCGCCCCTGGAATAAGTGATTTGTGCAGCAATGTGTGCACTGATTTAACCCATTTTGACCCGAGATAAGATTAAAAAAATGTCTTCTACATCCTGACAGTTTTCTGAAAAAGCTATGTTTCCATGTCAGTCGTTCTTCGACTTTTCCAAAATAGCAGACCTACAAGCTCATAGAGCTTGAAGAATCTGCTATTTTTCAATAGCTAAAGCATAACATAATGCCAACACCAAAAGGGGTTCCCACCCAAAATGGGGTAAACATTTAGTTGAAAATCATTCATATCCAGCAAGCGATACAGACTGTTGTACAACATTAACAACATATTACACAGGCTTTACAAGTGGCTTCCTTTGAAGGTCCTGCTCTGGACGAGGTGCATCGGCTGAAGGAATAACAACTCAATGAAAGGTATCACTGTGTCCTCTATATCTGTCAGTGTGGAGCAGAGCTTAACTTAAAGGCATCACTGTGTCCTCTATATCTGTCAGTGTGGAGCAGAGCTTAACTTAACATCACTGTGTCCTCTATATCTGTCAGTGTGGAGCAGAGCTTAACTTAACATCACTGTGTCCTCTATATCTGTCAGTGTGGAGCAGAGCTTAACTTAACATCACTGTGTCCTCTATATCTGTCAGTGTGGAGCAGAGCTTAACTTAAGGGTATCACTGTGTCCTCTATATCTGTCAGTGTGGAGCAGAGCTTAACTTAAAGGTATCACTGTGTCCTCTATATCTGTCAGTGTGGAGCAGAGCTTAACTTAACATCACTGTGTCCTCTATATCTGTCAGTGTGGAGCAGAGCTTAACTTAAAGCTATCACTGTGTCCTCTATATCTGTCAGTGTGGAGCAGAGCTTAACTTAACATCACTGTGTCCTCTATATCTGTCAGTGTGGAGCAGAGCTTAACTTAAAGCTATCACTGTGTCCTCTATATCTGTCAGTGTGGAGCAGAGCTTAACTTAACATCACTGTGTCCTCTATATCTGTCAGTGTGGAGCAGAGCTTAACTTAAAGGCATCACTGTGTCCTCTATATCTGTCAGTGTGGAGCAGAGCTTAACTTAAAGGCATCACTGTGTCCTCTATATCTGTCAGTGTGGAGCAGAGCTTAACTTAAAGGCATCACTGTGTCCTCTATATCTGTCAGTGTGGAGCAGAGCTTAACTTAACATCACTGTGTCCTCTATATCTGTCAGTGTGGAGCAGAGCTTAACTTAAAGGTATCACTGTGTCCTCTATATCTGTCAGTGTGGAGCAGAGCTTAACTTAAAGGTATCACTGTGTCCTCTATATCTGTCAGTGTGGAGCAGAGCTTAACTTAAAGCTATCACTGTGTCCTCTATATCTGTCAGTGTGGAGCAGAGCTTAACTTAACATCACTGTGTCCTCTATATCTGTCAGTGTGGAGCAGAGCTTAACTTAAAGGCATCACTGTGTCCTCTATATCTGTCAGTGTGGAGCAGAGCTTAACTTAAAGGCATCACTGTGTCCTCTATATCTGTCAGTGTGGAGCAGAGCTTAACTTAAGGGTATCACTGTGTCCTCTATATCTGTCAGTGTGGAGCAGAGCTTAACTTTAAGGTATCACTGTGTCCTCTATATCTGTCAGTGTGGAGCAGAGCTTAACTTAAAGCTATCACTGTGTCCTCTATATCTGTCAGTGTGGAGCAGAGCTTAACTTAAAGCTATCACTGTGTCCTCTATATCTGTCAGTGTGGAGCAGAGCTTAACTTAAAGGCATCACTGTGTCCTCTATATCTGTCAGTGTGGAGCAGAGCTTAACTTAAAGCTATCACTGTGTCCTCTATATGTGTCAGTGTGGAGCAGAGCTTAACCCATTCTGACCGGGCACCCATTTTGGTGTCAGCATCATGTTATGCTTTACCTATTGAAAAATAGCAGATGTACAAGCTCATATCGCGCCACCGAGTGGCGCGATACGAGCTTGTAGGTCTGCTATTTTTGAAAAACAAAAAAAAAAAAAAAAAAGGGGTTTTTTTTTTTATCTGATCTCAGGTCAGAATGGGTTCATCAGACCAGTGTGTGTCCGGCGGAAACCTCGTATGAATCTGATCTCAGGTCAGAATGGGTTAACTTAAAGGTATCACTGTGTCCTCTATATCTGTCAGTGTGGAGCAGAGCTTAACTTAAAGGTATCACTGTGTCCTCTATATCTGTCAGTGTGGAGCAGAGCTTAACTTAAAGCTATCACTGTGTCCTCTATATCTGTCAGTGTGGAGCAGAGCTTAACTTAAAGCTATCACTGTGTCCTCTATATCTGTCAGTGTGGAGCAGAGCTTAACTTAACATCACTGTGTCCTCTATATCTGTCAGTGTGGAGCAGAGCTTAACTTAAAGGTATCACTGTGTCCTCTATATCTGTCAGTGTGGAGCAGAGCTTAACTTAAGGGTATCACTGTGTCCTCTATATCTGTCAGTGTGGAGCAGAGCTTAACTTAAAGGCATCACTGTGTCCTCTATATCTGTCAGTGTGGAGCAGAGCTTAACTTTAAGGCATCACTGTGTCCTCTATATCTGTCAGTGTGGAGCAGAGCTTAACTTAAGGTATCACTGTGTCCTCTATATCTGTCAGTGTGGAGCAGAGCTTAACTTTAAGGTATCACTGTGTCCTCTATATCTGTCAGTGTGGAGCAGAGCTTAACTTAAAGGTATCACTGTGTCCTCTATATCTGTCAGTGTGGAGCAGAGCTTAACTTAAAGGCATCACTGTGTCCTCTATATCTGTCAGTGTGGAGCAGAGCTTAACTTAAAGCTATCACTGTGTCCTCTATATCTGTCAGTGTGGAGCAGAGCTTAACTTAAAGGTATCACTGTGTCCTCTATATCTGTCAGTGTGGAGCAGAGCTTAACTTTAAGGCATCACTGTGTCCTCTATATCTGTCAGTGTGGAGCAGAGCTTAACTTAAAGGTATCACTGTGTCCTCTATATCTGTCAGTGTGGAGCAGAGCTTAACTTAACATCACTGTGTCCTCTATATCTGTCAGTGTGGAGCAGAGCTCAACTTAAAGGCATCACTGTGTCCTCTATATCTGTCAGTGTGGAGCAGAGCTTAACTTAAAGGTATCACTGTGTCCTCTATATCTGTCAGTGTGGAGCAGAGCTTAACTTAAAGGTATCACTGTGTCCTCTATATCTGTCAGTGTGGAGCAGAGCTTAACTTTAAGGTATCACTGTGTCCTCTATATCTGTCAGTGTGGAGCAGAGCTTAACTTAAAGCTATCACTGTGTCCTCTATATCTGTCAGTGTGGAGCAGAGCTTAACTTAAAGCTATCACTGTGTCCTCTATATCTGTCAGTGTGGAGCAGAGCTTAACTTAAAGCTATCACTGTGTCCTCTATATCTGTCAGTGTGGAGCAGAGCTTAACTTAAAGGCATCACTGTGTCCTCTATATCTGTCAGTGTGGAGCAGAGCTTAACTTAAAGCTATCACTGTGTCCTCTATATGTGTCAGTGTGGAGCAGAGCTTAACTTAAAGGTATCACTGTGTCCTCTATATCTGTCAGTGTGGAGCAGAGCTTAACTTAAAGCTATCACTGTGTCCTCTATATCTGTCAGTGTGGAGCAGAGCTTAACTTAAGGTATCACTGTGTCCTCTATATCTGTCAGTGTGGAGCAGAGCTTAACTTAAAGCTATCACTGTGTCCTCTATATCTGTCAGTGTGGAGCAGAGCTTAACTTTATGTCAGGACATGCAGTATGACCAACAAAAACACTGGACTCCACCCAAAGGGAGGAGATCTGCCACGGCCAGGATACAGTCCTCTGTGTGTGTGTGTGTGTGTGTGTGTGTGTGTGTGTGTGTGTGTGTGTGTGTGTGTGTGTGTGTGTGTGTGTGTGTGTGTGTGTGAGAGAGAGAGAGATATGTTTGAGGATGGCTCAAGGTCACACACACACACACACACACACACACACTGCAGCGTCACATATCCTGTCTTTACACAATACCCCCAGCTGAAAACGACACAAGAACGGACATGCAGGTACACACGTTCAAACACACATTCGTTAAGTAGGACACGCACACACAGTTTCCCATATCATTCGAACTGGCAACCTTGCGGTCACCATCCAGCCACTCTACCCCTGAGCCACGTCATCATTACGCCCTCAAAGGGCAAAACCCTGGGACACAAATACAGTTACACACATGCGTATACATACTGTACAGTTACACACACACACACACACGTGGACAAACGGAACACATAGACGTAACATGTTCTGTTTGTCCAGGCCGTCAGTTGTAACAATATCAATACAGATGAAATTCAACTCCAAAATCTTACACTCCCTCGCACACACACACACAGTCACACACACACTTTCCATTTCCTCTCTCCAATTGTGCTGACTCTTGACCTCTAAGCCCTAGGCTAGAGGCACTGGGCCTCTCTGCACTGCACAACAAACGCACCACCACTCCACACACTGTCCCAACACACCACCACTTCACACACTGTCCCAACACACCACCACGTCACACACTGTCCCAACACACCACCACTCCACACACTGTCCCAACACACCACCACTCCACACACTGTCCCAACACACCACCACTCCACACACTGTCCCAACACACCACCACTCCACACACTGTCCCAACACACCACCACTTCACACACTGTCCCAACACACCACCACGTCACACACTGTCCCAACACACCACCACTCCACACACTGTCCCAACACACCACCACGTCACACACTGTCCCAACACACCACCACTCCACACACTGTCCCAACACACCACCACTTCACACACTGTCCCAACACACCACCACTCCACACACTGTCCCAACACACCACCACGTCACACACTGTCCCAACACACCACCACTCCACACACTGTCCCAACACACCACCACTCCACACACTGTCCCAACACACCACCACTGTCAGCTCACAAAATGTAATACTGTCATCACACAACACAACTTAAATGATACATTTATATAGCGCTTTCATCCAGGCAAGCCACACACACACACACACACACACACACACACACACACACACACACACACACACACACACACACACACACACACACACACACACACACACACACACACACACACACACACACACACACACACACACACACACACACACACACACACACACACACACACACACACACACACACACACACACACACGGCCACTCTACCCCTGTCCCCTGAGCCACTGCCGCACCACTTAAAGGGACACTTCACCCTTTTTGCAAAAAAAATATATGTTAATGACGTTTAGAAGCTTTAGATCACTTTCCTGGGGGTATTTATGTGTGTAATATGTGGTTTTAGATATTTTAGATTGTAGCAGTGAGCCTGTTGTCTCTGATGTCATGGGCTCACTTCCTTCCTGGACTACAATTCCCATAATTCTTTGGTGCACTGCTCCTCCTTGTGGATAGGGGGAGAGCTGTCTTACTGAGACAACATGTAGTCCAGGAAGGAAGTGAGCCCAGTGTCCATGACATCAGAGACAACAGGCTCACTGCTACAATCTAAAATATCTAAAACCACATATTACACACATAAATACCCCCAGGAAAGTGATCTAAAGCTTCTAAACGTATATATATATTAACATATATTTTTTTGCAAAAAGGGTGAAGTGTCCCTTTAACTGTCTCCATGACAAAACCACTGAACACACGGTCATGAATGTCATCACATCAAGACCTATGTTTCTATCAGTGGTCCTCAAACTTTTTCATGTCAAGGACTCCCAGTATGATACGTATTTGCCCACAGACCCCCCCCCCCCCCCTCCCCCCATCTCAAAATATGTTGTTCCGCATTTTAACGATTTTTCAAATATAGCATATCTACAAACTCTTAGCGCAGGGATCGGTGAGCTTGTAGATTGGCTATTTTTCAACAGATGCGTTTAAAAATAATGGATAAAGTGGTTAAAAGCTATAAGGTGAGAGATCAAATGCGTCCTCAGGTCTAAATGGGTTAAAACACTGTCAACACCTCTTAACATGTCATTCACCTTAACGCGGCCTCTTAAAAGATTATTACCACGACACACAAGTAAGAAACATTGTACACCATGGCTGTAAGCCTGCCATAATAGTACCAAAGTCCTAACTTCAAAATCCCGTAATAGAAGAACTGCGTTCCAAAAATAAATAGAAAATCAGTGTGTGTGTTGCTTAAATAGATGGATGATTTTTTTTCCCTCCAAAATGTTCAAAATATAAAACTACAGTAGCTACAGTGTTTTCCAAACAGGAGAGTGTGTATGTGTTTTACTCAAGTGGCTGCTGCTGGCAACTTGTGAGTGTAATGTTGGATTTGTGTAAGTAAAGGGCGTTTCGACAAGCTAGATGAAAAACCAGTGTTGTGCAAATTATGCAGTATAACGTTTGTAACTCTCTTACAAAACCCCTAATGGTCACATCCCTCATACAGGTTATCCCATAAATCATATGTAAAAAAAAAAAAAGAATGAGCACTTTTAGGCTGTTGTGTGGGTGATGGTATTGTTTCAAACACGATCTGCAGTCATACTGTAGTGTCACATCCCTCCTGTGATTTCACCCTTACAAACTACACTGTCTCTATATAAAGTTTAGAGTAGTGCCCAATCTCAATATTTATTTGGGGTGGTGAAATAAGGTTTGCTTTGATAAAACTAAGTAACTAACCTGTGGCAGGTTACAAGTAACCCGTGGCTCCAGACATGTGTGGCAGGTTAAAACTGTTATTTTAGGTTTAGGGTTGGGTTCAGCATAGGGTGTCAGACAAATGCCTGTCAGACTGTTAGTATATGTCAGACCAAACACATGCACCCGCTTTTAGGCTAGTCACATCTGCAGGAAACTTTGTAAACTGAAATTTTGCTTCATTTCCTGCTCCGAGATGGTCACATGCTGTCCTAACAAAGCACCACAGGCGTTTCCTGGTAGGCGAGACCAGGAAGTGAACATTGACAGAAAAATGACAACGATGGTGTGTTTGTATGGTTTCAGGACATGAGTAAATCTGCCATCAGAATCTGTACAATACTAGTGTCCACAACAACACAATATTGACATGTATATACTATATTTGTACATGGAAAGTTGGATAGAATGGATACCCAGAGTAGACTTCAAGGCAATGATATATTTATACCGTAGTCACAAGTCTGAATTCTACAGTAGGTCTTCCATCACAGCTAGTCTCTCCGTCTGAATGTGCCACTAGGTTCACAGCAGGGGCAGAGTTTACAGTGTAGTATTAATGACGTCTGTACCCATAATGCATACCACAATGGTTCATTGGCCCTTTAAAAGGCACAGGGTAGCCCAAGATAGGCTAGGCTTGAAAGGAACATCACCTTGGCTTCAACGACTTGCTAAATGTTTTCAGGCATCTCTTGCCAAAAATAACTTGGCATATCCTGTACGTCAAGTTGGTGTTAATTGGACTGTCATTTGGTTGGGGTAAAGTAGTAAATCCAGTTTAAAAACTAAAATGGTGTTATTTTGATTGGGCTTTTTGACTCAAAGGCTTTCAGCTTTCAGGAAGAAACCAAAATACACAGGGAAGACATATTTCAATATTATAACCACACCTGGGTGTCTATTAGGGTAATGTTAACTCCATGAAGACATGCAAAACAGAGAAAGTACAAAATCACAGCACTCCATCTTTAAGTAGTTGTACGCTTTTATATTGTTCCCCAAGCACCAAGATGATGAAAAAGTCAGTTTAGGCATATGCCCCTATGCAGTTCAAAACGCTGTTAAATAACACAATGTGTTATAATGGAGGCCCTAGGATTGGTAAAAACATAAAGCTTAATCCAGTTAATAAACTTTGAGGTGAAATCAAATGACTCCAGGGTTTAAGAAGGATTTTGCTACTCCACCCTGTTTAAGCCTTCAGTGCAACCAAAGAAAGGTCAGCTGACTTATTCCAAGAATGCCACATATTATTGGCATAGCTACACTAGGGCCGCATCTAACAAGTTATTTTGGATAGTCGATATTAATTCACCGATTATTGAAATTAAATCAAGTAATCAGATTATGAATGCCACAATTACTCGGTAGCTCTCATTTATTTAGCCAACAGCTTTTAAATTTAGCTTGGGGTTGTTTTGTTGTTGTTGGTTTGCTAACAAACCAAGGCATTAAACAAACAAAAGCATAATGCAATAAAGATGAAGAATTCATTAAAAAACATGCTGCTGATTAGGCTACTGTTAAACCGCAACCGTAACACTAAACCTAACCTCACAGACTTTACCTTAACACTAAACCTTAACACTAAACCTAACCTCACAGACTTTACCTTAACACTAAACCTTAACACTAAACCTAACCTCACAGACTTTACCTTAACACTAAACCTTAACACTAAACCTAACCTCACAGACTTTACCTTAACACTAAACCTAACCTCACAGACTTTACCTTAACACTAAACCTTAACACTAAACCTAACCTCACAGACTTTACCTTAACACTAAACCTTAACACTAAACCTAACCTCACAGACTTTACCTTAACACTAAACCTTAACACTAAACCTAACCTCACAGACTTTACCTTAACACTAAACCTTAACACTAAACCTAACCTCACAGACTTTACCTTAACACTAAACCTTAACACTAAACCTAACCTCACAGACTTTACCTTAACACTAAACCTTAACACTAAACCTCACCTCACAGACTGTGCACTGTGCCTGTTCCAGACCCACAGGAGAAATCACAGAGTTACCGTGTGGTGGTCCTTCTGTACTGGCACACACAAAATCATCATATATACAGTTAATATATATGCATTTAATGCATTAGGTTGTGCACAAATGGTGAAAAACAACCATGCTGTTTTCGTGCTCAGACCCAGCCACCCACAGCGCTCTGTAAGGGAGCACTGGTTGCACCACTCAAAAAGAAAGAGACTCCCCGCCCAATAGGGGAGGGGTCCCCTCCCCATATTTCTGTCAAAAGCCGTTGAGGGAGGGCTCAATTTGCTAAATTAAATATACACAGGTAGACAGTGATGATGGCTATAGGCTTCCCTAAGTAAAGAGGCAAGCCTATTATGCCATCTGCGCCTGGAGCTTACCAAAAAGGGAGACGTTTAATAACCTCCATGATCTCCTCAGTATTCGGCATGTCCAGCAACTCCACCTCCTGGAGGAGACTTAGGAGTCAAGAGTGTCTGTATTTCTGGCTTATTATTATTATTATTATACCTAAATCTTGTGTGCCATGGACAACATGGGGGATTTAGGACAACCACCTGACATTCATAGGTCAAATGACAACAACTTCCCTCCACTGGGACGGGCTGGCCTGACATGGCCTGAACCAAGTATGCAAAGTGCAACAGGATCGTCCATCCAAGGTGCATACAGAGTAGACTACCAAAGCGTCCACATTGAACAGCGACAGATGAAGACCGAGATAGAGAAATGTACTGTACACAGAGAAACAGAGGGCTCGACTGTAGACAGACGGAGAGAGAGACTGAGCTAAAATGTGGGCACACAGACAGAGTGCTACTTTCACTGTTTCTCTGGAGGGCTGCCAGGTTATTCAGCATCTCCCTCACCCCAGGGCTTCAGTCACCAGACCAGACAAAAAGATTTATTTTGTTGAAATCAGCTGCAATGGATTAAAGTGATGAGTCACTCCTGAGTCTCTCTCACATCTGTCTTTCCGCATCCGTCTCTCTCTTCACCCCTCTCTAAGACACATCGATTGTGTTATCTCACTCCCTCACTCTTCTACCATGCCTGTCTGTCTGTCTCACGCACCATGACTAGGCAACGTTTGCATAATGTTCCACTGCACAACCTTCCTCAATGGTTCCTCGTCCTCGTTCCAAAAGCAATATGCTCAGATCAGCTAGGCTATATTGCAAGTCTGTGGCTGTCACGCTTTTCCTTTTTCTAATTTTAAAACAGTTGTGACCCAGACGTTACATGTCTAACATTTAATCCTACTGGCTACAGTGAGATCCTACTGGCAGTGGCTACAATGTGATGAATTGGTTGAAACAAGGGTTTTCTATACTAGACATATTCAGCTGGAAAATGGAAAACAAAGCTTGTAACTCTGTTACAGTCTCATCTCTCCCATGCTTGCTTCTCTTGTACCGTCTAACTTTTTCTACCGTCTGTCCCAATAAAGAAAAAAACTGCAGAAGCAAATTGCCACTTCCCTTTTAATAAACAGAAAATACATTTTCAAGTAGGTGACACAATTTCAGCCGATCAGGACAGAGTAGCTATTTATGAGCTCAATTTCTTTGTGTCATCACTTACAATTCATTTCCGAAAATGCATTTTCTGTTTAATAAAAATCTAGAGAGACATGGAGACTCCCGTTACTGAACAAACACTCTATAGCAATGAGTACTATCACAATAGCTTTTTAGCACAAAGAAAATCACGTACACTATAATACTCTGAGGCCTCTACTTTGATGGTGGTGAACTGGCACAATCGGCCAATAACTATCCAGTGCAGTGAGTTCCACACAGGGACATTCCAGATTGCCAAGTATTGTGAGCCTAAACCGTCACCATGGATGTCACATTCCTGATGTGGACGTGTCCGTCAACAGTTGACTAATTTGTTCTTTCAAACAAAGAACTTTTGAACAAAAATGACATCCCTCTTCCCCTTTATTAGGTGCACTGCGTAGACTAGATGCACCATACAATTTGCACAATAAAATACAATAAAATATCCTCAACACCACACAACACCAAACAATGAAAATAACTCAGTCAGCAGACCTTTTGCAATTTGCATATATATTCATACATGGGAGCTGCAGCATAGATGCACAAATATACACAAACACAGATATTGTGTCATAAAGTAACTTATGCCAGTGTGAAGACAACAGAGTAAGGCGACACCTGGGAGCCTACGGTATGGAAGATCCCCATTACGCAATGCACACAACTACGTTTGTGTCCAACAGCGTATGTGTTGTACGAGTCCATGTTTGATCCCGTTTATCAGTCTCTTTGTATATGTGTGGGCATTTGTGTCATTTTGGCAGTATTTATATGTGCATGTCTACATGTTATGCGACAATGAGCGTGTTTGTACATTTCTAGATTGGAACAGAAGCATGAACTGATCAGCGAGTCTCTAGTCTCTATAATTATTATATAATTGTTGCCAGGAAAGCAGCCTCTTATGACAAAAAGCACAACGTCATCCAAATCAAAGCAGCTTTGTGAATAAGTGTCACTGTTGATGTCAGACAATCATTTAAAAACTGAACGTGTCTGCGCATGCATCCACTGCTAATGTGTGCAGGTAAAGCGCATGGATTTGGTTGCACTTTTTCAGCAACTAGACACAATTACAGATACACCTGCTGTGATGTGCCCAACTGATTATTAGAACAGGCTACAGAGTAGCTCCAATGGAGAACTTGAGGGTTTTTATGACTTGCTCAAACAGTAAACAGTAGTAAACAAGTAGGCAGGGCATCACTATCGCCCCCTTCATTTCCCCCATCAATCCAGAGTGACCTTCAATTCAAAATGTCCTTTTCCAACCTTGTTACACCCATAACTCACTCTTACTTCAGTTGAATTAGCTGGCTTGAAAACAATGCACCGAAGGCTTGGCTTTGTGTGCCAGAAAAGCAAATGTCACCTACCCTCATATCATGCAGATCGTACAAGGTTAGACTCAAGTCACTGAACCATTTGATTAAATGCTCCAAGTTGTTTATAACTGGACCAACTACTAACTGCCATGTTCAAAGGTGAACTCAACTGAATGCCACCAGGGCTATGGGAAAAGGCTGCCAAGTTTTGGCTAACAAGTCAGGGCAGCGCACTAATGAACCTCAGAAGCTGTCACTGTTGTTGGGGAACACAAAAGTCCTGTTCTACCAGGAAGGACCCATTGGTTTATTGACAAATGGTGGAGAGGGGACCACTGAATGAGGGAAGAATACACAAGACAAATAAAAAATGTTTTTGGAATATAACGGTGTCTGGTCTGACTTTGATCTCAGCTCTTCAGGCCATGCCGGAGGGAGGCACAGGTGAGAAGAGGAAAATAGAGTGGAGCAGAGGAGTGACTCAAATGATGGTTGAGTGTACTTTACACCTATAACACTGTGATGTGATCACGTGACAATAAATTGAAGTTGTAGTTGAAATCCTGAATAAATAGATTATTATCTTGTGTGTTCCGCTTTTCTACAAATACATTCAGATTATTTCCTAGTTCATCATTTCCCATACATATATCCACTAGGGTTGGGTGACGATACGAATACATCGTCAATCGCGAATATACGAATCCAATCGCCGAATATTTTTATTAGGCGATTTTTCGGGACGATTTTTAACCTGTAAAGTGTGCGCAACATCAGAATCAATTTGGGCCAGCAAAGTAGTAACAGCGGCCGGGTGGAAATCCCCTCCTCCCGTTATAATGGTATGGTCCCGACTCCCAGTCCCCGCAGCCGTGATGCTCAGTTGCTCACTGTGAGCCGAGGGAGCCGAGCCGAGGAAGGCTACTGTTACTGTACTGTAGCCTACATGTTGTTTACGGTCCGGAGTCCAGACCCATGCAGTTTAATAATATACAGTCACAACAGAATGCACACTGCTGTCTCGTGTCTCATCACAATCCCAATGCGCCACCCGTGAAGTCGGGGGGGAAAAATAAAAAACAGGCTGGTAGTGTTAGTATAGATGAAGTTCAGTGTGTTGAATCAGTAGCTACACGCTAAGCCAACGCTAAGCTAAGCTAACGATCCCCGAGCCTATACTGTATAGGCGCCGCTCGGGGATCGTTAGCCAGCGCTGCAAAAATAGACAGATCTACAAGCTCTCAACGCGTAGCGAACGGTGCTGCAGAAACAGGCAGGACGCGGCGCCTTCAGAGCCTGTGAATCAGCAGCAGCATGTGGGCGCCCCTCTGAGCCTCCGACGCCGGTGCGGGGAGGCAAGACTTCTCCAGGAGAAGTTACTAGGGCAGGCAGGCTACATGTTTAACACTGTCACCAGCCAGTGGTTGTGATGTTAGCTTAGCTTGCAGCTGCTTGTCCGTTCCAACTTCCAACTTCCAACCACTTCATCTAAACTTATTTCTTATTTTGTTACCCTGGCTGCGCAGTTGTGCTGCAAAAACAGACGGATCTACAAGCTCTCAACGCGTAGCGAACAGAGCTGCAAAAACAGGCAGGACGCGGCGCCTTGAGAGCTTGTAGATCTGCCTTTTTTGCGACATGCAGTGAGCTGTTCTCACTTTACTTTAATGACACGAATACATCGTCAATCGCCGATTTTTAGACAGACGATTGGCGATTGAAAAAATTTGGCATATCGCCCAACCTTAATATCCACTGCGTCTTTCCCATGGAGACAATACATGAGGAACACGATACAATCTAGCATCATTTAATTACACACATGCCTTCTGGGAGGCCTATGCACAGCAATGTGATAGGCTGACCCACGCAGGAGAGGAGTGTCAGTTTCCTCCTGCTCAGAACCCCTTCTTTTCACTGTGAAACGTGTGTGTGTGTGTGTGTGTGTGTGTGTGTGTGTGTGTGTGTGTGTGTGTGTGTGTCTCTGGTTGGTTGTCTTTTTGGAGAGAGAGACAGTGCAAGAGAGAAGGAATAAAGGGAACAGTGTGTGTGTGTGTGTGTGTGTGTGTGTGTGTGTGTGTGTGTGTGTGTGTGTGTGTGTGTGTGTGTGTGTGTGTGTGTGTGTGTGTGTGTGTGTAAGACCCCCCTCTGTTGCCATGGTGAGGTTGCTAACAAGTATGGCTTGTGACTGAGAGAGCAAAGCAATCATTCTGCTGTCTGACTTAAAGCTTAACGTGGCTTTTTTTTTCTCCCCTACTGGCTTTATAAAGAATTCCCATGTTTAATGACTCAGACAACTACTGTGCATATAATTTCTCTTACAATGCATCACACTATAAGACCATGCTCTGCTCTTGGAAAACTGATTTGGCCTCATCTGAATCAACTTCCAGACTAGACTTAAATAGAATAGAGTACACAAAAACATACACGTAACAAATAGCAGTAGAGTGTTGTTAGGATATAATGCATGCTGTATCTGGACTGCACAAACAGACCACCCCCCCAGATTCACATCAGATGATCAAATATCTTCTGGATTTTGCCTAATCTAAAAATGCTATGGTTCTGGGTTTGTGCCAGGATCATAGGAAATAAACATCTGACTGTGACAGCTCACATTCAGTCTGACACTGGAGTATGGAGACAGAACAGGTGCAAGATCAGGAAGGGAAGCCAGCTAGCTAACTGGTTGGTTTGGGGATTTTCAAAGGTTTGAAAAGGGGGGACTGGACAAAGCTATTCAATTAATCCAGACAATATTAATATACTGTGTATAGTACCCCTGGCTGGTGAAAGGGAGAGTTTCAGTACTACTTCTGATGCTTCGCGGACCACCTGCCTAATATTATTAATTTTGTGCCCATCCCAACTTCCCAAGCTCATCCCAACTCTCTCCCCCAGTCCCCGACAGAGTACAACTAAAAACTTACATCATCAATACTATGATCTATTAAATCGCATTCATTACCCACACTGTACATCATTTGGTGTTTACATAATATTCGAACGGGTAAGGACTAGTTCTATGAACTGAGCTTCATACTGACTACCAACACAGCCCATTGCTGAACACCACAGACTTACATCACCAGTCAATGCAGCCCTATCAAATGCAAACAGCAGTAACACATTTCCATGTGTCCTCCCGATATGGTTTCATTTTCAAGTCAATGAAAAGTGTTAATACCACAAAATAACATTTTTGGCAAGATAGAATATAATGGGGCTGGGCTACAGTGAGATTCAGATAATATTTCACTATGCTCTTTGGCTGGCAGGTTCTTGTGCTGAAAATAAAAGGCATCCATCTATCATAAGTGGTAGTCAAGATGATGGGTGTATGTCTGTCAGTGATGTATGCATATAACAGGCATACTCAGCTGTCTGAGGTATTCAGTTCTGAGTTGCTTCAACCAAAAGTCCTATTTCTGTTGCATTTTATAGAGAGATGTTCTCAGTTTCCCACTGAGGTGCACCATGAATTTGTGAAATCATCAACAAATTAGAAAATAATTGAAGAATGCCTGTTCGAGTTGGGCAAATGTTAGGACAGACCGATAAATGAAAAAGAGGCCCTCCTCCCCTTTTAGAATGGTGAGTTTGACAACGAAAGGTGAAAAGATGGAGGCCAGGCGGAAGGAAGCTGAACAGATACCGTAGGTGGATTAGGGGCGAGGGGTAGATGAAAGGTCTGCATCAAGAGGTGATACGTGGATAAATAATGCATCATGTAGCCTATGTACCAAAAGAAGAGAACGTCGATAAGAGAGATGGGCGTGTGTGGAGGGATGGGTGGCATGGAGAGGAGAGGTGATGGGAGTGTAGGGAAAGACATGGGTGGGTGGAGGCAGAGGCACATAGAGAGATGGAGGAAGGTCGAGGGAAGAAGGGTGGGGGTATCGATGAAGAGAGAAGAAGGATGGGTGGATGGATGTATTGACAGAAAGCTTGTGGAGGGGGCGGAATGGATAGAGTGGATAGAGAGATAGGTATTTCTTACATCAAAAGCATTAATTATTGATCGCCACCGCCACTGAAGACAGACATGCGCATTGGGGACACCGGTAGACTTGAGGTGGGTCTGTTTTTTAGACACCCATTCATGGACAATATGTACTTTATGCGTGTGCTAGTTTAATGGAGGATAAAACGCCTAGGAAAACTGACGTTCTTTTCAGCGTGAACGACCATAGAGGCAGGCATCAATGCACATTCACTAAAGGGTTAGCCTATGTGGCCTTTCTGCCCATTCCGACCGTCCCAAATGAGGAGATTAACGGGGTCTACCGTGGGCTTTCTTGATTACAGCTGCTCTCATCAGCTGCACACATGGCAGACTAGACTATAAGCCCCGGCCCGCAGAGATTTTAAAGGGACAATAAAACGTAATGTTGGCGTCAATGGTGTGCGAGCTGAACTGAACGCCCAGTTTTATACTTACATGGTCCGAATTCCGCTCGGTCCCACCAGGCAGTGCTGCGCGTGAAGACATTGTTCCTGAGTGATCTTCACCGTTTAGTGTCCAGCCACAATAATAATAATAGTCAATATGAACGGGATTTTATAATAAGTACTGTCCTGTTCACGGCGGTGAACAACCACACCACCACCACCACGTCTCAAGTCTTTCCACTGCTCCTCCTGGGCAGTCGATTCCTCTTCTTCCAGCCCGGTAAAACCCGGGGTTGCTATTAGGGAATTATATTAGGTATGTCTTTATTATACAATCCACATTGTCACACAGTCTGAAGGCAGTGCCGATATCACCGTGAAAATGATACAGCAAAATGAGACGTGTGAATAAACTGGCTCCTGTTTACATCCACTTCATGTCTGTCTGATGTTGGGAGAGGCTGTCGAGGAGAAGACCAACCAATAAGCCTCATCTTGGAACATTAAAATAGATTTCCTTTTCACAGACTCTGTCGTACCATCTCGGTTTGTGTTTTATATAGTATATCCTCCCGTTTTGTCCTTCGACCCGTGATGATCATGGGTGTATCTTCACTCAGTGGCCAGAAGGAGGAACTCAGGAGGGTCTCATATCGTCATCAAGAAGAGGAACCGATTAAAACAATCGATGAAAACAAACAACAGCGGCAGCAATATTTTCAGCAGCACGCCGTGCGCCTCGATCGCCGCGACCATGGACTCGTATTTAGTTGAGAAAATTTTTTTCAGGTTGACAACAAGGACGTCAGGGTTTTATCCGTTAAACCACGACAAGGAGGAGGAGGAGTGGGAACCAAACGTCTCCGTGCAGAGTGATAAAGTGCAGGCCTTGAGAAATGAGAAATCAATGGCAAATTGCGGATAAAGGAACGACGGATGTGCTGTGGTGGTGGTGGTGGTGGTGGTGGGGTGACCCTCTCGGCAGTGGTATCAATCCCATCGCCCTGCTTTCAATTCATTCATTGGCTTGTTAAAAAAAACTTACTTGCGACAAAAAGTAAAGAATTGGGCGAGCAGGAGGAGAGAGAAAGTCGTTGTCCGTCTCGTAAACATTGCGATTACTGGAAGCGTCAGAAAGCGGCAGCCCCCGGCCCCCCCTAAACTGTCGTCTTTGACAAGAGAGAGAGCGAGAGAGAGGGGAAGAGAGGACGTCTGAATGGGGATAATAGGCAGGGCTGGCTGCTGCTGCGTCGGTAGCTCTGTCTCTCTACACGCGGGCGCGCACAGCCGCACACACATAATTATGCGCGCGCGCGCCCATCCCCCATGTTCTTAAAGGCACAATCACACCATTGATTCAGACAGCCAGCAGCTAGGCTAGGCGGCTCTGTTTTGTTTTTTTTTCTCGCCCCCTAGTGGCGAAAAATAAAACTTATGGGAACTCATTGATTGATTGATTGAAATATGTATTAACAGTTTGTAGAATTACAGTATACATTTCAAGCACAAACTCAATACAAATACTGTTAACTGTGAGTGGACGACCCAATTAAGCATTACACTTGTTTACAACAGGGTCCACCTCTTGTACACATTTAGAGACGTACAAATAGACACTTCTATATAGTCAAAGAACAGAACAGGAATTCATCATAAAGGAGGTAAAAAGGGAAAAGAAACATAATAGGAAAAGGGGGGGATTTTACGGGCTTTGCAGGCTCTTACATCACAAACTGCCGGCAAATCAGAGCACCTGTTTGAGCCAGAAAACCCCAGACCACAGAAAGTCAATTGAGCTTAGAAAACCTAAAAAAAAATAAAAACAATTCCAAAACCTTTTTTTAAATGTCACAATCCCTTTAATTATTGTTGGTAGGGCGTTCCACATTTTGGTGGCATATATAGGAGCGATTACTGGTCGACTGTCTACTGCAGCCTCAGCCTGCTACAAAGAAAAAAGTTATATTATAGGCCTATCAAATATTTGTGTTAACTGTTAACCCAAACCACTCCTACTGGGGGATTCCGAGACGTTCCAAGGTCAGTGAGTTGATGTGTTTCCTCCAACTGCGCCATGGTCTTAGCCTGGTTAATAAACCAGACCGAATCAGCCGTTGGCAAAAATAAATTGCCTGCCGGCGGATTACGGTCTGGAGAGGCTCAATTGTACGCCCATTTCCTACACCAGAGAAATGGGGCGGCCAATCGGGACACGGTATGCAATATGGGCGGGCTTTGGTACAGTGACTTTCAATGCTTGAGACCTTTGACTGACAGTAGCTCTGACCAATTGCGTCAAAGAGAAAATGTTTCAACCCGCCCCCCTGGAAATGAAATCCAAGCTGAGCATCCCCAGACTAATATCCCGCGGTCCGTGCGATATTAGTCTGGTTTATTAACCAGGCTACCATGGTCTGCCCCGGGGTCTCCTCCCAGTGGGACGTGCATCGAGGACCTCCCTAGGGAGGCGCCCGAGAGGCATCCTAACCAGTAGCCCTGAAACATGACTGCCATGATGATTATCATGACAGTCATGCAGAAACTTAGCCCTGTTTTTGGCGCTCGCTGCATTTACAAGATTTCCGTATATATAAACATTCAGATTTCAAATATAAAGTACTCACAAAGTGTCCCACGGGTGTTAGTTAGTAGCAGCGCCAGCGATTAGAATTGCTGCGTCCCGCGTTGTTTAATAAAAAGCATTTTTGTCCGAGCTCCCCGGCTACTTTTTTCAAACGGGGTTCGTTTGGGAAATCCACAGTTGCACACCGGGAGCGCACTCGCCTATTAGTCTGTATTGGCAGGGCGGTCAGCGTACCTATATCGAACACACCGAGTGCCACCCTCCTCCCGACCGATAGGGGCGCGTAGTTGAAAGCCAATGGCAAAATAACACCTCGGATAAAAATGCTTTTTATTAAACAACGTGGGATGCAGAAATTCTAATGGGTCAGTGTTGTATCGTAGTACACAACGACATAATCCCTCGCCACCAGCTTCCTTACTTCCTTACTGCTTTTGGTGCAATGCAATGGTGCATCCTGCTATTTAAAGGAATACAACTGTAACCATACTGTAAACCATACCCAACTGTAAGCCATACCCACTAGCGTGGGTATGGTTTACATTTGACATACAGTATATGGTATATATAGGCTAGTATAAATATAAAAGGTGATTAAGACTATCCACTGCTGCTGTGATATTTGACAGCATGGGGAAAAATCACACCCGTGTCAGTGTGAAGTGAGGGGCAGTCTTATCATCATATGTTATACATACATCATCTCATTCTGGCCTATCACAATTTGCGTCCTCACTTTTGTCAAGGACAAAAGTCCTTGAAAAAACAAACAAACATGGATATATTTTGGCCCAGGCCGTAGCGTAACGGTCTGGGCACCGGACTGGCAATCCAGTCGCAGTGTGCCGCGGGTTCGACTCCCGGACCCGACACGGCCTTTACTGCATGTCATCCCCCCATCTCTCTCCCGTTTCCTGTCAGCCTATACTGTCTGTCCCTTCAAAAATCAATAAAAGGCGTAAGCCGCAAAAAATATCTTTAAAAAAAAAAGAAAAACATGGATATATTTTCTCAGTTTAGGCACAACTACACTGCAGTCTACTCTGGACTGGATCTCAGTTTCATTATGACCTTTAGTTCTCTGGGAAGTCACACTGAGATTAAAAAAAAAAAAAAAAACCTTTTTTTCTTTTTACAATCGAGACATATAGAAAAGGGCCAAAACAACAATAGCATATAATTTTAAATCTGTAATGTTCTTGCTTTGCAGACAGGGTTAACAATAATATATTATAGCAACAAAAACAGTGAGTCAATAGCTCAATTGAGCATCAGAGAAAACAACCAAGTTGTTCTTATGAAGACAGACAGAGGCTGTGAAACAAGGGAGAAAATGTCTAAAGGAAGAGTGCATAAGAAGAAATAGAATCGTACCATATGACTCAGCTTTTCATACCTAGCAATTATGTTACTTGTGTTGTTGATGATGCACTGGTTTCCCAGGGACACAGGGATGTTTTAGTATATTTTACTCACTGTATTCTACTCTGTATGTTCAGATTTGAGCTTTTTGGATGGTGGATGCACTGGATGGTGATTACACACATCTAAACTTACAGTATTTTACTGCTGCAGTTATTATAAGTTTGGGTAAAAAACAAATGCAAAAACATATAAAATAACAAAAAAGAAACACTGGTCTTACCGGGGCTGTCTTGGTTATGGTGGAACAGAACCACGGCTTCATCCTATACCTTCACGTTCCTTCTATCTGATCATACAGAGTCCTGGGTGTGGACGTTCCTTCTATCTGATCATACAGAGTCCTGGGTGTGGACTTCCCTTATCCGAATGACAGAAAATGAAGTGGTTTTTCGTTAACAAGCAAGTCATCAACACACCAACTGACTTAATCTTTGCCCTCTGGTGAGATCAGACCATTTCCAAACATCACAGAGCAATATAGAATAGAGATGTGCTCATACGCATATTGAAAGAGCAACCAGAGTGGCGTACGCCCTGGATCACAGTTCCTGGACCAAACATCAGACTTGTTACATCATCACTGTTAGCATCAGTGTCCGGTCATCTGTGGATAAACCACTTAAAGACAACAACAATACAAACTAAATAAATAAATAAAGAATCTTAATGTGTATAGTTGTCAATACATTTAGCCTAATGGGCTATGGAAATGAATGGAGTGGGACGGGCGTGCTTGGTGCTTGATGCAGTTTTCCACATTTGGCAGCTGTGTGTGTGTGTGTGTGTGTGTGTGTGTGTGTGTGTGTGTGTGTGTGTGTGTGTGCGTGTGTGTGTGTGTGTGTGTGTGTGTGTGTGTGTGTGTGTGTGTGTGTGTGTGTGTGTGTGTGTACATAGTGATTTGTGCTCTGAGCAGGACAGGAGTGATTGATCGAGCCTATGTGATGGTACATGTTAACCCTGAGGACATTAAAACACACACACACACACACACACACATGCACGCACACAAGCAGGCACGCGTGCATGCACTCACTCACGCACACACACACACACACACACACACACACACACACGCACCTCTTTTCCTCTGTGACTTTTAAACAGAATTATGCTTTTAACATAGCTGTAAATAGCTGTAATAGTCTGTGCCAACCCCCGCATTTCCCCCCACACTGTTTTAAATTTTAATCTGGAAGGGATTATGATTGGAAACTAAAGCCTTATAGCCCCTCTCCCTTCTAGCCAACCGCTCAACAGCCCCCATCAGCCCTCCAGACAGGTTTCAACCGCTCAACAGCCCCCATCAGCCCTCCAGACAGGTTTCTAGTGAGGCAGTTTACAAGCCAGACCGACCAGCAGGCAGGCAGGCAGGCAGGCAGGCAGGCAGGCAGGCAAATGGTCAAAACGATGAAAAATATATTAGGCTATAAAATCAATGTGTTTCCCAGCTTTGTTCCTGTTGTAGCCTAATGTTAGAGTTCCATCTACTGGTGGGTTAGTCTAGCCTATGTAGTACCCTGTAAAAGGGGAGATCTCAGTAAGAAAGCTGGACACAGTGTTTCCTCTCTGTCAGCAGTATGAGAATGATTTATTGTCACTTTTAGTTCAGAAATATTAACATAGTCACAATGTTTCATTGCAATACCAACTTTTCTCTGTGCAGGTTTTCAATACACAGGGGACAGCCCTCCATTCCGAAACCCCACCATTCCGAAACCCCACCATTCCGAAACCCCACCATTCCGAAAGTATTTTTCGGTGCTTAAAAAGCACCACCATTCCGAAATTCGGAACACCACCTCCACCCACGTCTAGACTCCTCCACCCACCTCTACAACCTCCACCCACCTCTACAACCTCCACCCACCTCTAGACACCTCCACCCACCTCTACAACCTCCACCCCTCCACCCACCTCCACCCACCTCTACAACCTCCACCCACCTCTACAACCTCCACCCACCTCTACAACCTCCACCCACCTCTAGACACCTCCACCCACCTCTACAACCTCCACCCACCTCTAGACACCTCCACCCACCTCTACAACCTCCACCCACCTCTACAACCTCCACCCACCTCTACAACCTCCACCCACCTCTACAACCTCCACCCTCCTCCACCCACCTCTAGACCCCTCCACCCACCTCTACAACCTCCACCCACCTTCACCCACCTCTAGACTCCTCCACCCACCTCTACAACCTCCACCCACCTCTACAACCTCCACCCCTCCACCCACCTTCACCCACCTCTAGACTCCTCCACCCACCTCCACCCACTTCTACAACCTCCACCCACCTCTAGGCTCCTCCACCCACCTCCACCCACCTCTACAACCTCCACCCACCTCTAGACTCCTCCACCCACCTCCACCCACCTCTACAGCCTCCACCCACCTTTAGACTCCTCCACCCACCTTTAGACCCCTCCACCCACCTTTACCCACCTCTAGACTCCTCCACCCACCTCCACCCACCTCCACCCCTCCACCCACCTCTACAACCTCCACCCCTCCACCCACCTCTAGACTCCTCCACCCACCTCCACCCACCTCTACAACCTCCACCCACCTCTAGGCTCCTCCACCCACCTCTAGACTCCTCCACCCACCTCCACCCACCTCTACAACCTCCACCCACCACTAGACTCCTCCACCCACCTCTACAACCTCCACCCACCTCTAGGCTCCTCCACCCACCTCTAGACTCCTCCACCCACCTCTACAACCTCCACCCACCTCTAGACTCCTCCACCCACCTCCACCCACCTCTACAGCCTCCACCCACCTTTAGACTCCTCCACCCACCTCCACCCACCTCTACAACCTCCACCCACCTCTAGACTCCTCCACCCACCTCTACAACCTCCACCCACCTCTAGACTCCTCCACCCACCTCCACCCACCTCTACAGCCTCCACCCACCTTTAGACTCCTCCACCCACCTCCACCCACCTCTACAACCTCCACCCACCTCTAGGCTCCTCCACCCACCACCACACCTCCACCCACCTCCACCCACCTCTAGACTCCTCCACCCACCTCTAGACTCCTCCACCCACCTCTACAACCTCCACCCACCTCTACAACCTCCACCCACCTCCACCCACCTCTAGACACATCCACCCACCTCTAGACTCCTCCACCCACCTCCACCCACCTCTAGACTCCTCCACCCACCTCTACAACCTCCACCAATAAGGCCAAACTTTATTCGAACAAATATTGATAGTATATGAAAGCCTTTTCAAATGTGTCAGGGAGAGAGAGGGGGGAGGGAGAGGGGAGATAGAGGGGAGAGAGAAAGAGAGGAGAGAGGGGAGAGAGAAAGAGAGGAGAGAGAGAGAGAGGGAGAGAGAGAGTGAGAGAGGGGGGAGAGAGCGAGAGAGAGAGGGGAGAGCAGGGCTCGAAATTAACCTTTTTAATTGGTAGCACTGGTGCTCCCAAATTCAGAATGAAGGAGCACCAGAAAAAAATTAGGAGCACCCACCAAAATTTAACGAGCACCAATATGTAATAAATATTTTACATTCATTATTGGTATTACACTTGTAGCCTACAACAGTGGTTCCCAAACATTTTCATGTCAAGGACCCCCAAATTGACACTCATTAGCCCACGGACCCCCATTTGAAAATATATGCCAGGGACGGGGACCCCCATAAGAGAAGATTTTTATGGCTCTAACAGTGAGGCTATACCGTTCCCCATTTCTATCTCTGGGACCCCAAAGTATATTGCAAAATCAAAGTTAATTTAACTCTGAGAGTGTACAAATGTACAGGGAAATTGGTATACCCATAATATGTACACTCTCAGAGTTTCAGACCCAGGCCATAAGGGTCAATTTGGTTCCTAATATCATTTAGCTGAGGACCCTCTGTAACTCCCTCAAGGACCCCTAGGGGTCCCCGGACCCCACTTTGGGATTTTTGTTTAAGAAGAGGCAATAAACTAACCTGACGCTGCCAGATCCAAGAAGCTTGCTACACAAATTTGTTTCATGGTTACCCAATACCGCCCCCATCTGGCAGCATCAGGTTAGCAATAAACCAGTTGAAAATATTATTAAATTCTAAATACTGTCTCTGACTCTGCTATAATTTCTGGATTTGTAAATGGCTACAAAACCCTTTGTTTTATGCAGGCCTGCTTATTTATTGAAGGAAAAATAAGAATATATATATATATATATATATATATATATATATGAGAAGTTATTTTCATAACATCATTAATTTGCATGTGTAGGAAAAGTGTGTGCGTGCGTGTGTGTGTGTGTGTGTTGCCTCCACACATTCCATTCAATTGAGCCCTTTTGTTGTCTCTCACAGCTGCGGACCTTTGGTCTGATCAAATGAGGGAGAGCAGAGCCAAGCCAAGGAGATATTTCTTTAAAAAAATCATAACTCTGGACAGGAATGGACTAGGAACTTACTTTTTTTTCCCCGGAATGCCAGGGTCTATTATAAAATTAGGAAACACTGGCATTCCGAAACATGGAAGTGAACCTTCGGAATAGCGTTGTTTGGGAATGGAGGGGTGTACCCCAGTACATTACACTATCTGAACGATAGTAAATTGTGAATGTTAAAGGGATTGTGACATAAAAAAAAGGTTTTGGAATTGTTCTTATTTTTTTAGGTTTTCTAATCTCAATTGCACCCAAAAAACATGAACTTTTAACATTCAGATTTTCTGTGATCTGGGGTTTTCTGGCTCAAACAGGTGCTCTGATTTGCCGGCAGTAAGTGATGTAAGACCCTGCAAATCCCATATATGTCAATGGGATTTGCCAGAAGATGTCACTGTTTTCACTGTGTTGCCTGTTTTCATTGTAGCTCAAAAGGCTTCCAAACCCCAAAGAAAACTTCAGACCACAGAAAATCCACTGAATGTTCAAAGTTCAGGTTTTTTGGGTGTAATTGAGGTCATAAAACCTAAAAGAAAAAAGAAAAAGAAAAATAAATGAAAATGAATGTCATAAAACCTTTAACATAGTTGTATAGTGTAATGTACTGCAGTGCATAGCATGTTTTCTGTGCTGGCCTTTATCCCTTCAATTAAATAACATTTGATCAAAGCCACAAGTCAAGTTACGAAATATAAATTTTATATTCCCGTTTGCATTTAGAAAAGAGATACAAGCAAAAACAAATCAATGTACAGATACATCAGTAGGATCAGAAACAAAGTAACAGTAGTCTTGTCTGTATGACAGACACTTCATTCGACCAATGACTGGTTTGGATCATGGCTGCCCACACCCACAGATGACTGATACACTCTTTAAACGGAACAGATTAATATTGTCAAGCAAACAGCAACAAAACAACCGCACTGTGTTGAACTGAATTGAGTATCAGCTGTGTTTTAGGCAACAGACACTATTCTGTTAATATTTTCTACATCTCAACAGACAAAGTTGTAATGTCTATATAGTTTTTATAACAGTGCAAACACAAAAACAACTAGAACTGCACTCTGTCGAGTGCATACTTGCTTGCATACTTGCACTAGTAGGCCATAAATAGCCAACTAGTGCGCAAGCAGAGCGCGCAAGTCCTTTCGACCGCTGTAAACGGTCAAATCTCAGTATCTCTGTGAAGGAACGTTTGAAATGTATAATTTTTAGATGTAACTATTTGCTACCTACCTACTTTATGCATATAAACACCTAGTATTATTAAGTATGATTCAAGTTTCTATCTATATAAGTTTGGGTGAAGAGCTAGTCATACATATACACACCACGTACTCTGGTCCCAGCAGATCAGGCACAACTTGCTATTTTATTTTTACTGATTATGTATATAGTATACGTATGACTAGCTCTAAATGATGACGTAAGAGATATGGTCATTTGTGGTCGTTTGGTCCCAGCAAAGCAGGCATATACTATATAGGCATATACTATAGTATATATATAGTATATAGGCATATACTATATACGTATACATATATACTATATAGAGTGTGTAGTTGTAAGTTGATTAGCGGTATACTGTGGTTACTTTGCGCCAAAAACCGTGACAGCTGTCCCGCCATTTGATGTTTATGCAAGAAAACAGCAAATCTGTGCCTGGTTTGCTGGGACCAAACGACCACAAATGACCATATTCCTTACGTCATCATTAAGAGCTAGTCATACATATACACACCACGTACTCTGGTCCCAGCAGATCAGGCACAATTTGCTATTTTATTTTTTACTGATTATGTATATAGTATACGTATGACTAGCTCTAAATGATGACGTAAGAAATATATATATAGTATATATATAGTATATAGGCATGTACTATATACGTATACATAATACTCTATACTGTATAAAGTGTGTAGTTGTAAGTTGATTAGCGGTATACTGTGGTTACTTTGCGCCAAAAACCGTGACAGCTGTCCCGCCATTTGATGTTTATGCAAGAAAACAGCAAATCTGTGCCTGGTTTGCTGGGACCAAATGACCACAAATGACCATATTTCTTACGTCAACATTAAGAGCTAGTCATACATATACACACCACGTACTCTGGTCCCAGCAGATCAGGCACAATTTGCTATTTTATTTTTACTGATTATGTATATAGTATACGTATGACTAGCTGTAAATGATGACGTAAGAAATATATATAGTATATAGGCATATACTATATACGTATACATATATACTATATAGAGTGTGTAGTTGTAAGTTGATTAGCGGTATACTGTGGTTACTTTGTGCCAAAAACTGTGACAGCTGTCCCGCCATTTGATGTTTATGCAAGAAAACAGCAAATCTGTGCCTGGTTTGCTGGGACCAAATGACCACAAATAACCATATTTCTTACGTCATCATTAAGAGCTAGTCATACACATACACACCACGTACTCTGGTCCCAGCAGATCAGGCACAATTTGCTATTTTATTTTTTACTGATTATGTATATAGTATACGTATGACTAGCTCTAAATGATGACGTAAGAGATATGGTCATTTGTGGTCATTTGGTCCCAGCAAAACAGGCACAGATTTGATGTTTTTCTGCATAAACATCGAATGGCGGGACAGCTGTCACGGCGGAAGAGACCGGGCGAAAACATTACTTGCGCGCTCTGCTTGCGCAAGTAATTACACTGACATCAACTTTTGCACATCCCAGTTGTGTAATGGCTTAAAAACCTTTCATGACTGTAGTTTCATGACAGAACGGATCCACTTTTCACGTTTAGGTTTGTTCTACTGTATATCAATCTGGTTGCTCTAATATGTTTTAATACTCTTTGGAGAGATCTGAAATACTGATTCCTTTGGATCTATGCTAGTGTTAATGAAGTTTGGCTCAGCTGTGGTAGGCCACCATGATGTAATCATGTCAAGGCCTTCAAATGTACAAGGAATGCTCTGTGCTCGATGATGCAGGTGACTGCAGGATATAGCTTTTGTACAAGAGAAGACGACGGCACACGGTGGTGAAGCATGAGTGCTGATCTCATTAGAATTTAGTTTATTCTATTGTACAAAATTATTTAAGTACTATTTTATTCTACTTGGAAGTCTATAGAGTGCCTATAACGTCTTTTACAGTCAATTTAGCATACCTACCAAGTCAGTGGTGCTCTACAGGTTGGTCCCAAAAGTGGCTTGAAAGATGTTTGGGAGGGTCTCTAACAAAGACCTCTAATCTGGAATACTGTATTATTTAACATATTGGGTACATTTGGTACTAAACACAAAACGTGTTTTTCCTTTCAGTAATAAGAACCAGTTAAGACCATTGCTCTAGTCTGAATGTCACCGATTCGCTAGTTCGCTACTAACCCTGAGTGAGACATAAGAGGAAAATGGCCACTGTGGTAAATTGGTCCCCAGTCTGGGAACCTTCAACAGTCTGTGCATCAATAATACTGAAGGTCACCATCATCAGGTCTGGCGTTATGGTGATTCTAGATCCTCAGGCCTGGCGTTATGGTGATTCTAGATCCTCAGGCCTGGCGTTATGGTGATTCTAGATCCTCAGGCCTGGCGTTATGGTGATTCTAGATCCTCAGGCCTGGCGTTATGGTGATTCTAGATCCTCAGGCCTGGCATTATGGTGATTCTAGATCCTCAGGCCTGGCGTTATGGTGATTCTAGATCCTCAGGCCTGGCGTTATGGTGATTCTAGATCCTCAGGCCTGGCGTTATGGTGATTCTAGATCCTCAGGCCTGGCGTTATGGTGATTCTAGATCCTCAGGCCTGGCGTTATGGTGATTCTAGATCCTCAGGACTGGTGAGACATCAGAGCGATCTTCTTCAGCATCTCCTCTGACTGTAGCTGCTCTAGAGTCAGCAGAGACAGACCCAGCTGGTCCTCCTGGTCAGGGGAGGGAAAGGAGCATGTTATGCACAATAACCCATTCTGACCTGAGATCAGATTCTAAAAATGTCTGTTTGAAAATGGCAGTTTTCTGAAAAAGCTATGTTTCTATGTCAGTCGTTTTTCGATTTTTCAAAAATAGCAGACCTACAAGCTTGTAGCGCGCCACTCGGTGGCGCGCTATGAGCTTGTAGATCTGCTATTTTTCAATAGCTAAAGCATAACATGATGCTAACACCAAAATGGGTTCCCGTTCAGAATGGGATAAAGAGAAAGACAGGTATTTGAGTGTGGGGGTAATAAATATTATCTGTACATGATGAGTCTGTCATTTTGTTCTGCTGTGGGGTACTTTAATAATAATCAAAAGTTGGCCTCTTCAGAAGGAAAATGTCAGCTTTCACAGAATGGATGGGGCAATTCTTTAGTTGACAATGACAATGTTAGAGATATCCCAACTGCAACTATTTTATTCATTTTTTGAATAAAATGCAAATAAGATGTAACAAGTGTTTGCGACATGTGTGTTACATGCATGTTGTTCACGTGTAATGCTGTACGGCACCTGTCTGAAAGGCTGAGCCATCTCTCGTAGGAAGTGTTTGGAGAGCTGGACGGTCTCGTCCACGGTGAGGTTCAGACTGCCATCACTGATGTGCTCCTGGATCCACCTGGGAAGCTTCCCACGCTTGTCGGCCCTGGCATAGCGCTGTACGTCGGAGAAGAGAGAGGGATTTAAGAGAATCACTGAGCTGGGAAACAGCCCCTTCTTCACAGCTACTTATTAAAACCAAAACCAAGAAGGAATGTGTTATATTGACTGCCAAGCACGTCGTCCCATCAAATCCAACTCTTGACTGACAAGCACAATATTGCATCATATGGTCTTTTTAGTGGTTTTTACGCTAGAGCAGGGGTTCTCAACGTTTTTGGCTGGGGCCCCCGGGAATGCTTTGGCCATGTCTCGTGCCCCCCCTGCCCCACTACCCACCCCCAATATAAATTGACCGCTACAATAACCTTATTAACCCATTCTGGGCGGGAACCCCTTTTGGTGTTTTAACTAAGCATTATGTAATACTTTAGCTATTGAAAAATAGCAGATCTACGAGCTTGTAGGTCTATTTTTGAAGAATCGTGAAAATGCGGCACAAATCTTTGAATATATATATTCTTTCAGAAGACTTTTATTTTATTTATTCCGACGTCAGGTCTAAATGGGTTAGCCCATTCTGACCTGAGATCAGATTCTAAAAATGTCTATTACATCCTGACAGTTTCATTATTAACCCATTCTGACCTGAGATCAGATTCTAAAAGTGACCTACAAGCTCGTATCGCGCCACTCGGTGGCGTGATATGAGCTTGTAGATCTGCTATTTTTCAATAGCTAAAGCATAACATGATGCCAACACCAAAATGGGTGCCCGGTCAGAATGGGTTAATAGAGAAAATACAGCATAAATAACTATTGAAACCAGATATAATCATTAAGGAAAGCTTTTATGCATGTACTATGTGTATTGTGTATGTATGAAAACTCTTAATTTCCTTTTTCCAGCCATTCAGTTTAAAAAAAATAAAAAAAGGAAGAAAATAATGAAGTGAACAGAGATGTTGTAACTCTCCTTCAATGGCTCTGGCTAGAGGGCGCTCTTCACCAACGTACGAATGATACTAGGTTGCTACAACCGGAAATGAATCAGAAGTGAAAACTCTGGCCCAGGCCGTAGCGTAACGGTCTGTGCACCGGACTGGTAATCCAGTCGCAGTGTGCCGTGGGTTCGACTCCCGGACCCGACACGGCCTTTACTGCATGTCATCCCCCATCTCTCTCCCGTTTCCTGTCAGCCTACTGTCTGTCCCTTCAAAAATCAATAAAAGGCATAAGCCGCAAAAAAATATCTTAAAAAAAAAAAAAAGAAAAGTGAAAACTCTTTTTCCCAGATTGATCACACACACCTTGTCAGCGAAGATCATGAGTCCATAATCAGTCTTTCCCCGGATAAAACTCTTTTCCCAGATTGATCACACACCTTGTCAGCGAAGATCATGAGTCCGTAGTCAGTCTTCCCCCGGATAGCTCTGCCCACACACTGAGCGGCGTGGCGCATGGCATCAAAGGTCAAGAAGTCATTCTCTCTGATCTGGAACTGGTCCCTGAGGTACTCCAGACGAGCCTGAGGGAAACGCAGGGTTCATACCAGGGGGGCAGTCAGCCAGATATTTCGTGAAGCCTCATTTGAAATCGGTAGTTCATATAATGGCCTGTTGTGGCGCTGGACTGGACCCAAAAAGCCCCATAGCTCCATAGAGGCCCATGTATTTGGGCCCAACTTCACCTAGACTGTATTACCTTAATAAACATGGTCATGAATACTTTCTGCTTCCAGTCACTAGTTTAAAGTCTCATTTCTAATGTCATAATATTCTTTTTGGAAAATTATGGTCCCATTTATAAAATAAATTACCATAAAGTCGCGTATGTTCTGAGGGGCGTGGCTACCGTTACAGTCTATGATCGGGATCCCCCTCCCACTCGAGTCAAAATAAAAACCAACGGAGAAGAAGGGGGGAAGTCCCGCCTCGTTGTCTGGGCCAGCCAATGGCCAGCTGGGCCAAAACGGATCTTGAAAGATGGCGACTTACAGTGCATTAGAATGCAAGGGATTTCAGGCTTCATTTTACGTTCATGTTAGACCCGGGGAACGCTTTGTCCATATTTATTACAGTCTATGGTTCAAACACTGACACCCAGATCTCAGTGATGGATGAGAATGAGGGGAATGAACACAGAATGAGGGGAATGAACACAGGACTCTACCTTGAGAATACGGCTCTGTGTGTACACGTACGGCACTCCAAACATGATCACAGCTCGGCCAAAGTGATGCACTGTGGGGAACAAAGATCACATTTACACCTCATCTTTGATCAAAAAGTATGAATACTGACCAAGGTCTAAGGACATAAATATTATTCACCAAAGTCTATTCCTTCAGACACTTTTCCTCGGGCCACAGACAAAAGGATGGCTCCTCTGCCATTCTCACATGCCTAGAGGAGATAAAGAGAGAGACATGGCAAGCGAGAGAGACGGTGAGATAAAAAGAAACTACATTTTTAGTTGCCGTTTCTTTCCCCCAGTTTAGTCATGTTCCCCATCACTGCTGGTAACCCCTACTGTATGTCCTGGGGAAGGACATGCTTCTGACACACATGGAGTAGGTAATCCCTTTTTTCCCACATGACAGTGAGGAGTTTGGGGACAGCATAGCACATGTGGACGGCACAGTGCATGTGGAGGGAACCAGCTATGCTTCCCAGGTCCTCTCCTTACTGAACAGGTGCCCTAACCCTCTAAGACCCAGCGTTGCTTTTTAGCAACAATTTTATTTTATTTAATTACTTTTTTTTCCTTTTTTCTTTTCTGTTCTTTTTTCACCTAAACGTCATCAGTGATGTTCATTGCAATGCCATTTCAATGCCATTGGTCATGATATTTGCATATAAATACCCCCCACAGAGGCTGAAATTCACACAAATTAAAAATGTCTGGACATGTTTTATTCATTATTGTGAAAGATATCCCCCAAATGTAAAGTATTAATTTATTATATTATTATATAATTATTATATAATTATTATAAATTTTCCATCAAACTTTATTTTTTTATTTTTTTTAACATATGTTTTAGTGTCAGTCCTAGTAGTACAAAGTAGTAGTAAGGTTGAAATCTATTTTTGGCAAGTAGAAATTAATGCGGGTGTTAGAGGGCTAAGTAGCCAGTGCAGTGACGGCGAACTAGTAAGGAAGCCAAAGGCGCGTCATGTAGTGGTTCTGAGTCTGACCTCATTGTATAACTCCAGGGCCATGCTGGTCTCTGCAGCATCTGGAGTCTCAATGAAGATCAGCTTGTTCCTCTGGACATTCTCCAGGATACCCTACAAAACAAGGACATCAAAATAAAACACACGCAAAAAAAAGAGATACATGCACGATGTGTTTCAAAAGTGTTCTCCCGCACACACCTGTTCATACCAGGATGCCACAATATTCTCCATGTACATGTAGCTAGTGAAGAACGCCACGATGCCATCCGGAACGATGGCCGACATCTCCAGGAGCAGGTTACCGTAGTTGCGGATCACCGCTAGGAAAAAAGGAAAAAAAAGTCTAAGTGAAAATCTATTAAAGAGCAGAAGAAAGAACGTTTCATATGATCCAAGGTTCTAAACATACGGTGTAACATAAGATAAGAAAGTACCACTCACAAAGGGTCCTAGGCAGCACGTCAGCACCATGATATCTTTGATTGCAACAACACGTCATGTTTATTTATTAACCCATTCTGACCTGAGATCAGATTCTAAAAATGTCTATTACATCCTGACAGTTTCATTATTAACCCATTCTGACCTGAGATCAGATTCTAAAAGTGTCTTCGATTTTTCAAAAATAGCAGACCTACAAGCTCGTATCGCGCCACTCGGTGGCGCGATACGAGCTTGTAGATCTGCTATTTTTCAATAGCTAAAGCATAACATGATGCTGACACCAAAATGGGTGCCCGGTCAGAATGGGTTAATGTCAAATACAGTACATATGTCAATTTCATTGTTTCACATACTAGTGAAACAAATTATTTGGAAATTTGTTTAATTAAATATGATTATGAAGTAAGACTTTTAAATTGATTGATGATTTCTTGCTCAGGGGACAAATTGACCATTCGTGTCAGATCATAATGTCTATGTGAGACATTGGATCTGACACAATCTAAATGTCTCAATAGAAGGGCAGGGAGACAAATTACAACCACCCCAATTGTAGAAGTTATACTGTATGAACATACTTTACCATACAGATTGGACAAAATTACATTTCATTCATTAAAAAAAGGTTACATATTAGTGCCACTTTAAACTCCAGTTAGGAATCATTTCATGTGAATCGACAGCTGTACTAACCAAAGTCTTCTCTGGTCTCAAACTTGGAGCTCAAGGCCACCTGGTCATTTCCCCTGCCCACGATCTACAGAGGATGAGGAGAAGAGTAAGACAGAAAGTATGATAAAGAATGAGTTACCATTTGAGTAACCTGGAAATGTTTATTTTTTTTTCACAATCTTCTTGGCTGTGCACCATAAACTGCTGTGTGTTAGTTTGTGATTACCCACCAGAGGACAGAGACACACCCGTGCTAGGGTCATGGTGAAAGACATGATGGTGACAGGTCGGAAGTTAAGTATTTTGGGGTAAATGTCCAGAGGAGAGAGAGTCTGAGGAGAGGTTACATGAATACAATATTAGAACAGTGCAGACATTAGAGGTTACATGAATAAAATATTAGAACAGTGCAGACTAAGATCATAGTCATTTAGCTTAGCAGGCTCACATTGTATGGGGTCATGTGTGGCAACAATTCATTTAAAATACGTATTGATAAACCAATGAAATTCCAACATGCAAGTGTGCAATATCAACTAACAGGCTAGCTGCAAATATACAGTTGTGAAAATAACAGTTTTATGATAAAAAAAGGAATAGCAAGAGAATACGTAATAGTTAGCTGTGCGATAATTATTATTCAATATTGACCTAATGTCTCAAGAACAGATTCCGAGCTGCACCACTGAATCTGTAGGCAGGGGCATTCAGAAGGTGTCCGGAGAACTCTCCAGTTTGCCGACTCACCGCGGTTTAGTGCATTTTAGTTTTTACTTCACCTTCATTTAAATTGCATTGAATTGAGAGAGAGAGAGAGAGAGAGAGAGAGGATGCTGTTGTTTTAGAGTTTAAACTTTAGCATTTCTACATCTAGTGTAAACACCAAAGTACCGAAACAATGTAATTAATTAGTAAACAATATCCTGAATTGGTAGGCCTACTATCATTGGTATTAACCATAGACTGTAAAAAATATGGACAAAGCGTTCCCCGGGTCTAACATGAACGTAAAATGAAGCCTGAAATTCCTTGCATTCTAATGCACTGTAAGTCGCCATCTTTCTTGATCCGTTCTGGTCCAGCTGGCCATTGGCTGGCCCAGACAACGAGGCGGGACTTCCCCCCTTCTTCTCCGTTGGTTTTTATTTTGACTCGAGTGGGAGGAGACTCCCGATCATAGACTGTAACGGTAGCCACGCCCCTCAGAACATACGCGATGTTTTTTTTTCTTTATGGTCATTTTTTTAATTAATGGGACCATAATTTTCCAAAAAGAATATTATGACATTAGAAATGAGACTTTACACTAGTGACTGGAAGCAGGAAGTATTCATGACCATGTTTATTAAGGTAATACAGTCTAGGTGAAGTTGGGCCAAAATACATGGGCCTCTATGGAGCTATGGGGCTTTTTGGGTCCAGTCCAGCGCCACAACAGGCCATTATATGAACTACCGATTTCAAATGAGGCTTCACGAAATATCTGGCTGACTGCCCCCCTGGTATTAACATACTCAACTTTTTATCATCATACAGCTGACCATTTAATTGCACAAAATAATTGTATCACTTTGGAAATGAACTATAACAGCTGTGGGTTTGACATAAACTACACTGATGAAGACGGCATGTTAGCATAACGATGAAGACATTGATGAAGACTTTTCGCTGCGGCGAGTTGGTAAACTGGCGAGTTTCTCCGGTATCCATTCAGAAAGTGTGGGGTTATGAAAACGTAAGGCGCCCCACCGCTACCGGAAGAGGAGAGCCAACATCCGGTTATCCACATTCTATTGGGTTGCGCCCCAGAGGCAAAATCTAAGGAAAACAAACAGCAGAGGGTGCTGTTCTTTCCCTTTTTTTTTGCAGATGGGTTCCCAGATTGTTACTGACCAAATATAATTTGACCAAAGAAGAGGAGAGGGTTTCTTACTCCAGAAGTGATGATAACAGACTGGAATCGTTCAAAGACGGGCTTGATGGCGATAGAGGGGTCCATACAGCTGAGATGTACAAGGGAAAACACACTCACGTTCATTGTGAAGAAAAGACAAAAACACAGAAAGGCCACACAAAGGTGACCCGATTATATAGTACAATTCTAAGATCTATGGTTTGTTTGCAAGAGTTCAAAGATAGACAAACCAGTAAGACACCCTGAGGGTGAGGTCGTGCTAAAACAGGTCTCGCAATGCCCATACAGTCGAGTATATGGACCTTTTTTGTTTGTTTGTTTTTAACCCATTCTGACCTGAGATCAGATTCATACGAGGTTTCCACTGGACACACACACACTGGTCTGATGAACCCATTCTGACCTGAGATCGGATTCTAAAAATGTCACTCGTTCTTTGATTTTTCAAAAATAGCAGACCTACAAGCTCGTAGCGCGCCACTCGGTGGCGCGATATGAGCTTGTAGATCTGCTATTTTCCAATAGCTAAAGCACGACATGATGCTAACACCAAAATGGGTGCCCGCTCAGAATGGGTTAATTTACGTTTTCAGGCCAGGTAGGGCGTAAAATGTGTGCTAATTAGTAAGAGACTTATATATTCTTGATTCATTGCGCATAAAGTGAAATGTTTAAAACGTGTTTGTTTTCATCTTGATGATTATACATAATATAGCTAATAATATATGAAAATCTGAGACCACAAAAAAAAAAAATTATAATACAGAATTGTCGAATATCTGAAATGTATGTCAATTTAAGCACTCAATACTTGGTCGGAGCTACTTTTGAACAAATGATTTCATCAATGGGGGGCGTGGCATGGAGGTGATCAACCTGTGGCAATGTTGAGATGTTATGGAAGCCCAGGTTTCATTATTACGGAAGAAAATGAACTTTTCCACAATATTAAAATTATTTTAGAAGGATCTGTTATTAGGCCTTATTCTTTTTACTAAATCAATTACAATAGTAACAACCTCAAATATTGTATTAATGTGCCCATATTATAGACATATACATATTATAGACATAGGCCAAATTTAAAATTAAACGTGATTTTGATTTATTTTCAGTTGACGCATTTAGAGCTGAATTATTAGACGTTTTTGCAAGTGTGTTTGTCCATTTTGAGGAGTGGCGACGTTGTCAGCTTTACTTCTGACATAAGACGTTCCCGGTTGCCTTGTATTGTCTTAAATAAGGAATGGAGCAATGCAAATGTTTCTCCATGTAAAGTGTCTGTGACTGTCATGAGGAACACATGTGATCCACACATTTCAGGGATTTACACGTTGGTGAATCACACAGAGAAAATACACCCTCCTTTAGTCACTCTATTTGCTGGTTATTTACGAGCAGCTTGGTGAATCAGGCCCATTGTGTTTGAGACTCACCTGAAGTGCAGTACAGGGTTACCAATGGTAGGAGTTCTGTCCTCAAATGGCTCAATGATAATGGTGAAACCTTGAAGTGGGAAGGAGAGAGAAATGCACAGCAGTAGTCACATAAATAGCTTATTTAGCCATGTTTTTGCAAGGACGTTGCAGCCGGAGAGGCAGCATTAGCGCCTCTCCTGGTCAAATGTCACAATTAGTTCACTCGACATTCGACCAGGGGAAGCGCTAATTCTTGTCCGGGAATAAAGTTAAATTAGTTTAGCTCATTATCGGACCTTTACTTTTTGGATATGATATGCAGAAAAGGGTAAGAATGTTCCTAGTTAACTTGAAACCATGCGCCGCTTCTGAAACGTGGTGGAAGGCTAAGGCGGTGGGACCTCATCTCGGAGCTACAGAATTGAGCGACCATATGGGGCTATCAATAAAATAAAACATCAGGGTTCGAAATTAACTTTTTTTCTTGGTAGCACTGGTGCTACCAATTTAAAAATTAATGAACGGAAATGTAAGGAGCACCAAATATGTAATTGATGTATTGCATTCATAAAAACTTCATAAAATTTCATAAAATGATGAATGTAGTTAAAAATGCATGGTAGGTCTGCCAACACCATGCAGTATAGTGTCCAGACTCTCTGTCACTCATCCATCCATCTCTTCAAAGAGACTGAGGCATCAAACATCTTCAGATGAGAACACTAAGGGCCAATTCATACTCGCTGTTTCGGCGCTGTAGTGCCGAAATTATTTCGGCTCGTCAGACATTTTCAGTAGCACCGAAGAGCCGACTTTATTCAGCTCTAAAATAGGAGTATGAATCGGCCCTTACAGTCTACAGTACACTGATTCGGGCCAATCGCATATTATTTATTTATTTATTTAATTTTGGTTCACCTTCATAGCCTATTTGGATAACACACGGATCAGCCTCCTTCTCACAACAGAGCGAGACTTTTTCCTTCCTCTCCGTAGCTGGCTAGAGGCTCGGATCGTTTCTGAAGGCTTGAAATAATGTAGTTTCTTTACACAGTGAAATCAGCAGGCGCTCTGGAATGTCAGCGAGTATCGTCGCAGCGCTCAGCTACATGCTATTAGATCATCATCAAGAGATGATAAACTAGCAGAGATAGGGAGTGCAGTTGGATGACAGCGAGCGCCCGTTTTGCTACAATCGACCGTTTTCTTTTGGTCGCATCACAGCAATTACTTGCAGTGGCACCGACGCTCCCAATTATATTTTAGGCGCATTTGCGACCAACATTGGAGCAATTTGGGGCCCTGAAACATGCATACTTTTTGAGGTTATGAGATCATCTATTCTGTAAGTATGGTGGATTCATAGTGCTATTTCAATATGAAAGAATGTAATCAAAATCAAGTGTGAAACCCAATGAATGAGTATTGTGACCAGTACTGTGATCGACATTGTATGGCTACTTGACAAGGTAGACATTTTACCTGACCAGGTAGGACATTGGGTAGTATAGCTACCTGGCCATGGCAAAAGTTATTTTTAGAACTGTTCAGTGACTACTTCCGTTTCCTCAATCACCGTGTCCCCTAGGGTAGGTACCCTCACAAAAACATGCAGTAATCCTGGTCTCTAAACTGCCTCCCCCTGGCCAGCCGGGACGCCTGATGGAGGGGAAAGGAACTGGTTGGAATAACGTGCTCCTTCCACGCGCTACGTCCAACCAGGAAAACTCCCCCCTGTCAGGTGTAAAGGAGAAACTTGGACACTCAAGCATGAAGGAAGCATGAGTTAAGTCCGTTGCTCTCCCTAGGTTGGCGGAGGGTGTGTAGAGCCCAGGATCACATCACAGGATGATTGACACAGGGGTGAAAAATGGGTTACAAAATCGTGGGACAAAAAAAAAAAAAAAAATCATGGAGCACAGAAACGACAGATAAAGATGGTCGACAATATCTGAACTTATATATCATGCCCAGGTAGCTAGCTATAGAACCCAAGGTTCTTACAAAGTTCAACATCACTTTCATACCATACTTGCAATGTACTACATGCAGTCCTTACACATACATGTAGGTAAGAAAGCACTTGTGTCTACTGTCTAGTACCTTGGCTGTAGGTGCTAACCAGGGTAGCAAAGTTGGAGATGAGTGTGATAGGAGAAAAATCCGCAATATCAGCAATCTCCAGGGTCCGCAGTAAAGATCGTAACCTCTCTGCACAGAACCTGAAGACGTACAGACGAGACAAATACAAAAATGTAGTGTGCCGGAATGTAAAAGGCCTGACATGATATAATATAGCATGTGACTGTGTAAGTTGTGTTTCTTATTTTACAGATGAGGCATCAATTTCACAGTTTAACTTTATCTTTTAACCCATTCTGAACGGGAACCCATTTTGGTGTTGGTATCATGTTATGCTTTAGCTATAGAAAAATAGCAGACCTACAAGCTCATATCGCGCCACCGAGTGGCGCGATATGAGCTTGTAGGTCTGCTATTTTTTTGAAAAATCGAAGAACGACTGACATTTTTTTTAATCTGATCTCAGGTCAGAATGGGTTAATCAGACCAGTGCGTGTCCGGTGGAAACCTCGTATGAATCTGATCTCAGGTCAGAATGGGTTAAGTATCATAAAGAATTGGTAAGCACCTGTGGACTGATATAGCAGTACAACATGAAACGTATTTTATCCCCTGCCACGACATGGTAAAACGCCCATACTGACCTGAGAGGTTTGCGGTCGATGCAGACCTTTTCAAAGATGTCTTTGAGGAACTGCGGGGTGCTCTCTTGGACCACATGTTGGACCCTCAGACGGGATTTCAGGTACTCCAGAAACCGTTTCAGGAAACCTACAAAGTGCTCCGCTGTACGTATACTGCCAGGGATCGCCTCTGGTCAAGGAGAGAACAGAGAATGAAGAGATTGGAATGACAGATGATGGTTGGTTATGGAGAGAGACAACTAGAATGCTGTATTGTCAAGTCTATTAGAAAGCCCAGCAAACGTGTCTGCTCAACTATGCCATCATATACAGCACAACTCCAATCGCTAAACTTTCCCAGTGTTCATCAACGTTTGAGCACTTTATGAATAAGAATGCGTTATAAGTTATAACTCGATCATCAGGCAACAAAACTTGGGGCTGATGAGTGAGATCGAATAGTCGAAATAACCTTCAGAGTAGTAGAATATTCAATTTATTTTGATCAGTTTGGCATCCTTAGTGGTAAAACCAAACCACACCACACCAGACGATATTATACTGAAAATGTCTCAAGAATGAAATAGATAATGAAACGCAATGAAACAGATAATCGGCTCCTTGGTACCTTTGAGGACTTCGTCTGGCAGCACCGGGTTTGACATATAGACGTCCGTTTCTCTGGCAGCGTTGGCTTCCTTCAGGCCCTCCACCATTCGCCTATACTCATCCTTCAGTTTGGCTGCATCCGTCTCTTTTATCCTATCAGCGAGCAGAGGAGGCTGTTTACAACAGGGCCATGATGTTCTCTATGCTAAAGCATGGAGCGGACCATGGTGTTGCTGGATTTATTCTATTTAACCCATTCTGACCCGAGATCAGATTCATACGAGGTTTCCACTGGACACACACTGGTCTGATTAACCCATTCTGACCTGAGATCAGATTCTAAAAATGTCAGTCGTTCTTTGATTTTTCAAAAAATAGCAGACCTACAAGTTCGTAGCGCGCCACTCGGTGGCGCGCTATGAGCTTGTAGATCTGCTATTTTTCTGCTATCTGCTATTTTCACCAAAATGGGTTCCCGTTCAGATTCCCCAAATGCTCCTATTATGTACGCCCTTTAATATAACAATATATTTAGAAAATAAGACAGTGTTTTTTCCAATGGTCTAGGTGACTGGACGAAGAGCTCCCCACTGATTTCGTTTTAATCACCAACTATGGAAATTTTAAATATCTTTCTTTACAGCTCAATTACATGAGATTTACATAACGAAGCATAAAAATTAAGAGTTAATCTTCAATTCACAGATCACCATTCCAACCCACCGAAATTCAAGGTTGAAAACATGAATAGTGAACAGATCCCTGTCTTTCCTTGCTATATCTGACCAGACCTGCCCTCTTACTTGCTTATGGTAGTCTGGAGTGTCTCCACATTGGTCTGACACTTCTCTAGTGTTCGCCTCGTGATGTTCACACTCATGGAGTCAATACACACATTGTCTGGAGAAGAGGAGAGAGAATGGAAAGGTGATGGAATAGACCCAGTTAACGGTGGGAGTTGAAGAGAAGAAAAGAGCTCCTTAGAACAGAGCTCTTTTCTTATCTCAAAATCAACCGCTGACAATAACACATTTGATGGGGGCTGGATAGTAACCTGAGACCAACACATTGTTTTGTATTCAAACGACTACCGATAGTTAAAATGTATAAATGAAAGTAAACCACAGTGAAGACATCTATACTGGTATTATACCATTGGATACTAATAATTACTAATACTTTAATGCATTGCCATGTGTCCATCCTGAGACAATTCCTGGCAAGTGGCAACCTTGATGTTGATGTTGCAATTAACGATCATTAAACTGAATAAAAGTATCTTCCCTCACCTATGTTGTGAGCCTCATCAAACACCACTACCGATTTCTTGGTCAGTTCCTTGGACACCAGGTCTGCGATTTTTGGGTCCAGGAGGTAGTGGTAGCTGTAAACCACAATGTTGGAATGCAGAAGCTGCCACGAAACACACATACACAAACAAATAAATATATATATGGTACATAACATATTCTATATAAACTAGGGCCGGGACTAATTGCGATTAATTTAGATTAATTAACTACAGAAAAATTAATCGCGATTAACTACAGATAAATTAATCGCACCTTTTTTTTCACCGTGGAACGTTTCTCACTGGGCGCTTTTCTATAGTACTGAAAACTGGAAATAATAAAAAGTCACCCCATTTTGTGTTGCCTAGAACTGGAGGTCTGACAAAAAACAGTAACAATATGTAAGTACAGCTTTGTGATGTCACTGAGATGTACTTGTTACTGTTACTAATTTTCTTTCAGACCTCCAGTTCTAGGCAACACAGAATGGGGTGACTTTTTATTATTATTTCCACAACAGGTATATTAATGACAGTAAAATGTTGAAAATGAGTGGTATCCTGTAGTCACTATTCGTTGATTCACTGGGATACCAAAAAACATTAAAATTTCTCACTGTTCTCGGGTTGAATATTGATATGCGATTAAAATGTGATTAATCTAGATTAATTAATCGCAAAGCCTCTGATTAATTAGATTAATTTTTTTAATCGAGTCCCAGCTCTAATATAAACGCCATGTGTCAGTGGTGTTTGTGGCCGGCGGGACGGCCAGATTCTGAACAAATATGCCCAACAACCACCCAAATCAGCACGTCACATGCCCACAGTCACATAATGGAGGAGAAAGACGGCATAGAGCCTATTTTCAACCATGCAATAACCTGGGTACTGAAACCTGAACCCTGATTGTTATTTGCACTGACAATACATGTCGCTTCGCAAAGCGTCAATTGCTAAATGTTAAGCAATGCTTTGTCACTTCACAAATCACATCCTAGGTTATTTCTTTTACTCACCGCATGGCGTGCGATGAAATAAGGACACCAGCCTTTCTTCCTGCCATAGTCCTTCAGATCATCAAGGTTATAGATTCCAGGAGGGAGGGGTACCTGACGTCCGACTGCTTCAAAAGCCTACAACATACAAAGCACTCAATAAACTATCTAGATGATTCTCAAGTAAAGATAATATTCTCAGTTAAAAATGATCCTAACTGCATGAGCTGTCCACATTGCTTCGGGGCTTCCATTAATATAACATTCATGGCATTAATTATACAACAGCACACACACACACAAGGCACACCTGTACAATTGCTTACACTATAAGAATAGGTAAGATGTGGAATACGCTTCAGTCACTAAACATCCCTGATGCAGTCAAAAACTAAACAAACACTATTTGAAGGACCATAAACAAACACAGGTGTCTTCTTCTTACCTCATAGAACTGGCATACAGGCTTGGTGGGGGCGCTGTGGTTTTGTGCACGAATGTACGAGGCCGTCAAACTGTGGCACTTCCCATCTACCTCCTTCCCATAGCGCAGAGAACACACCTGGATACAGGCAAAGGAGCATGCCATGGGCACACTAATCAGTGGTTTTCAACCAGTGGTCCTTGAGGGGGTTCCAGGTGGTCCCCAGCAAAATGATGGAGAGTTTGTAACCAAAATGGTCCCTTATTAGTTCTTTAACTTTTGAGAGTGTAAAATGTTACGCTCTAAAGAGTTAAATCATTGTTAACCCATTCTGACCTGAGATCAGATTCATACGAGGTTTCCACTGGACACACGCTGGTCTGACGAACCCATTCTGACCTGAGATCAGATTCTAAAAATGTCAGTCGTTCTTCGATTTTTTTCAAAAATAGCAGACCTACAAGCTCGTATCGCGCCACTCGGTGGCGCGATATGAGCTTGTAGATCTGCTATTTTTAAATAGCTAAAGCATAACATGATGCTGACACCAAAATGGGTGCCCGGTCAGAATGTGTTAAACATCTGCATTACTTAATTTACAAGAAGTCTACCCAATTAGAGAATGTAGAATAATTGTTAATTTGATCATTGGTTTGCCTGTTATCTCTCCTATATGAAACATCAATACAGCATGGAATTGTGGACAAAATATGCTTTAGTTTTGGGTCTGAGTGGCTAAATGTCACGGTGGTCCTTGGCTCAAATGCAGAATAAATAATGGGCCTTGATACAAAAATGGTTGAAAACCACTGCACTTCACTAGATCCATAAGAAGCCACAGCTTTCACACACACATTTCCCAGGCCAAGATGTTGTCGTGACTACAGACACGCATACAATAGACACGCCACACACTGCTTGCTGCTCCTACCTCAGGGTTAATACAGAGGTTCTTCCTAGACGAGAGGGCCAGTGCCAGAAAGTTGTTGGCCTGTCCAGTCTCTTTAACATAATATTCCATCAGCTTCTTCAGCTCCTCCACCACCTCATCACACACAGGAGAAATGGAACAATAATTTACAACATTTGCAATGAATTGTTATTCACCATTCATTATCACAGAACCTCTGTAACGTTGAATTAACTACACACAGTGCTCAATTCTGTATAAGTGACATAATTATAATTTTTTTCAAACTGAGTGCATCCAGCTCAAATTCTCATTTACATTTGAAGGACACTTGACACTTGCTCCAATGCAGCCTGACAATACGTCACAGGTTCGAATCCCGATGATCTCTGCTGCGTGTCACTCCTCGTCTCTCTCTCCCCGTTTCTCTACACTATACAGTATGTAGGGTAATATGAATAAAGGCAGAAAAGCCAGTATATTCTGTGGGGACTGAACCTGCGGTCCTGATAATTTCATTGAATTAAATTGTCTATAACTCTTCTCTTGCCAATGTTCTCTGCCTCACTCTAGCAGCATACAGTTGTACACTAGGACCACCCAGTGACATGTTCTGACATCACTGAATGGCACAAGAACTGTGGACCATGTAGAAGTGAACGTGAATAAAGTAACAACTCACAAAGCAAATGTACAAATTCCTTGCAGTTCCTTCTATACAGAGTAGACTGTAAATAAATACACATCAGAACCATATGCACAATGCATACTTGTTATGTCGATAATGAATAATAATGGATTGCATTTTTATAGCACTTTTCTATGCACAGTTCTTATTCAAAGAGCTTTACAACGGTCCATTCACTCCATTGATTCATTCATGGGAGGTGAAACCACGAACAGTCGACGCCAGCATCCTCACTTCCCACATTCACACACCAATGGTGGAAAACCACTGGGAGCAATTAGGGGTTCAACTTCAGAGTCTTGGACACCAACTGTCTCTGGGGGAGCCCAGGATCGAACTGGGAACCTTGCGGTTACCATCCGGCTTCTCTGCCGGCCACTCTACCCCTGAGCCACTGCCGCCCAATAAGGCCCTGTTAGCAAGATAACTTGATTGCTGATGATTTTATTTCTTCTATAGAGCGTCGCAGTCCCTCCCCCTTTCAGAACAACGAGTGGCCCAGGAAATGGTTCTCCATTCATTTTCACCATAGGCGATTCCTACATTATTTATTTAAAGACGGTTACGCCGCAGACAAAGCCAACTCGGATCGTGACAAATCATGACAATGAACACAATGTTTTGGGCCGAACAAATAATTAGAAAGTAGAAAGAAACGGCAGGTTACAACACTTTTTTTGTTGTTTTTCTTCTTATAAGTTATTTGATCGGCCCAAAACATTGTGTTCATTGTCATGATTTGTCACGGCTTTGTCCGCGGCGTAACCGTCTTTAAATAAATAATTTAGGAATCGCCTATGGTGAAAATGAATGGAGAACCATTTCCTGGGCCACTCGTTGTTCTGAAAGGGGGAGGGACTGCGACGCTCTATTGCAGGGGTTGACAATATAACTGGCAAGGTGGCCCGGGTGTAGTCCGGGCCAGTAGATGTAGTCATACACTGGCCTTTTTGAGCCAGTGGAAAAAATGCCTTGAAAATTAAATAAAGAATAAAGTCTAATTTCACATGTACCCCCTGTGGTACTGTTTTGTAATGATTTCTGTGAAATCGTCTCGGTAATTACCGCTAAAGAAAAAGTGTAGGCTGGTCTGCAAGCAGTTCACAGCTCGCTCGCTCCCATGGAACGTGCTTGCTCAATGCTCACGGCTTCTGCTTGGCAGAAGACATGTTCCTCACTGTTCCGGTCATCCTCGATCATGGGTTTGTTTAATTAACATGTTCCTAAAACCCCCAGTACCTCCTAGCTCAAAGCTGGGCAAAAAACAAGACAGCAGCAAAGAAAAGAAAGTGACACCGGAGGAGTTGAGTGAGTTATTTATTTTTTTAGACCTATTGTCTTTTATTGCTATAAAATTGATGCTAAAAACAAATTCTGCATTAAAAAAAGAGCTTCTGACGAATGTCCCAGGCCCAGAGGCAGATTTCCCTTATTGAATGTCTACCCCTGAATTGACTACATGGCCATCAGTAATGATTGTACACCCATAAAGAAAGTTCTATATTCATCATGACGTGCGTCACCTCCAAGTATGTGGATGTCATGTGAATGAGGTCAGTGTTTCTCACGGTTTTATTTGTCAGCAACTCACTTTCTCAATCTCAGGAACGGTTCTTGAGCAGTAGATGAGTTTTGTCACTTCCAGGGGATAGGCCTGTCGAGAGAGAAAGATGACAGTCATTTAATTTAACACAAGTTGAACACTACACACAGCATTAAACAAAACAGAGGCACAAGACAGAAAATACAGTAAATTGCCTTGTTTTTATTTAACAATAATACAGGACAGAGAAATTATCCAACCCATTGAATGCTGCACAGGGACAGAATGGACAGAGCACTATCAGTCCTGGTAAACTTATATAGGACTCACCTTCTGGTAAGCAACGATCAGTGACAACAGAGATATCGTCTTTCCTGTGCCTGAAGGCATCTCCAGAACCCCATGTCCCTAAACATGCACATAATGAGAACTGAGACAGCAAGCAATAACACACACTCTCACTCTGTTGTGATTTTGGTTGACCAACCATGTGGTCCCTTAACCCAGCGGCTCTCACCTAGTGGTCCGGGGACCACCAGTGGTCCTTGAGGGGGTTCCAGGTGGTCCCCAGCTAAATGATGGAGAGTTGCGAACCAAATGCACCCTTATAGATCTTTGACTCTAGCGTAAATTAAACCAAACTAGACAAAGTGCCAATCGGCACAGGTCTCCACCAGGGAAGGTCAGGTTGTGGCCTCATGGTGGCGCTATAACAGGCTGTTGAGGAAGATTTGGGCCGGAGGTTCGTGTTGGAGGGATGCAGGTACAATGTTTTTCCATGTGTGCATACATAAGTTGTATACAGATCGATGCAGTTATAGCTAAAAACAGGAATTGATTTGCAGCATTTTGTTTGAAACTGAGCACTCCTGTGAATTTTGGAAGCCAATCTTAACCAATCAGGATGGAGTGTGAGAAATCTGAAAGACCGGTTTGGTTGAATGGCTCTAGAGAGACTATGTACCAATTTGCGTGATGTTTGGACAAAATCTGTAGGTGTACTGTGCAAAAACTTGTTTTGCACAAAGCGGCCTCCTGGTGGCGCTATAACAGGCCGTTGTGGAAAGTTTGGGGCAGAGGTTCATCGTTGGCATCCAGGGAGTGTGTGTGCAAAATTTGGCATCGATCGGGTTAACGGTGGCCGAGATTAGCTGCTCACGGACGGACGGACGGACGGACGGACGGACGGACACACGGACACACGGACGGACGGAGTGCAAAACATACTCTCCCCACATGCCTTCGGCCTGGTGGAGACAATGAACCCAAAGTAAAGTATTGTTAAACATCTGCATTACTTTTATTTTTTCTTTTTTTGATTTTTTTTTACTTTTATTGGTTTTTGAAGGGACAGACAGTAGGCTGACAGGAAACGGGAGAGAGATGGGGGAAGACATGCAGTAAAGGCCGTGTCGGGCTCGGGAGTCGAACCCGCGGCACACTGCGACTGGATCACCAGTCGGGTGCACAGACGGTTATACGCCACCGCCTGGGCCAACATCTGCATTACTTAAGTTAATTTACAAGAAGTCTACACGAGAAAGTAGAAGCATTTTTATTTTGATCAACTTTGGCTGTTTATATCTCTCCTATGGTACCAACATCAATACAGCATGGAAATGAACATATTCTTTAGTTTTGGGTTTTAAAGCCTAAATGTTATCAAATGGAGGTCTGGTCCGTGGCTCAAATGCAGAATAAATAATGGGCCTTGATATGAAAAGGGTTGAAAACCACTACCTTAAGAGTCTCCCTCTAAGGGTGGTGAGTGATGTAATGTTTCAGTTGAGTCGCACACATAATCATAAATAATTCACAGTCTCTCACTCTCAAACACATCTGTCTTTGGCTCTTACAAAACAAATCTCTCACACTCACTCTACCATAAATGTCACAAGGTAGGTATTCTAAACCTATATAATTATGTATAACATAAACAGTTCTCTGGACCAGTGGTTGTCGGGTCCAGCCGTACAGGGACTCTCATTCTGTAACTCTGACAGTATCCAAAATATGGTTTCCCTTTGGAAACTGTCAGAGTTAAGAGGAGTCCTAGCCCCTCTCGGAACCCTCCATAAAGCTTTTCTGAAATTTGGATGTCACTTTATGTAGGGTTCCTGTGCGTATCTATATTTTCGTATGGGAATGTTGTAACAATGTTATCATGTCATGATAATCATCATGGCAGTCATGTTCCAGGGCTAGAGGCTATCTGGGTCGTCAAAAATGTCAGAAACTTCAGTAGCATTGGGTTCTGCTTGTAGGGCTAGAGGAGTCCCTGAATATATAAAGCTTTGGGAACTACTGCTCTGTCTGGACAATTACCTTGGCATCCAGGGTCCTTTTGAGCTCCAGCATGTATGAATACTGCTCTGGATAGATGTACTCGTACGGAAAGTATACCAGGAGACCGTCGATGTTTATCCTACAATCGAACAGAACGTTAGAATTACATTTTATTTTAGAAATTGTAATATATAAACATTACGGTATATGATCATTTTTAATAAAATGCGTTGGATGGTCCAGGATGGATGTGTCAAGGCTAACAGACTTTAGCTATATGGCTACCATTCAAATCAGGAGTGACTAAGCAGGGTCTCTTACTTCATCTTGAATCTTACAGACGATTATCTTCTAGTCCGTCAAGTTTAAATAGGTTGTTGGAATATTCACTGAAGAATAACTTGTAATAACACTACAACTCCATCACTTCTGTTCCCTTGAAGATCTGCGTCTGCGTCAACTGCCTTTTGCCAGAATTACTTCCGGGTTGCTCTTTCTGGTCACCACGAGGTACAATATCGCCCCCTAGAGTTAGGTATAGCCATAGGGCAGAACACTGGTTGCATTCTATTGTGGCAGAAGTTTGTTTTTCAACCCTTTTCATATCAAGGGGCCAAGGGCCAAGGCGGCCATTATATATTCTGCATTTGAGCCACATACCACAATTTCATTGATGCCTCTCAAAACTAATGAATATGTCCACATGTCCATGCTATATTGATGTTGGTATACCATAGGAGAGATAACAGGCAAACGTTGATCAAAATAACAATTATTCTACATTCTCTAATTGTGTAGACTTCTTGTAGGCTAAATTATATAACAAGGTTGGATGGTCCTGCATTGGCAATTTACAATTTACAATTTACAATTTAGGCATTTAGCAGACGCTCTTAATCCAGAGCGACTTACATTTAAGCAAGAACAAAAGCATGGGAATACATCACATAAAAGCATTTATCATGAAACATGCGTAAGCTAAGAAAGTAACAGTGGAATATCTATATAATGAAACTATACATACACTATACATATAAACTATACATATTTACTACTATGCTATACATATGTACTATGGCGTGCTATGACTATATACAATACAATTATAGTGCTGTCTACATAACATGCTATAAGTCTGTGTCAAATGCTATCTAAGCCAACAGAAATGCTGAAATGCAGAAATTGGCACCTGTTCTTGTATAAAGCCATGCTTGGAGATTGTCCTACATCAGGGGTTTTCAACTGATTGTGAACCAGGGACCACCACCTTGACTAAGGATCAACCTGGGGACCATGTCTTATACTGTTTCTCAATCGATGGTCCACGGACTTAACTGATGACTGACACATGTGGCCCTATATCTGGGACGTGCCTTAACCTTTATCCCTAAACTTTTTTTCTTCCATATTTTACTATCTTGAAAAATAAATTTAAATAGTTCAACTAGCAGATCTACATCCATACATTATGGCTATTATAACTATTTTCATAATAGTAATATAAATATATATATAGTAAAAATGGCAAATACGTGCAAGATATAGCACATGATGACATTATATGGGCACATTAACATTTCCTAATAATAGATAGATAGATAGATAGATAGATAGATAGATAGATAGATAGATAGATAGATAGATAGATAGATAGATAGATAGATAGATAGATAGATAGATAGATAGATAGATAGATAGATAGATAGATAGATAGATAGATAGATAGATAGATAGATAGATAGATAGATAGATAGATAGATAGATAGATAGATAGATAGATAGATAGATAGATATATACTTTATTGATCCCCAAGGGGAAATTCAGGTTATCCCAAAGCTCGTACAGGCATGTTAGTTAAAAAACACATCACAAAAGCAGGGGGACACATGTTAAGACTAAGCGGGAATAAACATAAAAGGCATTAAAAAGCATTTAAAAGGTGACAGTGGGGATGATTAAAAATCCTTTGCTATTGCACTCAGGCCCATAAATAACTAAAATCTAAAAAACCTCAGTCCAGTTCATAGACCTAGCGGCTGGCCTTCGAATTGAAGAGCCTAATAGCTGTTGGTACAAAAGTTGATGACTCAACCAGGCAAGCTGGTACACTTCACCTTTCTTGAGATTCTAACTAATTGCCTTTTCTGTGGAATTTCTTAACCTCAGACTTCCCAGTAATTCTGATAACATTGACGCACTTCCACGGAACAGTGCACAGACGTTTAGTGCACTGTTCCGTGGAAGAAATTACAAAATCTTCACTTTGCTACATTACTAAATGCATGGTCAGGGACCACATGCAATACCTCCACGGACCACCAGTGGTCCACGGACCACCTGTTGAAAACCCCTGTCCTAAATACATCTCATCTTTTCTGAAATGGGACTCTGAACCCTACCACACCCGGTCAAGTAATTTCCCCAAATTCAAGGTACCAAAAGTTAACTCTGAACTTGGTAGATCTGCCTTTAGCTTCTGTGGCCCATACATGGAATGACCTGCAAACGACATTAAAATGTATCACATTGGTACCCTTGAGTCGTTTTAAAACCTTGGTGAGCATACAGACCCCCACAATAACTGTTTTTTAGATCGTTTTGAAATTTGTCTTAGCTTTTTATTTGTAAACCTATATGTAATTCACATGTATACCTTTTTTTTCTTTTCCTGATCTTCTGATGTGTGATGTTTTTCTATGATATTGTATTACTCGACGACACTGAAAATGAGTTTAATTTAGAGTTTAAACAAAACTTGAATGATGCAGATGTTTAACAATAAGGCCCTTGAGAGCGTCAAATTAAACCAAATGGACCCTTTCATTTTACGCTCTCACGATAAGGGTCAATTTGGTTATCAACTCTCCATCATTTAACTGGGGACCATCTAACCAGTCCCCGGACCACTGGTTGATAACCACTGTTCTATGGTAATTTCTGTTTCAATTAAATGCGTTGCGAACATAGAGGTTGCGAAGCTGTATGGAAGTGTCACTGTGTCAGAAGGCTAACAGACAGCTCCATTCACCATTCAAATCATTCATACATACATTCATAAAAATTGTTAACTCACTCCATAAATCTTTTACAGAGTCAGGGAGCAAGAGTGATACTGCTCAAAATTGACACAAAGAAAACTCACAATGTGTTTTATAGGACCATATTTATTTATAGATTCACAGTGATATGTACAGCATATGACAACTGACTTTATAGGCTAATGTGCAGAAAGTGAGGATTAGAGAGTCCAATGATGTTCTGCTGTAAAAAAAGGGGGAGAAAATGAAAGAAAAAAAACGAAATAAATAAATAAAATACGAACTATGAAACAGCACCTTTTCTGGTATTATAAAGCATTTAAAATAGAAAACAATGAAAGCCTATTTCTCTCTAAATCATAGGAAATGTGCAGATGAAATCTCGATGAAACAGTTCTCAAAAACAAGACTAGATGGCAGTCAAGTCATTAAACTTACATCTTCATTCTTCACCCTATATACAGGAGGACAGTTAAATTCAATGTAATCATGTACAGTATATTTAAAAAAAAATACCATGGCTTTGCAATATTAATATCAAAAGGCTAAAGAAAATAATGTTAATTTGAAGCTTGTAGGTGCTGAAATAGCTTTTTGGGGTTTTTTTAGGCAACAAAAAATAAATGTGTGTACATTACAATAGCTGTAGGCCTAGTTGATTTGTAGGAGGAGTGAGCATTAATGTAGTGGAAATACTAAAATCACACCTGTGTGAAGCTCTTATCGTCATACGTCATCGTCATACATCATGTCATTCTCAACCAATGGCACATCTCCCACCCAAACACAATTTGCGTCCTCACTTTTGTCTTCAATGTTTCTGTTTACACAATGTTTGTGTTTACACAAACACTCAAAGCTGGGCATACACTGACACGAAACAAGACAGGAACGCCCAAAAACGTCACATCCGTTTTTTTACCCTGGGCAGAATTTTCTATGGCTGCCAATGCAACTTTTTCCAATCCTTAATCACATACGGACAAACATCTATGCCGATAATATGTAACTTGCGGAGGTAACGTGCCTTGTCCACAGGCAACAGATCTTTCAACGTATGGCATTGCAAATACGTTTGATAATCGCTACTCTGCGCAATATTGTTTTGGAAATGCCGCAAATTGCATTGCAGTGAACGAGAGCAAATCACAACTTACCCTGGGGGTGGTGACTCCGCCCTGAATACGCGTTTTCGTGTCAGTGTATAGGAGGGGCTAGCACTCCTCAAAAATAAAGCCATTAATCTCAACAGCCTGCCATTGTGAATTGATAGAAAGCTTGAATAAGTAATGTTCGACTGAAACTAAAGCATATTACATTTGACACCATGGTGATTCCAGACAGGACAGACAGTAGTCCTGTATTTCATTGTGGGTTACACCCCAGCTGTACCCAGTTCAGTATAAAGATATCTAGACCCAATGCACGAGGCCTGAGAACAAGTCAGTTTCAAATAATAAGCATAGTGGTTATAATGGCAATCATCTCTCCGAGCCAAGAGGGATGCATTTTCATGATTCCATGAAGCAGATGGATGATATGTCCACTACAGGTTATCCACTGTTTTGTCTCTTTCAGTCCTGGCGAAGGCTTATAAGGAACAGCCTATTGTCTCAGGTATAGTTTTTTATTTGTATAGGACAGCACTTACATACAGCACATCCTTGATGCCTCTTCAGGCACCTATTATCACCAATGTTCATGCACCTCACACACTCCAAGTCTCTGCTGATGTATTGTGTTTCCCCCGTCACCCATCCCTTCACTTGTGTCCTTCACCAGCCTCTGTTGAGAGTTTCAAAGTATAATAATAAACCCTATAGTATACAATATATTTCAGAACACGTCTCTCCATCCTTCAGAGCTCACAGCGGTGATCCACTGCCTTATAGCGGTCCATGATGCCTAGAACGTCCTCCAGGATGGAGGGCCCCAGATCCAGGTTCAAACCGGCCATCGAGTCCGACCGGGTCACCGCCGACGTGGAGGAGGAAGGGGACGAGGAGGAGCCTGAGAAACAGTGGAGGGGAGTGGCGCCAGGACTGCAGGGCGAGTCGCTCCGTTCACTCCTCAGGTCCTCGTCATTGCTCAGGCCAGCGTCCGAGTCCAGGCTAATGCCCCGGCGAGGGTCCACGGGTCCGCAGGTCTCCGACATAGAGTCCTCAGATGAGACCTCGGAGAAAGAGCCGGAGGTGGGGACGAGGTGGTGGATGGATGGGGAAAAGGAGATGTCACGGCAGGGGTCTGAGGCAAATCGTCCCACCATGCCGTTCTCAAAGAGCGGGTGATGCTGCTGTTGGCTGTGGTTGTAACCATTGCTCTGGCTTTGTTTGTGAGCATTACTGTGGTTGTAGCTGTGAGCGTTTCCAGTGTCATTTTGTATGTGGTCATTTGGCTGCATCAGCTGCTGCTGCTGCTGCTGGTGGTGGGGATGTGCGTGGTTAAAGTGGGACTGGGAAGGCAGCGAAGGAGGAGTGGGGTCATCCTGGAGGTGGAGGCGAGGCGGTTTGGGGGGAGCCTGTTCATGAGTGACGAACACGGGCATGGAGATGGTGGTCTTCAGCATGCCAGTGGAAGATTTGTGGTAGTGATGGCCGTTGTAGGAGTAGTCATGTACACTCGGGTTGAAACTGTCATCAATACACCTCTCCATGCTGTTAGAGCGTCCTGGTCCATTCTGCTGGCGATTCAGGGAGGCCAGCATGTCCATCTTACCATGGAGGAAACCCACGTCCCCAAACATGTCCCCCTCTCCCTCAGGCCCCACGTGGGCGCTGTGGCGTACGTCACCAAGCGGAGGGCTAATCATGTCTCCAGACAAAATGTCCCGTAGTTTCAGTTTCTTCCCCCTCTTGGGAGTAGTATTTTTTAGATACATGGGTGTCTTGGCTGGCATTGTCTTTCCTAATGTATGTGGCAATTTTGTATAAAGTAATTCACACTCTTGTGACAAGTGAGTGTAGTCTTTGTTAGTTAAGACGTGAGGAAAGGCTCCCCAGGTCCACTCAGCAAGTTGAGTCAGTTCCTCTACAGTTTTCGAGTTAGAATATCCAGAGAACAAGAATATAGATGTTAGTTTAAGCAGACGTATCCAAATGCTACAAAAAGAAATTCTCGTTGCTTTCTCGCTCTGGTGTATATACACCAGTTTTCAGTTCTTGGCTATAAGCTTCTCCAAGTGAACGCCCAAGTATTTAGGTTGTACAGAGTAGCGATAGCAACCCTCGGGGGGGGGCTGTGCCTCACGCTAACATGTGACTATGGGGGGGAGAGGAGAAAGGCCTTGACCTCCAAACTGGTCTCTCTCTCTCTGTCTATCTCTCACAAAGACGCCATGTCCAAAGTCCAAACACTGGTTCCTCTCTCCTTGGAAACACAGCCACACTCCCAGTCTCCTTCTGCTCTCGTCCTCTGCTGATGGCAATGAAGATGGGGATTACAGTACACTTTGGCTGCCTCACTGTCGTTTTCGGAGGTCTTCGACCATAGCTCAGAAGCTTCGGGAATGTGACATCGAAGCGCTATAGAGATCTGTGAAGAAAACGGAGAGAGAAAATAATCAAAGAGGGCAAAAGTCAAAAGTGAGTGTTTGTGTGTGCGTGTGTGTGCGTGCGTGGGAAAATAGACTAAATGAGGCTTGAGGGAGAAAATGGGGGAGGAGAGAAAAAAGGCTGGGACGGGGGAAGGGATTGATTGAGGAAGGGGAGAGGGAAAGATTTACAACCTCTAGTAAATTCAGTGACCCGGAGGACAGTAATATGAAGGAAAACACTCCAAGAATCCCAACACTGTTTGCTATAGGCAGGGTCTGCCTGCCCCAAATTGCCCAAAAATGTGTGCATGGGTGCGTGCGTGTGAGTGAGTAAGTGAGTGAGTTAGTGACTTCAGGTCTCTGATTTGAGGGTGAGTGGAGGGTTGAGTCACTTCATGAATCAGCCTGGAAAATGGGTCACACCTTTCTGAGACTGCTCAGCTTTGTGGAAATGCAAATCACAGCTTGGAAGTCTGCCATATAAAAAGCTTTAGTGCACCTCTATCCTCTGCGATGTGTGTAGCCTGTTATCAGGCACAATATTCTAAGATGTTTTGGGGGGAGTAACAACAGAGTGGATTGTAGGGAAAAAAAAGTAAGGCCTGCATAGGCTTTGTCTTTTTGTGACCCCCTTAATCATCTGAAAGTATTTTTTCTCTTTACATCATTGTCATCATTTAACCATTATAAAGCAAATACAGTCACAGATTATAGAAATGAATGTTGAAATGCTCCCTCTGTTATAAGCATTGAAATTGTGAAAATTACAACAAGTAATGGTCACTGGCATTATTAGCATAAGCTATATGCTTCATGAGTCTTCAACAAATCAAGAGCTAACAACTAAAAACTTTTTAACTTTAATCGTCATGACCTTTTAGGTCATGAAGATTAAAGTTACAAAGTTTCCGTTGCAGTTTGCAGAGTTGAATTCTAAACACATGCGGTTCACACTTGCCGTTTCTGTAGGTGAGATTTAGAAGGCTCAAGGTATTTGAGTTTTGAGCCAAGGGCACCTGGCTGGCCCTAAGGTTAAGTACAATATAGGTAATAATTACAGGTTGGTGGAACAGAAGGAGAACAAATGGGACATGGGTCAATAGGCTATCTGGAGTGTGACCTAAAGTAGGTCAGTCAATGGTATGGACTCTGGAGGCCTAGGGGTTCTTCAGACAAATATTTCTCAGTCAGTATGACACGTTGCAGGTGTGTGTGTGTGTGTGTGTGTGTGTGTGTGTGTGTGTGTGTGTGTGTGTGTGTGTGTGTGTGTGTGTGTGTGTGTGTGTGTGTGTGTGTGTGTGTGTGCGAGCGTGCGTACGTCTGGTGCATGTGTGTGTGTGTGTGTGGACTGGAGCACTTAAGGCTAAAGTGCCTTGCTCAGGGAAACTTAACACATAGACTGGGGCCGGGAGGCTAACTTCTGCTTACCAGAAGTTCGCCTTACTAGAAGTTACTACGCTAGACCGCCTTGAAAAAGATGAACCCCCAGAAGAGAAGATTGCACTGTGAGCTTGTATGTCTGCTATTTTTGAATAGCCAACATATGTATCAAATATGAATAAAGGGGGATCAAATAATTGTGATGCTGTATTAACACATTTTGTGTGTGTGTGTGTGTGTGTGTGTGTGTGTGTGTGTGTGTGTGTATGTGTCCGGAACCCCGATAAGCAGTGACAACTCATCCATTATGTGCGATCGGGCGAGAAAGGAAGAAAATATTTATTCTACCCTGTAACTCTGAAAGCTGTGATTGGCCATTGTACGTGTTACACCAAAAGCTTGATAAACCTGTTTTATGACCCCCACCCTGGAACTCTATAATAATTTCTATATAGAGTGTTTGCTCAGTAACAGGGGTCTTTCCAGCTCTCTATTAAATAGAAAATAGCTAAATTTTCAGGTTGGGATACCAATTTGATCCATTCAGAGACTATTTGTAGTCTGCACATATGACAATGTCAAGTTAACATGTCAAGTTATAATCTGATTATATGCCCGAAAGATTTGCCAGGAGCCACCCTGGAGGTCGCCACCGGACTGCTTGAAAACATATTGTGATATTATATTTTTCTATATCGTCCACCCCTAACAGGCCATGGACCAGTTGGTCTAATATGAATAAACACAGCAACCTGCTTCATTCATGAGCTCATAGGAGACACACCTCTGTGATTATATAATGCTAATGAGTCAATAGCTGTTACGAAGGAACGTAGGTCTCGGTCACAATAGCCTTGGCTGCCATGCACTGATAGAGAGATGGTCCTGATGGTCCCATTGTTTATAAAAGATAACATCTGACAGACAGGGTGTGATTTGCAGTTCCTGTGCGTGTTTTCCTGCCCTGTGGGCAATAGGTGTGTGTGTGTGTGTGTGTGTGTGTGTGTGTGTGTGTGTGTGTGTGTGTGTGTGTGTGTGTGTGTGTGTGTGTGTGTGTGTGTGCGTGTGTCCTTTTCTTCTCTACAGACTGAGAAATCAAACATTTTAATGTAATCAACTTGAATATTTTCTCTCCCACAACTACCATAGCCTACTTCTGTCTGTCTTCCTAGCTGTCCCTACCCCCCCCCCCCTCTCTCTCTCTCTCTCTCTCTCTTGTGGAAAACAAAAGTCAACATCTTGTGTTGGAAGTGGCTAGGCCTCAGAGGAGGAATTTACATCCAAGCTACATTGCAAAGCAATAATGAAGCGTCTATATCACTTTCTTGTCTTGTTATAATTAAAATAGGCCTATATATTTACAATTTACAGAATTAAATCAAATCAAATCAAATCATCGTATTCTTTCTAAGACACTGCAAAGTGCAAACACACCGATGTTGTTGTTTCACAAGGAGGATCTAAATGGTCCCCATTTGCCGCTTGTTGTATAGGCTAAGGTGACAGCCATGCAGGTGAGAGACAGGATGACTAAGGCAGTGGTTCCAAAAGGGGGGTCCAGGGACTCCCAGGGGGGCAGGGGTACTTGAGGGAGTTCCAGGGGGGGTCTAGCTAAATGATAAATTTGTAACCAAATGGACCCTTATGGGTCTGTAACTCAGAGAGTGTGCAAATTACGCTCTCAGAGTGAAATTAGCATTGATTTTACAATATAAATTGGGGGTCCCAGAGATAGAAATGCTATTAAATGGGGTTCCGTAGACTCAAACTGGGAGTCCTTGAAATTAAACGGGTTGAAAATCACTGCTAGAGACATACAAATCTTATTGTATTGGGGTCCCTGGCATATCTTTTCAAATGGGTGTCCACGGGCTAATTAGTGTCAATTTGGGGGTCCTTGACATGAAAAAGTTTGGGAACCACTGGGCTAAGGAGCGACCCTCTGTCTGACCTGTGGCGGTGGCAAACCAGTGTTGCCAGATTGTGTGATAAATAATCAACCAGGTCCATGAAAACAAGCCCAAAAGAAGCCTGACTACCGGCCTACGTGTGGAATATTCTTTGAAACACAAATCTTATATGGCGGTTCCTGGCAGGCTCTGAGGCTGGCAGTCAGATGTAGGGTCCTTAGTTGGACAAATACATTCATTTGGAGGTCCTTGACATGAAAATGTGTGAGAATCAGTAACAACATTATGAAACAAGTCCAAAATAAGCAACTACACTATAGAAACAAGCCCCCAAAAACGCCACAACCAGCAACTATACCAATATTTACAAGCAACTTTACAGAAAACAAGCACAGAGTCGCAATAATAAGCGGACATGGCAACACTAGTGGCAAAAGCACAAATGTGCGTGTAGCCTTCTGCCTAGGTATACACAATACAGTAGGCTATACACGAGTGAACGGCTGATTCGGTCTGGCTTATTACTAATAAGTTATTATTAGCCAGGCTAGAGTAGACGCACGCTCAAGAATCAAACGCCCGCGCGCACACACGGGTGCCTTCCCTTTTATTATCCAGCTCGTCACGCGTATTTACGCACAGCAGGCGGTTGTAATGTTGACAAAACTATTTTGTCTTGTCTGTCAGATCTGTTTTTTTTTTTTTTTTAATATACCAGTAAAATAGTTTAATAAGTCACCGGCGCCCCGTTGGCCGTTATGACTTTAATGACGTGTTTTATATGCTACTACTGACTGCCTCGACCTCGGGTAGCCTACTACTACATCTATGAGACAACAACTCTCAAACCCCCCCCCCCCCCCACTCACACACACACACTCACACACACACACAGTAATTATGTAATAGCTGGTCGCCTGGTCTGTGAGATCATACTTACTGGCACCGTTCGTTTTCTGATCGGTGCCAGTAGGTATAGGGTAAGGTAATTAGGCTACAGTGGAACATGTGCCTAATCCAGTCGAACACAAACACACAGCGTGGCTATTTTAGAGGAGCTTAATAGGCCTACCTGTTAGTTTGCCACAGTGCATGGTGACAGTGTGGGCGAATCAATGACTCCCCCCGAGTTTCAGACTCGGTCGTCTTTCTTGTGCTATCTCCGAACCAGCTGGGGCCAATAATAAATAACTACACTTTACGTTGGTCAAGTTGGTCAACCATGTGGTCGAGCACCGATAACGCCCATAAAATGATGCGATAACAACATTCCAGTCGGGTGAAACGAGTCCCTGTCGTGATTTTCTTCAAATTGGTTTGATGATTGCATTATGGATGGATGGACACTTTGTTTGAATGCAGGTCTCACATGTGTGTGTGTTAGAGCCTATACTACCACAATGACTCACTTGTAGGCTAATTAATCGTCTTACAAATTACAAGACCCAATCAACATCATAACCTAGATGTGGAGAACTGAGTGTGTCATCACCCCCGAGCACGCAGGGCCATGGGTTGCGCGCGTTGCGCACTTAAAATCACGGCGAGTGTCAAAAACGCTCTGCATTGTGCTGGAAAACAAAATGTCACAAAGGGAATTTCACCTCTTTTGATTGTAATATAAAGGAAAACAAAGGTCTTTTTAAACTGGCGGACCGGCGACCGCACATCGGCCACTGACCAGTGGCCACTGACTGGATCGACGCTCACTGAAAAAAGGCTCACGAACAAAATGGGCAAATAACTTTAGCTGTATCACAAATCGCTGGTATACTTGCCTAATTTGGCGTCGATTATCGCGTGGAAAGAATCGCTGTAGTATAGGGCTATAGGCTGCAATCCAGCAGCTTGTCCGTTCACTCCGTTGTCTTCAGAGCAGGTAAACCTCTTAACTACTGAGAGTGAGTGAGTCTGTGTGTGGACACTGGATTGGAACTCTGACGACAAGCAGAGCGCTGGAGGCACGGAGGAGGGAGGGGCTCTTCAACTGTGAATGAAGAAAGCGAAAGGAGGAGGAATGACTTCACTGCCACCCATGGTGATGCGCTGTTTGAAGTTGAACGACATGGCTGATGTGATCACCT